>NC_045511.1:32200755-32511872 GCF_009650955.1 Corvus moneduloides
CTGGGAAACCCCACCCACACTGAGTCCTCATTGTTCCCCCCACCATCAGCGAATAAACTAGTTGGAGTCACAGTTTTCTGTGTTGATGTGCATATATCATTTGGCAGAGCCATGAAATAATTTTTTAAATTATCTCCAATGTGGATTGCTTTCCCCCTTGATAAGAGGGACTTAGGAGCGTAATAGCTTTCTTAGTTTTTCTTTCTATATTTTTAAAAAATCTTCATGATCTCCTATGCTGTAAGTGGCTTTTGTTGAAATTTTTGTAAGAATGACAAGCTTGCCTTTTATTGGTAATGCCTAAATCTTTCATGTTAGAGTCTAATACTAAAATCCAAAACAACACTTCCTTTTGACAGCAATAAAGAACACATTTCTAAACTTGAATTGTGACTGAAACTCTGGGGATTTAAAAAAAAACTTTCTCAAAATACAAAGGGGTGGAAAAATCTTAGATGAAGTCCTGTTATTTTACCTTAATTTTGAGAAATCTGAAAGGACACTTTCTGGCTATAAGCCAGCTGGCTAAAAGTCAGCAAGTTTCAAGTGGCAGAAAATTTCCTTATATATTTGTACAGCTCACCAGGGACATGAACAAGAACATATGCTTCCTGCTATGAGTATTTGGAACACATCTGAATGAACATCATCATAGCAGAAGGACATGGGAGCTGGGGTTGATGACATCAGGCAGGCTGGGTGTGAAACAGGTACCAGGGCCAGACCTGAGAGACGAGAAAGACAGAAATCAGGTGGTTTTTATTTTAAGGGATAATTATTGATCCATTGATTTAAGGACTAGCCATTCACCACCCTGGTGAAAAAATGGTCCTGGTGCTGAGGCAGCAAAAGTCAGCTCACAAAATGCAGGAGTGGGTAGGTCACCTTGTCTTATTCCACTCCTATTTGCAAACCCCTGCAGCAAATCAAGAATCTAGTCATGCATAGAGTTCAAAACTGCTGTGGGATGACTCTAAGATTATAATGGAAAATTTTTCACCCCAAAATCAGTGTGAACACCTAGCCCAAGGCCTCTGCAGAAAAACATATCCTGATTGAACTACAATAGTGCATACTTTTTCTTGTTCTTTTGGTCTCCTTGTAAGAGGAACATAAAAGAGATTTTGATAACTATCTAGAGAATTGAATTCTTACTGAAATTAGAACAGGAATTTTTCCTAAATTAAGCCCTCCTTAACAATCCCAAGCACTCATCAGAATGATTAAAAAGATAGAGGTATTCTAACTGTATTGTGCTTCCTGGAAAAAATAATTTTGCAATGCGAGATCAGATTCAGCCAGTTTATTTCACAAGTCACTCCAGTAAAAGTACACATATAGGCCTGGGCAAAATGTATTTCCCCATGCAGTGTATAAAACACCGATGATCTTTTTCAAGATATAAAAAGCAGAGATCTTTAAGCTGGCTCATATGTTCATTCCCTCCCTGTCTTCTTCCCTCTACTCTGTGTTTCAGCTTAGATACTATTTTCCACCTGTGTTAGAGATCCAGGATATGTTTGGAAAACAACAGCTTTAAAGTAACTAAGTGGTCAGTGGAACAAAGAGGCTTGTTAGTTGTCCTGTGTGCACTACTCCTGTGTGAAAGTCTGAAATGTAGAGTCATGAAAGGCCTGGATTCTCTCTGTCTAAATCTGTTTTATTAATAACTCAGTACCCTTACAACCCAGCAGCCTATCCAGAGTGTCTTTTCACTAATGGTATACAAAGGTTTGTTGAGATTTTGATGTGAGTATAAATGACTTTAGGACTTAAAAGAACATATGTATCTTTGTGACAACTCAGCTATTACAAGAAAGACACCTTCCCTTTGCAGCTTTCCTATGTAAAGCAGAGCTAGCGTGTGTACTTCTGAAACTTGAGAGTGTGCAAGACTGAGAAACAGCCTTTAGACATTGAGTGAGGCAGCTGGGACTGCAGCGCTACCATAGCAACTCCTTCAAGTCAACCGGGCTTCGTGATGTTCTTCTGTCTGGATCAAAGCACCTCTGTGCCTTTCCTCCTCAGCTAGCATTGCCATATCATGAGGAGAAAGGTGGCTGCACGCTGAAATGTCTTGATGTATGTTGTCCATTTACATGCATAAAATCAATAATGCCACTAATTCATGGGTGATGCTTGATGGCTTTGCTCGAAGCCCATTACAACCAATGAATAGGTCACAATTGGTACAGAACAAAAACCTCAACCAAAAAATTATCTCAAAAAAAAAATTGCATTGATTACAGCATTTCAAAAGAGGTTTACATAATTCCTTCACTTCTCCAGCATTTTCTGTCTGTTGTTGAGGAATGGATATCAAATAGCACTGTTCTGACATTCTGGACCTGTAGTCTAAATAAGGCAGATTAATGAAATCCCTGTGTTGTAAATGTATGGCTAAAGTACCTGAAGACAGTACACAGATCTTACTGGAATCCAGGCTGTAGGAGAACAACAATATATATCAGCATATAACTGAGGGGTCTTTGTTAGCAGAGTGGCCCCTTCTCTATGCAGGAGCAAAGATTTTAACTTCAGGAATACAAATTGAAACTGATGGTCATTCCCTAAAGACACATTCACACTGCAGAAGAGGAAGCACAACTGCAGCAGGTGTTCTGCAAGGAGCACAGAGGAGATCACAAAATACAATCTGAAAACAACACAGAGTAACACCATAAAGGGAAACCCCCCCAACTTCCTATTGCTGCCCTACTAGCAGGTCTCATAGTTCTGTTTACTGTACAGGAAAGCAAGTCAGAAGCATGGAGAATGGATGTTTTATGGAAAGTTGTATTTATCTGTGGTATACATCCCAACTGTGGACCAGAATTCATACAGATGAGTACCTCTACAATAAACCTCTACCAGTTTAACCCAACAACCTAAATTTTTAAAAATTCCTTTGGTTCTTTCTAAATCTTTCTAAATTCCTTTGTTTCTAAACAAAGCAAAAGCATTCTGCAAAACATGCACACAAAAAAACACACAGCAAAAAAAAATCCTTGGAAAGACTGTGAAATATTTACATACCAGATAAGACTTTAACGCTACCATCTGGTGGTGATGGTTGCACTGAGAATAACAATAATTTCATCTGAGGATCTCAAAGTGCAAATTTAGTCCTTACCATATTAACAAAGTAAATATGTAATATGGAAAATGCATTCTGAATCACAGCAACTGTGTTGTCCCGTATTTTGTTTGCACTGATGGCAAATGTAAAAGGCTATTTGGAGAGACCTCATCAGCAGACATTTGCTGCTGTACATTCCTCATCCTCCCCAGCAATCACCAGTCAGAATAGATCTGAGGGCAAATCTCTGCCTGTTGCCCTTAGCAGCTGAGTGAAATAATATTCAGATATAAAAGCATATAATATATATTTGGTATAAAATGTTTTGCCAGTGATAAAGTAAAAATCCAGGTGTGCTGTCCAAAACCATTGTGCATTAGTAAAGAAAATTTTTACACACAACTTCCACTAGTCTGAGTAATCTCAAGTTTGCACTAAACACCCATCATGTCAGAAGCCTAAGCATGATGGAGAGAAGCTTTGTTAAACTGTTTGTAAGATGATTATGATAATGATAGTCTTGTTACTATTATTATTACTATTATTGAAAACACAGTGTTAAGCCTTACAGAACATAGGTTTTAGTTTGAGAAGTAAGAATGCATTACATAGCCACTTTCAAAATAAGATTCTGAGATTGTTGAAGAAAAAAATCTTCCTTTTGTTCCACAAGCAAAAATTCGGGCTATACTAATGAAAAAATATTTTCACTCCCTGTTTGTTCTGCTGAGTGCAGTAATTTTTAACTGGTTCCTTGTATCTATTTGTGCAAGGTTCTCACAGAGATAAGCAATGCTTCAGCTTGGCTGTTATTGGCAGGTTTTTGTGTGTTTTGTTGTATTTTGTTTCATTTTGATTTGTTTTGGTTTTCTCCAGAAATATCCAGCTGTTTCCATTTTTTTTTTTCATCCCCCATCTGTGCTGAGGAATCTTATAACAAGAGAGGCCATATGAAAAGTTTTGGGATAGACTGTGCGAGACTGACATAGAAATGGGCAGGGAGGGCTTTGTAAAGGTATCGGTGACCCCTGCTGTCTTGCATTCAGGTGTTGCACTGTTCTAATTTGCACGTGGCAAGGTATGAACAGAGGTTAATGCATGAGTTCTGACCAACTCCTGAGCTTCTGCAGAGAGAAGCCTTGCAGAGTCACACTATGCTCCTGAGACTAAGCAAAGATGTGACACAGGCAGTTTACCAAGGTTTAGTATCAGTTAATAAACAATGAGAAGTTTATTGTCCCATGTAAAGCGTCATTGCTGCCAACAGGTAAACTTTGCTTCTCCCGCTAGCCCGTTTTAAAGCTCTTGGAACTGATTTATAAACAAGAGAGGTTGAGAAAAAGACATCTACATAGCAAGATCTGCAAGGGAAGACACAACTGACAGCAAGCACCTCACTGAGAGGATTTGAAAAAGCAGAGAAAAGCATGGAAACGAGATGAACAGTGAAAAAAAATGTTAGAAACAGCACAAAGAGGTGGAAACTCAGGGTGAAAAATAGCAGCAGGATCCTTTTAAATCCGTAGGGAAG
Organism: Corvus moneduloides; assembly: GCF_009650955.1. Classification (NCBI taxonomy): domain Eukaryota; kingdom Metazoa; phylum Chordata; class Aves; order Passeriformes; family Corvidae; genus Corvus; species Corvus moneduloides. The sequence goes on from NC_045511.1 coordinate 32,205,366, forward strand.
TAGAGCATAGGGAGATACTGTTTTGTGTCAGTTTGCTAAAAACAGCCCATCAGCCCACTAAATTAAAATATAACTCAGGCATATTTGTCTAGCTATGACAAATGTCCTGTCTGTGTCTTTCAACCCTGCCCATGATTTAAAAAGTTGCTGTGCCACTGTGTTGCATATTGCAGCCAGACTTCCCTCTTCTTGGCTGTGTACAGGGACAGTTTCAGCTTCTCTGGCTCAGGGTTGTTGAGGCAGCCTGACATGGACAGTAATCAGAGTATCTGTAGGCACTGGCATACATAGTAGGATGTATTTGTTTTGTTTTCCTAAGCACAGAGAGTTTAAGATACATGTTGTTGAGCTTAAGATGCATATTGTCAAGCTTTTCTCCCAAAGCATATGGACAAGTTATTTTCGAAAAAAGAGGAAAATAAAAGCAGGGAACTGTAGGAATGGATTCTAGGAGCTGGACTTTTTAAAGACCTGTGCAGATGATAAAAAGGGAAAGAAGTAGCCATTCTTGTTCCTTGATTCAGGCAGGAAATCAATTTTCATCCATCATGATCTTGATAAAATTTTAAAATAAATTTTCAATATAGTTTCCTTCAGTAAGGCTTCAAACAGGCCTAGAACCTAGCTTCACAGATAGTAAACATTAAGAAAACAATTTCTCAGCAGCAGAGCACCTGGAACACCCTCAGTTTCATTTCTGCCCATAGAAGATTAAAGTCAAACTATGGGTAAATGCAATTTCAAGCTACCTTTTCCTGGTTTAAATAAAAATCAAATCAATCCACAAGCTACAATTTTAATCTTTAATCTTTGGATAACTGAGTACAAGTGTATACTGTTGACTTTGTGTACATTCATTTGGATTGCTCAGTAAGAAGAGGCCCTGGTTTTAATACAGCTAGCATATGAAAATACAAGACTGAGACTTGTCCTTGCCCTGCATTAACTTCACATATAATTAAGGTGTAATTACTACTTTCCAAAGCCCTTCAGTAGAAGGCCTCAGGACTTCTAGAATCTTACTGTGATGAAGAAACCTTCTGGAAATAACCTCTTTCTCTTTACCAGGTTGAGTCATGGGAATTTCAACCTGGTGCTCAGCAGCTCAGATATTTACGTGTGCAAGAGACCGAGTGGGACAGAATAAGTGATGAAATGTACCTGGTGCTAGACTTTGTGAAAGCTGTAACATGAACATCACACACTGGAGAATGGGACATCAATGCAAATCTTGACTCAGCTTTCGATGTAAATTCCTGATTCTTCACATAACTCCTGTCAAGTCCTGAGTACTCTCTCTCTCGTGGAGTTTGTCATCATCTGAGAATGCAATTTCCTGTCCCACTTCTTTATCCCTAAAAACATCTACAAAAATAATGCTCATTATTCAAATGGTGGCTGAAAAATCCCTAGCCTACTTGCTACATGGTGCAAGTCATTGGTTCCACAGGAATGTGAGTAGTGTAAATTGTTTACTTAAACTTGCTTTATTATGTGCTTGTTTCTCGTCTGTTTCCCCAATTCCAAAGATTTGCCAGAAGCAGTTATGTAATACTTTTGTTGCAGGATGCCTTTGAATGTATAATGCCTTGTACCTAAATTAAAGATGACCATTCCCAGCAGGGAGTGTTGGAATGGTCAGTCTCAAGATGTCACTTCCCACCTTGGTGTCTCCACAGTTTAGGCCAGTCCTGTGCCACATCTCGCTACTCCTCACAGCTCAGACCCAGATGACTCTCACTCACCCCACAACCAACTGCAAACTGGCTTTTAAAATAAAACATTATGTTTGCATGCAAATGTAGGGTCTGCGTTTTTACAAATCCTTTTTTCCAAAGCCATGATACCTCTCTAATTTGATTAAAAAAAAAAACAAAACAGTGGGGTTTTGAGGGAATAAACCAACCATAACTCTGAAGTATGGTAGCTCCTGCTCTAGTGTGACTTACAGTGAGATATAAGTCCTGGTTGAAGGCAACTTAATTGGGGAGGCTTATATCAGCTGATAAAACTGTGGCTGCTTGTGCCAGTTTGGACAAATTTGGAGGAAAATATTCTCTGATAGAAGTCAGGTTACAATCACCCCTCCTCCACCAGGTTAGGGAAAAAAAAGAAATTTTCCTCGGAGGAAGGTGAAAGAGATCAAAACTATTTATTTAACAAGCACACAGGAAAAGGATAATAATGCTAAATAATAAAACCTCAGAGCTGTGGAGAGAAACCTGGGAAGATTTCAGAGTCCTTCTGTACATGTGGTCTCTCTCCTCCTCCTCGGAGCTGTGTCAGTGTGGGCCCACCTTCAGGGCCTTGGTGGAAAATTCTCCCGATGCATTCTGATGTTGAAACAGTCCAGAAGAGAAGAAGGGAAAAAATCCCCGAAGTCCCAGGAAAACAAAGTTCAACTCTCCATCTTCCTCTGGAGAAAAGGAGCCGAAAGCTGGCTGAAAAGCAAGCAGGCTGCTTCCTCTGCTCTTGCTGCTGCAGAAGCAGAGGAGTCTGTGTGTCTGTGTCCTTGAACAACTGCTTTGAAAAGTTCGCTCGGTTTTCTCCTCTCCCCCCTCTCAGGCTCAGTTTAAAGGCACAGAAAGACACAAAATTAATTTCTGGGCATAGAGCAGCGATAGGGGATACACATCATAAAGTCACCCCAAGACACTGCTGATGCTGAATCTCACTTTGTTTGTACCTTCTCACTTCTTTGCAGCATCTGCCAAATTTGGGAGATTTGGGAGATCCTCCCTCTCTCTCTTTCATAAATAAACTGTGCAGCTGAGGAGAAAACACATCGGACTCTGCCAGGACTACATCTGGTAACACTGCACATTCATATACCACTTGATCAGTTGATGCTCCCACCAATGGCAAATAATTATACTTAAAGTTTTCTGCTATCCCAATGTCCTTTCTCTTTTCTATAGCATGTAAATTTTTTTGGTTTGGTCTAAATGTATTTCTTTTTTCTCACAATATTATCCCATCTCTGTTATAACCAGGTTAAAAAAAAATAAAAAAAAGGAGGAACAAAATCACCTTTCAATATTTAAGACGAAGTGAGTCTGAGTAGTTCTCTCTCAAAAGCATCAGCACTTGATTCAGGAAAAGACCACATCAAGAGAACTGGTGATTATCTAAGTTACAGCAGTCTGCACAAAACCAGAGATAAAAACAGCAGGTCTCAAGGTAGGGTGTAGAAAACATTCCAGCTCTTTCCCTATCCTGCAGCTTAGATTACACCAGTTAGCATGAGCCTGAGACCTTCAAAATTGGATGTGGAGTGAACCTGTCTTCAGAGTGGGCAGAAAAACATACAACAAGCACTATTCTCAAATGACATTAAAAAACTAAAAGAACCAGACAAATAAACATTATGGGATGTCCTCCTTACTCTGAAATATTCCTGACCCTCAAATATGCAGTGCTAGTGGGCTTGAAAGGATAAAAGTGACCAACATCTAAAAAAAGAATTAGAAAGTCAAGTCAAAGCATGTCTGATGTATTGCTCTATGTAGAAGTTGCTGCATTAATTAGTCATGCCCTTTAATTTCACCTACTCTGCCTTGGGACAGAAAAGGATCACTAAACTGAAGACTGCAGTGACCTGCCCTGAGGAAGTGGCATGCTTTGGAAGAACTTGGTTTTATAAGGCAATATGATTTTGTTGATTATGTTAATAATAATGTCCAAATGCTTACTGTTCAGCTCAAAAATACATGGAAATAGATTTCCATTTTGATAGGAAATGAGTAGAGCGCTTCTTTTCCCTTCAGAAACTAAGAAAGCCAAGCTTCCTTAGCAACTAATAGCATAAAATATTTATTTGATTCCGTACAAATGCCCTTCTGGACAAAACATGGTCTCCACCAGAGATACTGTTTTCTAGAAATGACACTGTTATTACAGTAACTGCCTATCTTGAAAAACACATCAACGACATTTAAGCTAAGTCAGGTCACATCGAGTAGTCTCTAGTTGGAAAAAGTATGAGGTCAGACAGGAGTAAGCCTGCTCCTTGATGAGGGGTAAGGAGATGATGGTAATAAATTCACAGCATCTAAAGATCTGCCCTCACAGCTTCTGCTGACTTTATTAAAGAATATCAGGCATATCATCCTGGGGAGAAAATAAATGATGAAGTAAGAGAAGTAGAAAATAAATTAATTAGGTTTGGGCTCCAAACCATGACACTACAAATAAAGGGCAACCTGAATGTGTTCTGATTAGAAACTCCACAGGGTAGCTGTAAATCCAAACCCAATCAGAGGGTGTATTGTTCTCTTCTCTGAGATGCCTTATTCTTTTTGGCTTTTTTTTTCAGTCTAGCTTATTAGCACCCAGATTTAGGAATTTTTTCCAAGGGAGTTGCAATCTTCTCATAATAATCTCTTCCACCTTTAAATGTGTGAACTATACTATCAATGATAACTTGAGCTGAATGAGATTTTTAATGCCTGAAAATTAAATACAATTTTCTTAAGGCTTAAAAATGCTACAGTGCTATTTCATTTCAAGATGCTAGGCAATCAGCAATCTACAAACTCAAAATAATTTTTCCTTTATCTTCCCTTAAATGGAAAATATTTCCACTTGGTTTAATATTACTCTCTTTAAAAAGTGCCACTTTTTAAACTGGTTCTTATGATAACCTAAAATAACTATCAGTGAGAAATGTATACTGTAAAGATCAAGTTTTTAGCTTAATACAGTTGGAGGAACTGTGATGTTAGCTACAGTCTTATTCTTTAGAAGCTACACAGGGAAAGCTGATCTACAGTTCCTAAAGGGACTGTATAAGCTGATTCTTGTTGGGAAAACAGGTATGAAATTCTGCAGGTGTCCCGGTAGTTTATCACTATCTTTCCAAGAAAGAAAAGAAGATCACTGCTGAACACTCAAGAAATATCTAGTAATGTTGATAAATTATATATTGTTATGTTTGATCCCGACAATTTAGAGACAAACACAAAGGTCAGTGTCAAGCACCCCAGTTACTGTAGCAGTAAGTAAAAGACAGTCTAGCTGCCCTGGGATTTTCAAATCGTTAGAGATAAGGAGGTTAACCTCCCTTGGAAGCTTATGATAATCCATGAATTAAAGGGATTTAAAATTGCCAAAGAACAGATGAGTGTGGATACTATTTCTATAGTAACACATGTTGAGAGCTAAAGATAGTCATACAGAAAGGGTGTGTTTTGATTTTGATGAGTCAAGTCAGTCATGTGGGTGAGTATGTACTTCAGCTTTCATGTATTGTCAAAGTGACAAATATATTTCTTCTTAACTATTACCCTAATTCAAGAGCATCTGATACTAGAGTGTTTTTGTAAAGAGTCTCTTCCAATTAATAATAATAATAACAACAGCAAGAAGAATGCATATTTTAGAGCCATATTAACTGAGACAAACAGCATTATAAACCTGAACTCGCTGTGGAAAGCACTAACTCAGTGTTCCTCAAATTAAGAAAATTAATTCCTGAGGAAAAGAGTTGAGTTACATAAGAACCAGAAAACTGGCAGAAAACAGAGTGTAACTTAGGGCTAAATGAATCCTTCAGAGAGCTCAAAACACAGAATTGTTTCTGAATTCTTATTCCGTCCCCTCCCAGTCCTATGGCTTCCCTCTTCTGGCAGTATAGAAGTTTTCTTTAAAAAAGGTTATTAATATACACTGGAATAGACAGCATAGATTTATTTTCCAGTTACCCTCCTAGGAGTTGCAAAGCAATGTATTCAGATAGATTTTAACTCTTGATAAAGAGAAGTCTATTGAAAGGCATCAAAGACTCTCAAGGAATTGTGTTAGTTTCTAAGGATCAGATTCTAAAGGTTTTGTGTTTCCCAAAGTAGAAGTATTTGGGAGACACATAAAAAATAGCTTGCAAAACTTCAGTATTCAGTTCTGATATACTCTATCACCTTGCTTTTTGAAAGTTTTGAAAGATGGCATGGACTCTAGTGCCTCAGGATGGCTCTGTTAAGTCAGGAATCATCTCCAAAGCCTGCCATCATCCCTTGAACCACAAGCTAGTTTGGTGTCAGAATGGCAGCTGTACACCAACCGATTCTGAGAGTCTCAGCTTTCAAACTCAGCTAAAGTAAGTAAAACAAAACTAAGATGTTCTGGTATGGCACCAGAGTTGCTTTGAACACAAACATATGCGGCAAGAAATTTAGCTGTTTTCTGGATAACCTAACAACATAACAACAGAAAAAAAGACTGTTTGAGAAGACCTTCTAATAAAGTCTCTATTTTTAAAGTGAAAAAAACTAGAGCACAGTCAAGTCCTTCTGAAAATCATACCCAAGCAGTCAATTAAAATGCTGTGCAGTTGTGCAATAGACTGATCTTTAATATATGCTTTCATTCCTTAAAAACAGTGTTCAAACATCTCTTCACAAATCAACAGTCTATTTACTGCATGTTTCTTTCTACCTATTATTTCATTCCATTATGTTTACTTTATAAATAAACCAATAAGACGAAAGAGGACATAATATTGAGGACCCAAATGTTTCATCCTACAAACACAAAGCTAAGCACCTAAAATATCCATTGGTTTTCCAGAGACATGTAATCCCCTTAAACCCCTGCAGTTCTCAGAACAACCAGTTCACTCTCTCTAAGCATCCTGTATTTCACAGAATCACTGACTCACAGAGTGGGCCAGGTTGTCCTAGAGCCCACAGCACAGGATTGTGTCTAGATGATTCTTGAATACCTCCAGTGAGGGTGACTCCACAACATCTGTGGACAGCCTGCTCCAGTGCCTGGTCACTCTCACAGTAAAGAAGTTCTTCCTCATGCTCAGGTGGAACTTTTTGTGCATCAGTTTCTGCCCATTGTGTCTTGTCCTGTTGCTGGGCACTACCAAGAAGAGCCTGGCTCCATCCTCTGACACACTCCTTTAAGATACTTACAGACATTGATGAGGTCCCCTCTCAGTCATCTCAACTCTGAAAAGGCACAGCTCCCTCAGCCTTTCCTCATAGGAGAGATGCTCCAACTTATTTTATATTTTGTTTTACTTTTTTAAATATTGGACCATTTTATTAAGTATATATACTTGTGATGATACTTCTTTTCATATGCCAGCCCTTTACTGACTATTATTATTATGACATAAGCAGAAAACAAAATTCTTTGACATTTTAAGAAAATTAAGACTAAAATGTTAAATGATTCCAGAGAAATTCAGGTTTTAAACTTGGATGTACTTTTTCCCATGATCTCATAAGAAGATGTAGAGTAATGTTTTCTTTTTGTGTGAATATTCAGGCACTAAAAATCATAAACCCATTAGCTGTATTAGACAAGGATTTTTCTTCTCAATCTGTACTTTGAAACTCCTTTCCCTCGAGGTTACTTCCCTCCCTAAAACTAAAGAGAAGAAAAATGGCATCTTGTTGTACTGCTAGTAGTTTGGGAGGTATATTTTTGTGGATTAACTTTTGACTTTTCCATATGCCAGGCTAGCTGCTGCTTGGCAGCGGCAACTTCCCTGTCTGTGTGCAGCACTGACTGAAAGTTTTAGTGTGTGCAATGACTGGGTTCACTGTGAGTACTTCCACCACAACTGAATATATGGGCTACTCTGTGGCAGTTCTGTGAAAGCACCAAATTATTTTCCAAACAGAAAACCCTTCTTTGTGTTACGCATTCAAATGCTGTAGATGATGTTCACTGATCTGACAGAACCCACCTATCAAATGGAGAAATAGCATGTCTGTTTCAATCCCACACTTGAAACTCTTGTTGGCAGGACGTTTTATGATATTATTGCCATCCTTTCAGGTGAAGTGGAGTTTCTCTGTAGGGAAACTACAGAGTTTCAGAAATTCAGAACTACAGAGGTCAGAAATTTGCCTTTTTATGTGTACATCCACAAACTTTCAGAAGCTGTCAGTCAGTACTCCTGAAAATTATGCCTGTACTGCAAGCATTGACCACTACAGAAATTGTCCTAGTTGACTGACATGCAGCTCTTCCAACTATTTTTTTTTTTTGGTATCAGAAAGCATAATAATCTCATTAGCTAAAATTAGTGACTCCTCCCCTTTTTGGTTTCTCTGCCAAAAAATGCATTAATTTTCAAAAGCTGAAATTTTAAGGCTAAGCTTCTGAATCTATTAAAAATATTTGTTTGCTTGTTTGTGGCGTTTTTTTTTGGGGTGGGGGCTTTTTGTTGGTTGGTATTGGTGCTTTTTTTTTTTTTTTTTTTTTTGAGGGGGAGTTTGTAGTTTAGGGTTGTTGGTTTTTTTTAACTCCAACTGCCAGCAGACTTATCAAGAAGTCTTGCAAAGAAGCTCCTTTCAAATTGCTTTTTGCTATCCATTAGGCTGGCTCATAGACAACATATTCCTATACCCCCAAAGGGAGTCAGTTATGAATATTAATGCCAGGCATGCTCATGAGAGGGAAACGGTATTGCTTTCAGCATGAAGGAAAAGAGCAGAAGAAGGTGGAGGAATGTAAGGGATAACAATGAGTAGGAAGAGGTGACTGCTCCAACCCAGAAAGTCCTCCCTCCCAGCATGCAAACATGCAGTTCACCACATTGTTGCTCCATGGTAAGAAATAGGGAAAACACCAGTGTAAAGGATGCTGCGGGAAAGGGGAAAGTGACAAGAAAAATGCCACTGCCATGCTTCTGAAAGTCTCAATACTTTGAACTGAATTCAGAAATACTAGAAGAAAGATTTCCACTGACTCAGTCCTTAATCTGAAGTGTACCACTTGACATTAAAGATTCATGCAATTAGACTTTCCTTTTTCATTTATTCATGTGTAAAAATCACAAGTCTGACTTTGTCATGTATTAAAATGATACTGGACTCTTAACTCCCTGTTTTCCTGTGATCATTTTGACTTAGGAAAAACAAATCTAGTCAGTCTAGTCAGCCAGGTCACAGCACATGACCCTGAATTGTGTTGCTGGATGAGAAAGGAAAGAGATAGAGATATGATATCTTAGTAAATGGAATATGAAACTGAAAGCCTCCACATCTGTTTCTTCTGTTTAAAGAGAACTTTAAGGTTTTCCTGTAATGTAAGTGACAACTATAAAAAAGAAATAAAACTGGCTGGTTTACATGATGTTCTTGCTCTGAGCTCATCTGATATTCAATTGCCACCACATAACTGACTCATTTGCAAAAAGCTTTAAGATGCAGTGGTGAATAAAGTACTGTAAAAATGGAAAATGTTAATCTAATGCTATGCAAAGATCTGCTAGGAGTAGTTCAACAGAAAAACAGGCAATTACTAACCCATGTGAAGATTTTACCTTAGAAAAGGTTATATGTGATTTTTTTCTCCACTGTATTAACCTCTCCCAGTGGGCCAGCTCTGGCCTTCAGAGTGTTTTTCACTTCATTTTCTGGAGAACTAAGAGCTTGAGAAACACACTCAAGCAATTTGTTTAATTGATAGTTCAGCCAAACTAATGTCAACCAAACGCTGAAGATTAAAAGTTTAATCTTTTGCTTAAGTACTTGTGCAGTAATAAATCGTTTAAAGTAGCTGCCTTTTGTGAGTTCTTGAAAAAAGAAATGGTGATGCAGCACAAAGCATGTGTCTGAAATGCAGGGGTGAGAAGACAAGAATGTGCAAGTAAACTGATAACCACCTTATTCGCGGCCCCGATTCTGAGGGAAGCGTGGCCACGTCTCTTAAATTCCCTTTGACAACAGCTCTGAAGTGGACTCACTCTGAAGAGAGTACATAGGAGAGGGAAGAAGCCTTTGAAGCAGGCCATCCTCAGAAGAGTTCTAGGCTTGCTCTGAAATGTATGTTTCTCCTGATTTTATTTGTTCTTATGGCAAAGAACAGTACAGGGTGTTGCTGAAAGCTGTGATACTCCAGCTCCAGCTGACGTGTTCAACTACAACTATCAATACTTTGTGATGGTTAATAGAAGAGACACTTTTCCTTGAATCTATGGTGGCACAAAGTGATGATACCCTGGTGCAGATGGCAGGAAAAAAAATAGTCTCTTCCATGAGAACTGTTTAATAGAAGGTTTTTGGGTTTGTTTTTGGTTGTGGTTTGTATGTTTGTTGTTGGTTTTTTCCCCAAAAATTGATAAAAAACCATTTCACACTGACGTTTGGCACTGGGGTTTTAAGTACCTTTTTTTTAAGACACTTGAGTACCTTTACTTTCAAAATCCTTTTTTTTTTTTTTTTTTTGAGGGTGGGAGTGTTTGGTTTTTATTTGTTGCTCTAAAATCTGAAGCATTAAGCTTCTGAATCTTTTGGAAATATTTATATTTGTTTGCTTGCTTTTATTTTTCTTTTTCTTCTTTTTTTTTTTTTTTTTTTGAGGTGGGGGGGTTGGTTGCTCTAGAGCCCAAAGCATTAAGTAATACTTCTTAAAATTCAGTTATCTTCAGAGTTACCCCATGAAAACGAAAAATGAATAATCCAGGGATTACTGAACCTGGCAGAGCATGAAAGGAAGACTTGTGCCCTCAGCTACTTCATTCTGCTATGACCTTAGCTGTGTGCGCAGTAATTTTGATCCTCTAGTGTAACTAAATAAAGTACAGTTACTTTCTCAGGTACCAGTCCAGCCTGCTGTTATCAAAGAACAGGCCTCAAATGGAACCAGCCATTGAAGCAATAAAAAGTCTTGATTACTCTTTGGGAATAGAAAGTTCTGAAAATACCCTATTTAACCTTAATCACAAATAAATTCCAAAATGCTTCTTACCTGAATTATTAAATATTGAACAAACTGACTCAGCTTTGGCTAGGCTATGAGAGTACAAAGGCAAAAAACTCCTATATTGGTAGCCTCAGTTCTATGCTGAAAGCTTAAAACAGCAGTTTCATGCTTTCTTAAAACAGACAAACAGACTAGGCACTTATTCCATTTCACTGAGGTCCAGGAGCCAATCCAGTATATAAAGCAGGTGTTTCAACCTTGAGGAGATCATAATTTGGATAAAGTATAAAAGTATAATTCATAAATAAATTGATTAGATTGGGCTAATAGTTCTTAGGATACCCTATCCTTCACAGTTCTGAACCTATGGAGTTTTCTAGTAATTAAAAAAACCCCAAAAACCAAGAGGCAAACAGCAAAAACAAAAGGACAGGTGGGCTATATGTTACAATTTTGTTTACAAAGTCAAGCATCTTGTTCTGCAAAGATTCCAGAGTTAAGTATTGCACAAATCTTTGCAAGCAAAGAGTAAAGCAGACTTCATCGTAGGTTATGGCTACTTTTGCATTAAACTTCAAAACTTCTTGGCAATTTAAACACTGAGTAGGGATCAAGAAAGGAAAGAACTCCATTGTCAAACAGTAGGAATCATGAAAAGTTCTAATTAAAGCAATCATTGCTAAGAAACAAGGAAGAGGAAGAAGTGTTTGCATTTGGACAGGGTTGTGCTATTTGTACTATATGAGTTCATCCCATTAAATCACTGCAATGTGCTTAAGGAGAAGAAATATTTTCTAAATTCCCCTTATCTTTGTACCCACTGGTGAAAAAACTGCAGAATTGATTTTAAATACTTGAATGAAAACAATACTTACATACAAAACTGAAATTTTCAATACCTGTAACAAATTACTCCCCCCCATCGAAAATGAAAACCAAGCCTGTAATTGTCTTTTTAGCTTTGCAAATTGTCCCAGCAGAACACTCTTAAATATGTATTAAGAATTACCAGACTGAAACCAAACTAACACAAGAAGAAATGGAAGAGGAATACACAGTATTTGATACACTTAAATAGCACACAGATTCCATACTAAGAATGGTGGGTTGATTAAAAATGTTTCTCACTTTTTTCATTGATTTCTTCTTTTATGCCATTTTCTTCTTAATTTCTCTTGCTGTCATAAGCAGTTAACTATACATCCTTTATAGTAGCCCTTTTAATCAGTGAATCTTTAGTGGAACAAACCTCCACAAATGCTGTGTCAGTAGAATTTAAGGAGTGACCCACACTGGAAGAGAATGAATGTACACTCACTTTTGTTCTGCTGAGACATCCATCCATCCATCCATCCTGGAGCTTATGTAGCTGCAAGGAACTGATAATCTGGGTAAAGACAGGTCAATTCCCTTTCTCAGCCATTTGCTGGATGGAGTGTATTCTGTTTTGGCAAGTACAGTGATGTTTTCCATCACCTTGACATTTCCACAGCAGAAAAATCCTTTCCAACTTAGCACCTTCAACTTTATTTCTGAACTCAGGCCTTCAAGTTATAGAATCATAGAATATCCTGCATTGGAAGGGACCCATCAGGATCATCATGCCCAACTCCTGGCCCTGAACAAGATGCCCCAAGAATCGCACCATGCACTTGAAAGTGTTTTCCAAATGCTTCTTGAACTCTGTCAGGCTTTGTGCTGTGACCATTTCCCTGGGGAACATGTTCCAGTGCTTAACCACCCCCTGGGTGAAAAAACCTTTTCTTGATATCCAACCTAAACCTCCCCTGATTCAGCATCATGCTGTTTCCTCAAGTCCTGTCACTGGTCACAAGAGTGAAGAGGTCAGTGCCTGTTCCTCCATTTCCCCCTGTGAAGATGTTGAAGACCTCAGTGAGGTCTCCCTTCAGTCTCCTTCAGGCTGAACAGACCAAGTGACCTCAGCTGCTCCTCATACAGCCTCCCCTCCAGACCCTTCGCCATCTCCATGGCCCTCCTTTGGATGCTGTCTGATAACTTAATGTCTTTTTTATATTGTGGCACCAAAACTGCCCCCAGCACTTGAGGTGAGGCCACCCCAGTGCAGAGCAGAGCAGGACAATCCCCTCCCTTGCCCAGTTGGCAATGCTGTGCCTGATGCCCCCCAGGACATGGGAGGCCCTCCTGGCTGCCAGGGCACTGCTGACTCTTGTTCAACTTGCCATTGAACAGAACCCCCAGGTCCATTTCCACAGCGCTGCTCTCCAGCCTCTCGTTGCCCAGTCCATACACATATCCAGAGTTGCCCCATCCCAGGTGCTGAATCCTTGTTAAACTTCATACAGGTGGTGATTTCCCAGCCCTGTAATTTGTCCAGGTCTCTCTGCAGGGCCTCTCTGCCCTCATGGGAGTTGACAGCTACTCCCACTTTAGTGTCATCAGCAAACTGACTTAGTATTCCCTCCAGTCCTGCATCCAGGTAATTTATGAAGATGTTCAAGTGAACTGGGGCAAGGATGGAGCCCTGTGGAGCCCCACCAGTGACAGGTCACCAGTCTGATGTCACCCCATTCACTGTAACCCTCTGTGCTCGACCCCTGAGCCAGCTGCTCACCCATCACAGGATGTCTTTATCCAGCTGTGTGCTGGACATTTTCTCCAGAAGGATCCTGAGAGAGACAGCACTGAAAGCTTTATGAAATTCAAAAAGATCACATTAACTGGCTTCCCTTGATCAGCTAAATGGTTTACCTTGTCATAAAAGTAAATTTGGTTGGACAAGCAGGACTTTCCTCTCAGGAAGCTGTGGTGGCTGTGACAATGGCTGCAGTGTCCTCCAGATGTTTTTCAATACCTCCCACAATAATCTTCTCCATAACTTTACCAGGCACTGAAGTGAGATTGACAGACATGTAGTTTCTAGTGTCATCCTTTTTGCCCTTCATGAAAATTGGGAAAACATTAGGTAGCTTTTAGTCAGCTGGGACCTCTCCAAATTCCCAAGACCACTCAAATACCATCAAGAGAGGCTTTGTGATGACATCAGCCAGCTCTTTGAAGATTCTTGGATGAATCTCATCTAGCCCTATAGATTTGTAGGGATCCAGCTGGCGCAGCTGATCCCACACAACTTCAAGGTTAACCAGGACCTGAACATTCTCACAGTCTTGGTCCTCCACCTCAGGGCACTGACACCCCCCTGGTCTGTCATCCATGTTGAAGACAAAGGCAAAGACTGCATTAAACACCTCTGCCTTGTCCATGTCCCTGTTTGCAAGATGACCATCCTCATACTGTAACAAGCTGATGGTACTCCTACACTGCTTTTTGCTATTAATATATTTTTTAAAACTATTCTTATTGTCCCTCACAGTTCCGGCCAGCTGCAACTTCAGCTGAGCTTTGGCTGCACAAATGGTGAGGAGCAGTGGTGAGGAGCATCTCTGTTTTCTTCCCATGCCACCTGACCTTGCTTCCACTGGGCATACTCCTTCCTTATTCACCTTATTTCCAAGAGAAAATCCCTGTTCAACCAAGCCAGCCTTCTGCCTCGCCTGCTTCTCTTTCAGGATTTAGGAATTGCCTGCTTCTGTACGCAGCAAACTGTGAAAACTGTATATTCTCTTAAAGAAAGCCTGCTGTGTCTGATAGCAATATTACTCTGCAAGACCATTTCCCTGCCTGGGCTCTGCCATTCTCAGCAAAGTCTGAGGAACAGGGTCAGTGTGAGATGAACATGCATGGGGACTGTGTCCTGCCCTGAAGATGAGCACTCAACGTAAGAATGACAGGCAGCTGTTGGAGGGAGTCCAGAGCAGTGTCACAAAGATGGTAAGAGGGCTGGAGCTCCTCTCCTAGGAAGACAGGATGAGAGGGTTGGGGTCATTAGAGACAAGGCTCAGGGGAGACCTTCTAGCAGCCTTCCAGTACTTACAGTGGGCTAGAGGAGAGCCAGAGAGGGACTTTTCATAAGGACAAGATAGTGGCTTTGAACTGACATATGATAGGTTTAGATTAGATATTAGGAAGAAATTCTTTACTATGAGGCAGTGGCACAGGTTGCTCTGTGAAGTTCTTCATGCCTATCCCTGGATTTGTTCACAGCCAGGTTGGATGGGGCTCTGAGCAACCTGGTCCAGTGAAAGGTGTCCTTGCCCATGGCAGGGGGTTTGGAGCTAGGTCAGATTTAAGGTTCCTTTCAACCCCAACCATTCTATGCTTCTATGGTTCTGTGATATGCACTATCTCTGTTCCTTACAGGCCTGTTTGATTTCCTACCTCCTGTTTACTGTTTCTCAAGTACTATGAATGACTCCCCTAAGCATTTCATGTTTCAAGCCTTCTGATGGATAAAGAACTTTTAGAAGCTATCAGATAACTTTTTAGAAGCTGAGGTGCAATTTAGGAACTTTTCTCTTTCTTGGCCAGCTAGCTAGTACCTCAGTTGGATTTTATGGGGTCAATGTTAAAAGTTTGTATTTCCCTGAACTTCAGCCTCTTTGTCTGTCCTTCCTCACCTGTAGCAAAATGATGAAAAGCACATTTGCAAATTTAAGCAATATTAGCTGGCAACTTCAGAGACAGCCAAGGCCTTTTGAAGTCAGTCTTGACAACAGCATCAGATTTGCAACCACAGTTTATCAAAGGATAAGCTTTTCTGTTTGAACATAATCCCTTCTATCAAAACTCTCTACATAATGCCATGTGTCACAAGCCTGTAATTCACAAAAAAAAAAAAAAAAAAAAAAAGATTTCTTGGGGCAATACCTGGACTGAATGGATTTTCTCATAGCCTGTGGTTTCATTAAAACCTTGCATTCCCTACATGTCTACATCCCCTCAGTAGATTATTATTCCCACCAGTCATGTTCACCTTTTTTCTTGTTTAGCAGGTGAAATAGAATTTTCTGTCAGGTCTTTTTATTGCTGGTTCTGTAGACAAGTTACGAAGTTAAGTGAAACATAACCCAAGCATAAATGAAAAATATATTCACTTGCTCTAGTCTTGCTAGATAAAATATCAGGTTCTGCTTTGAAATTCAATTTTTAGTCCTTCCCATATCACAAATCCAGAAATGGCTTTTGTTTTGCAAATTTTGTATGGGAGAGCTGTTACACACCAGTTGTGCAGTATCTGCTCATAGTAGAACTGGGCTGAGCCATTTTGCTTTGCATCAAGTTGTGAGCTCTCCCAGAATCATTGCAGAGAGGTACAATATCTGCCATTTGTTTACACTGCCTTTATGTTTTGCCCATTAAAAGCAAATTGCTTGGATGCAAGTATTTTAATAAAATGTGTTCCGTTAATCTGTCAAATTAAGAGATGTCCGCATTAGTTAGTGCATTATTCACTATATTAATCTTCCTATTGAAGTACCAAAAATAAATCATCTCAAAATGCTCTTTTTTTGTGGAATTAAGAGGGAACAACCACAGCTAGGGGAAGCTACAGTCTAAACATAAGCCTGAGGACACTCAATGGACACAAACAGCTTGAGGTAGTGACAAAATGCTCGTAAAGGAGTGCCAGTTATCTCTGGTGCCAATAAGGTCTGGATTATGGACTGCCCTTTTTTTTTGTTGCTTTTTGGTGAGGAGAGGTTTTGCACAGCAAAAGGTACTGATGAAGATTCTGAATTATTTTGGATAAAAATTCCTAGTCTTTTCTGTGCAAATGCATCAAGGATAAGGACGTTATAGACCATGGACTGCTCTTACAACCAAAAGAATTTGAGAATCTTCTGTGTAATAGGCTCCAGGCAAGTCACTCAGGTGTTGGTAAAGCAAATCAGTTTTATCTCCTGTGTCAGCTGGGGGGACTGCAAGGACCAGCTGACATGTAAAAATATTCTGCTGTTTCACTAGGCAGTCTCTAAGGCAATTAACATTGCTGGCTTAAAAGGTAATTACCTTTTAGTCAGCTGGAGTTTGGCAACCAGAGAGGACCTGGATTTGCTTCCTTGTAAATGGATTCAGTGATCTAACATCCCACCATTTCTTTTAACCTCTAGTAAGACTTTTGTAAAGATAAATAAGCATTTCCAAAATAAGAGACTTAACACTGCTTGAATATCGTTCTGTTTCAAGGGCACATTAACAGCTGCACACCTAACCAGATTTGCATTGTTCCCTGATCCCCCAAGCCTGAATGCCATGCTCATGGAAAGTACCTGCAGGCAACAGGAAAAAAATCTGTGGTGTTTTTTGGGTTTTCAGGGTTTTTTTTTGAGATGGATAGAAAACTTCTGTGCCAGTAGGCAGGCTTAAACAACATATTTCAAAAATTGAAGTACCTCACTTTTCAAGATCATCACCTTTGTAGACAGAAATTATTTTTACACTTTAATCATTTTAAACGGTAAAGGCAATTTCATTTTCATTCCTTTGGGAGAAAAACTTAAATTCTAAAACTTCCTATTTAATAAGAGAAAAAAAGTTCATAAATTATTTAATAGAGATAAAAGTCAACCCAAGAAAGCACTATTCTGAGACTATGTTCTATACAGCAGTCACAAAAAAATATTTGTATTAAACAAAACTGGTATCTTTAATTCACCTAATCTGAAGAGTCACCAAAATAAGAACAGTGTACATGTGCGGTATTAATTTCATTTTAGAAGCCCTAAGCAGAAGGTTGTTTTGCATATAAAAAAAGTTCTCTCTTTATTGTTACAGAGTGAATTCCTGATGACGGCTGTGGAAAAACAATTGGATTATACAATGCTTTAGAGGATAAATTAAAAAGAATAGAACCACAGTTTTCTTGAGGGGTTCTTTTCTGCGAGGTTTATTTATGAAGAGAAAAATAATATATCTTAACTCTTCTTCTGTATTCTTCCACTTTCCAAAAACACTTATGCCAGAGATATGCTGGGATAAACGAAAAATGACAAAAAATATTTAATCAGATAAAGGTAGCTAAGATTCTAGCTATGACAAGTGCCATTGTTCCTCATCTTCCAAAAAAAAAAAAGCAAAAAGAGAAATTAGATATAAAAAAGAGCACAATAATCCTACTAATAAAATATGTTGTTCTGGAAGTCAATCACTAGCTTATTTCAACATCTGAGTCATTAAAAAGTACTGCTTATGATTGTTTAATTTCTAGATCTCTGCCAGCTTATAATATCAGGCAATCTGCAGAAATGCAATTGATTAAAATTGAGTCACTTTGATAACTCTACATTAGTTTTAAAGGGGTGAGGTCATGCCATGAGCTGAACAAACTGCTACTTTTCTACACAAGTGCTCCACACCATGCAGCCAAAATAGTTTACAATTAAGATGAAAGTTTCTTCTTAAATTATATAAAGCTTGCTGAGCTTTGGTGGAATCACCCTTATTTTTTAAGGGTAAGCAAGAGCAGAGTTATTGTCTTAACTGTTCTATAAAAGACAACCAATTGGAATATCCAAAATTAAAATTAGTAGGCTTTCTGCCACAGGTGAACAAGCCAATTGTTATGCCTATTATCTTTATGCATAATAGAATAATTGTCAAGCACTGTATTGAATTATGATTCACAATTTAACTTTCTCAAATTACAGTTTGCAATAACCAGTGTTAGAGGTATGATTATTGGATTGTAAATTACTTCAGTATGCCAATAATGCATTTAACAGCACTGCAATGTTTCTTTATAACACAATTTCTTATTATTGATTACAGGTATTACAATTACGATGCAAGAATTTTTGTGATAATAAAAAAATGCAGTGACTCAAGACAGGTAGCTATTTAGTACTTGTCAGAGAATATTTTTCCCTTCTGTTCTATTTCCCTGTTAGACTAAAAATGTATTTATATTAGCTTATTAGAAGTTGCTGAATGTTTTGTTGCTTGGTCCAGGCTACTGCAGCATGACTTGGGAGTTTACCCTCCCTGTTCCCCATGAGACAGAGTGAACCGAACAACTGAGAACCTTCATCTTCCAGGGCAGTACTCAGAAATCCTATGGCATCTGAGCTCTAAAACCTGACAAGCAATTCAGGCAGCTTGCTAAAACTTTTAAACTTCTAGTGGGTTTGTTTAACCAAGTGTCTGAGGTGGCTTGAATGGTTTTCACCAGGTGACTGCTGGTGGTGTGTCCACTGCATCGCAAACAAGCCTTAAAGGTACTGGAGTTGAGGCTCCCCTCTGCCCCATGGCACAGCCACGTGCTGCTGTGAATGGTCTGGCTTAGAAATTCCTTTGTGCCTGTAGACTGGTGCATGATGATTCAGTCACGTCAAGCAAACATCCACCAGCTGCCAGTGCAATGGAAATGCCAAAGCTGCTTTTGTTGGTACCTTTCCAAAGCACGTCACCCAGCTCTTGAGGCCTCTTCCACCTACCGACAGCTAAAGACTTGCAGGACTAGGGATTTCATGCTCCTGGGAGGTCAGGGAAAAGACATGTCCTGGGAAGGAGATGCTGGTCTGAGTGCAGAGATTGCAAGATTGCCTGCTTGGTATGAAGTCCAATGGCAAAGCAGAGCCAAGAGAGGCTGTTACTAGTCATGCTGGAGTAGCCCCAGGCTCTTTGGAAACAGGTTTTGGTTGTCTGTGTCTCTCTGTGGCCACTTCACAGCAGTGCAGCTGTGCAGGGCAGCACTGCTCACGTTGTCTGACAGGCCTGGGGACTGAGCTGGGCCTGATAGGGAAAGACGAAGCGCCTCCACAAGTACCAGGTCAGGGAAACACCAAGGAGACTTCAATCCCTGCTCTGCTGTGCAACTTGAAAAAAGATCTTAAAGCTGCAAAGGGCCACGTAAATGCCTCACCAGACAGAGAGCACACTTTTTCTGAGAGAAGAAAGAAGGACAATTTACCAGCTTACTGAAGACAAAGCTGAGAATAAGTGCCAAACTGTGTGAAGAAAGAGCCCTGTACTACAAGAAAGGACTTCTAGTTTCATCAGGTTAAGGACCTAATGAGGTCCAGAGGCAGCAAACTCAAACTGGTGTAGCTCAAACTCACAGAGGACAGAAAAACGTGGAAAATAATTAACTCTTGGATGAGTACAACAGGAGCAGCAGACTGTTCTCTATTTCTCTCTGTGGCCTTCAATTATGTGGCAGAGGAGCAGATGTCTCTGCAAAAGAGTTGCTGCAGTTTAGGAATCTTCTAGGAAACTGCAGCCATCCCAGGTGACATGACCCAGGCTGTGGCATGCAGGAGGTCAACTAAATCTTCATCATTTTGCCCTTCATCCTTGAAGAGCAATGTGACCACACCTAGTGCCTCCTTGTGCCAGACGAATTAAAAGAGGTTTTGTTGTTGTTCAGCAGTTATTCCCAACTCTGCAGGCAAAGACCCCTCAGAAAATAAAGGCTCCCATAATGGAACACTGCTCACCACCCAGACCTTTATCTGTGTTAAACAGACCTGTAATTGATGGTTCATTGCAAATATGGGCAGTCCTAGACACCCCCATCTCAAAGTCACCACAGTATTGCCCAGGTATCTGCTCCCATTTACTTACTTATTTTTGCTCTCATGCTGCTCAGTTGGACAGCATTGGTAAAAAATAGGGCTGAGGAGGATCAGAAGCTACTTCTCTTCTGGTCTCAAATATTACATTTATCCAATGCAGTGTCTTCTGCTGCAGAGTCCTCTGGCTGTTCAGTGCTGGGATCTGGCACTCTCACAGATCCTTCTACAGACATCAGCAACGGCAGTTCTGTCTAAATATGTATTTCTTTATTTTCTTTTTTTCTGTTGTTTCAGTGGGGTTTTTTTGTTTGTTTCTCTTATACAACAGGAACATTCCTTCAGTTCCTGCTGAAACTCTCTTCTCTCCCCTGGAGATCACCTTTTTCTCATTTCAGTACTTGGCAGTCTCTGGGAACACATGCAGTTCAGGAAAGCAGATGGGTTGCAACCTGGTGGGTCATTGAGGCAGTGGGAAATTGAATCTTTACACCACCATTTTTCTTCCTTGCTATGTAAAATGGCTCAGTAATTCCATAATAATCATCCTGATGCCAGTGCCAAGCTGAATTGCGAGTCCTGTCATTGTAGTTACACTGGGAATGTAAACAGAGTCACAAAGTACATAATCACACTCCCCCCACCCCCCCCCCCTTAGTTGCTGTTTGGCTCAGTTCAGAAATTGCTCTGTGTTACCAGCAGAAAATGAGTCTGTGTTGGCCAACTGTTGGGCCATAAGCATCCTCAGGAAGGACCAAAGCCACCTACATTTTACTCCTAGATATGCCTGGGTATTTGCATATGACAGTGGTTCCATGACTTGGCTTCTGTTCTCACTTCTCTGACTCAGGGTAAGAAGGGCTCCAAAAGAGAAGATTTATCTTCTAGCACTTTCCTTCAATAGAGTTGTGGTTTTTAATGAGGTCTCCTTTTTGACTCTATGTCAACAAGTTTAAGCAATCACCCTTTGAATAAACTTTTCCCATTCTCTTATTTCTCTATCTTTTTTTTTCTTTTTTTCTTTTTTTTTTTATTATTTTTTATTTTCTGCATATCTCTGAGATGACTGCTTTGGGCACCCTTCCCTAAGCCTCACTGAAAGCAGCCTGCAACAACGTGCACAACCAGAACAGCTTGTCTGCAAAAAGACAACATTTACTGACTTTCTAAACCCTCTGAGCACTGCTTCACTCCTCAGCATCACCCAGGCGTGACGCTGTACAACCCACCACATTAAAAAAAGATAAGATTATTTTAAAGACCTTACACCAACTTGTTCTCTTTCTGCCCCATGAGCACACAAGTATCAATGGTCTCAGTAAACCTGAATTCAGACATTTTTCTTTGCAAACCTGGGCAATTCTAACTTCCAAAGAGACTAAACAAGAGTCACCCACTACAGAAAATGTAAGATTCATACTTTAGTCCCCACCTGACTAATAGCAAAGAGACAGTTGTCACAGGGGCACGTTGTGTGCTCAGTACTCCAGTATGCAAGAACACAAAAGCTTTGTGATGGCTATGCCACAGTTTCAGAAAAATGAATCACAGAATCTTAGAATATGCTGAGTTGGAAGGGACCCACAAGGATCATCGAGTCCAACTCCTGGCACTGTACAGGACCACCCCAAAAATCACAGAATGCACCCATTTGTCCAAACTCTTTGAAACTCTGTCAGGCTTGATGCTATGACCACTTCTCTGGGGGCCTGTTTCACTGCCCAAATATCCTCTAGGTGAAGAACCTTTTCCTGATATCTAACCTAAATCTCCCCTGACATAGCTTCAGGCCATTCCATCAGGTCCTGTCACTGGTCACCACAAAAAAAAAAATCAGTGCTTGTCTCTCCTCTTCCCCTCCTGAGGAAGCTGTAGACAGCAATGTAGTCTCCTCTCAGCCTCCTCCACCCAAACTCCTTGACTCACTTGTTTTATCTACAGTGAAAGCACTCCCCCATGGCCCACTATAGGGTAATAGGGTACACTGAATCAAATTACCAAAGACTGCTCCCCTTCTCTACCCCATTGAATTAAAGTAAAGCATCTTCATAGAAATGAGCAATACCCTGCTATTTTCCCTTGCAGCTGGTAGTTTGTTCCATTCCTGCCCACTGCAGCAGCAGGTTAGTGAAAAGTTCCAGCAACAGTTCTGAAGAAATAACTCTAGAGTCAGCACTGGTTCCTATCAACTATAGATCCTACAACCCACCTTATTGCAGCAATCCGAGTGCTACCAAGAGAAACCAGACCTGTGTTGGTGGGAGCACAAAGCTGCTGCAGGCTCCTAAATTATGAGATGCTCAAATGAACTTTTGTCTGCTGTTCCTACAGCCTGGAAAAGAGCATGCCTGGCTACCCCCTCAAAGAAGAGGCTGCCGGAAGAAATACAAGCCAAGGAGCTGGCTCTTCACTGGGCACAAGATTGCCCATGTTCCCCTGCCCAGAATGACCCATTCTGTGACATGCTGGAAAATCTTGCTCACAGAATTTATCAGTCTTTGCTGTGGAATGAGTCTCAGCTCTTCGCAGATCTCCTCACCCATCCTACTGATGCCCTTAGATATCACCTAGCCCTCAGGAGAAGGTGACATGACACTGTCTATGCAAACCCTTGCCTCAGATATGGAAGAACATGCCTTTCTGCCTGACTTTTGTCTCTGTGCCTTGCTCTTTCAATACTGAAGGTGAACAATGGAAAAAAGACTGCTACCAAGCCAAGCCGATTAGTTAAAGATCCTGCTTTGACTCCCTTTGATACTTTTCATATTTTATGTAGTTGCAGAAGATACAACATTTCAGGAGGTCCAATGACACTCTAAGCCAATTCCCTTGTATCATAGCATGGTGACTATCGAATGCAACACTTACTTCTATGTATTATTTCTCTTCCTGTTAGCTCTCTGTCTCCAAACTAACTCCATACAGGCAAAAATTAATAAACGAACTGCAAAGAAACATTACCAAAACCACCGATTCTCAGATGCACTTTCAGCTTGTCCATTGGTAATGAATGCTTTTCCCTCGAGGTCAGTAGTCAGATCCTCTTAGATGTTTTCAAGCAGATGACTGAGGCTGAACGCAAACCTGTCTTTCATACTATTCTAAATTATTATCAGTTCTCAGTGTTTTCAAGAGCTTTACAGTCTAGCAGTACAGCAGATGTTAATTTACTACCACAGCCTTTCTGATTGCTTCCTAATGTCTTTTTCTGGTTGCTTCCTAATGTCTTTTTCTGGTTGTGTGTAGTTACAATCCAAATATCCACAATTATTGTGACCAGATTATGTCTACAAACCACCAATTACTGGCTGGCTTGAGATGTATCAACATAACACTGTTTCAGTATGTGAAGGTTGCAGTTTTGTGTTCTAAGACCACAAGCAGAAAACTTCAGCCTTTCTACATTGATCATTTCATCACTGTTTTCTAGCTTTTTATAACTGAAAAAATACCTTTCCTTGTGCGTGGGGTTAGAGAGGGAGGGAATAAATCATACAGTACAGTATTGCTACAATAGTTTTACTCTACAACTGACTAGAAAGCAGATTATACCCTATAAGACTTCTTGATTTCATCTGCCTTTAGCCTTTGTTTACTTATATGCACACACGGAAAGACATATCCCTCTTTCCCATATCTTTCATCCAGATCCACAATTTCACAGAGCTTCTTTCCCAATGCCTTACAGACATTTAGTGGTAGATGAAGCCTGACTTTATAGCTTTTAATACTTAAGAGGTGCTGTCATTAAGGTAACCTGGGGAAAAACAGACCAACACTGTGAAATAATTTTGTGACAGACAGCAAAGCACAGTGTGATAATATAAGCAGAAGCCCTAGAGAGGAAAGCTATCAAGGACTATTAGAGCATGGGGCAGCATCTGTTTACATAGGAAATACAGTCAGGTCTTTCAAAATGTCTGAACTACCTTATCTTTGCCCAGATGAGAATGTCAAATGAGAGGATGCATTTCAGGACAGATCAAAATGTGTTTTTATTTCCACCTTCTATGAGTGAAATTTCCATTTGTTTCAATTACTATTTTGGGGAACAGTTTTGCTTAGGTTGCTTTTCAGGTTTTAAACCTCTTTTTCTTCCTTCTCTTGTTTCCTCAAGCAATGTCTTACTGGAACAGGGAGACTCTTTTCTGTATTGATAACTGGCACAATCCCTCCTGTTTCTGGCACAAGGTGGTATAGACAGAAAATGTCAGAAATATCTAGACAAAGAGGAGAACTGAGACATACAGTGCCTAGCACCTTTTCCCCTGATGGAGTGATGGCAAAAGACTCCAGCACTGGGATAGAAAGGTTAGGATAAATGTCCACATGTGTCAAAGTGTGGGAAGAAAAGCATATTCCTAGAGGGAAAAGACTAAGAAGGGTCCCAACTACATCTATTTGTTGCTTAAATTTTACAGTTTTCTGTCTGTGTGAATCTCACCTGAATTTTGTGAGACAGAAAACACAAAAATGCAATTCTACATTACTGGTGCCAGCTTTGAAATAAACACTTTCATGAGCTTCACAGAGATCAAAACTGTTGATTTCTGCACAGTCTGTTGGAGCAATTTTCAGAACAACACTATCTGGATTTTTTTCCCATGCTATTTTCTCATGATACAAAGTCACAGAACCACAGAATGTTTTGGGTTGGAAGGGAACCTTAAAGTCATCTTTAGTTCCAACCCTCCTGCCATGGAAAGGAATCATAACGACTTTGAGAAACAGTGCTGTTCCCACTAAAAATCAGTGCTATCTACAAATTCACAATAAAATCTTCAAAACTTTTGACCAAAAGATAACCTAACCCATTCTGATCTTACTTGTTGTCCATTGCAATGACACTGAAGTAACTCACTTCTCAACAAAAAGATAAAGTACCTTCAAAGTAATACACCACGTCACCTAGTTCTGAAAATATTTTCACTTTATCATCCAACCTGGGAGTTAAACAAACTTACCTTCTGCAAGCGGTAAACTTCCAGTAATGTGTTACACATGGTCAAGAGGTTTTAGAACCACAAACTGAGTTGAATCAAATACACAAGCAAAATGCATCATTCAGTGGAAGCTAGTTTGAAAAGAGGTGCAAATATCTATGTGAAGAAAAGGAAGTAAAGTAAAATTAAATTAGCCATCCGTTTACAGATTTTACAGGTGAGATGGAAAATAAAAAAGCAAACAACATTTTTTACTATTTTGCTTCTCATGAAGACACTTAGTTTGTTCTTTTCCCACAACATGAATTAAACCCATTTAAATGCAGAGATAAATTTAGAGCTAACATTGCTCTCCTGCTCAGATCTTGTCACTGAGAACTTCCCCATGGAGAACTGCATGAGGTAGCCACTGCCAGCAGGTTCTCCTGCAGCTGCAACTTCTGTGCACAGATTGCAGCAGAGCTTTTTGTCAGGCTCCTTATCTAAATAGTTCTTTGAATCTCAGGCATTTCAGAGGACATTGTTGCTAATTTTTTTTGCTCTTTAAAATTTTATCTTCATCTAAGCTTTTTAACAAAAGCATTTTGGTTGAATCTCCCTCTTTTGACCCAGAGATAATTTCATGAAAACCAGTTTACATAAAGAAATACAGGATCTGTGTTAGAAGGAGAAAAAAATGCATACTTCACTTTTAGCAAGTAACACAAACAATATTGACAGATTTTGACAATGAAAATCCTGGATTTTATACCACTTGCATCTGCTTTTCATTTCTATTTGCTTGTGAAATCTTTTGCTGAAAGATTTCACGTCAGCAGTGATAGGTGCCACAGTGAAAAAAAACCCAGTGGATGGCAGTTCATGACTAGAACTGCCAAGAGGGGGAAAAAAGTGAAAATTTGCATTAATGGGGCAACTGAAAATATAGCATTCGCAATCTCCTTTTTATGAGAAAGTGTCCCCTAAATTATGAAAAATATCTTGGCCAAAATTTGCACTAGTGTTCCCCAGAAGTGTTTTCCAGGAAGAGAAATTGCATTTAATGGAATAACTCAAGTGCTAACAAAGGAAAATCTCTTATATGCTTAAGTTCTTGACAGATGTGAGCTTGAGTGCTTTGCTCAAAGCAATACAAGAAGCATTTAGCACCTTTGTAGGTCAGACTAAGGACTCTTGGCTCCCAGGGGTGATGACCAAACCCATTCTTTCTTTGTTGTGCCCAGAGTCTTTACTCTGCATTCATAGGTAACAGCTACTATACTATGTTTGCATAGAAGAAGCTATAAAACATTTCTCAGATGAATCAGTAAAACTCTTAAAGAAGTATTTTGTTTAAAATTCCCTTTATATTGCCAATTTGTCATCTTTCATTACTTAAATGCTATTTATTTTGTAAATACGACTGAATGAAAAATTTCATCTATTATGGTCTCCTTAAACACTGTATGGTATTTAGCATTATTCAGACTAACAGTAAAAATTCCAATTCACACTGGAAGCTTGACATTCTAATTAGCTGGTAGTACCAAAATTTATCATTCCAACCAATTCTTTCATTACTGGGCCCAGTGTAAAAGCATCACTAACAGAAAAGAAAATCTTTTTGTAATGCTTACTTCATTGAAATACAAATAAATTTGATCAAGGAACAGCATTTTAAGGCTGTGGGATATTTAACACAGTAGGATGTTAGCTGATGTTGTTCTTTACCAAAGGAAAGATTTTCTATTTATAAATAGAATCATGGAATCATTAAGGGTGGAGGAGACCTTCAAGATCATCCAGTCCAACTGTCAACCCAGCACTACCACTGTAATCTCTAAACCACTAAACCACATCAACCAGCACCAGATCCAGACAACTCTTGAATTTTTAAACTGCTCATTGCCAAGAAATTTGGTATTTCTTTGTTAATGTTTTAGGCAATGAAACTATCAACAAAAGTTTGTGTTATGGGTCAGTATAATCACTGAATAGAACATGAATAGGATGAGGCTTCTGAATAATAGTTAGATGAAACTCAAGGCTTCAAATTTATTATTATTCTGGTTTTTTACACATCTATATCACAGTCTTTCCAATGTGATCTTTATTTTCCGGATAGCTGCAGCTGACCTGAGTTGCATTCTGGAGCACACAAAGGGGATTCAGGCCAAGTGTTCACAAATCACTCAGGAAAATAATTGACACTGAGCATGCAGGCCTTGAGCAGCACCATTTCAGGTGCTCGTTCTTATCTACCCAAGTGACACACCCCTTAATTCAAGGATAATCTTAAAATCCATCACGATTTCCCTGAAGGAGATGCCTAAAGGCCAGCTGGGGTTTCAAGGACCACTGAGGACTTTCTATTCAAGGAGAACTAGCAATAGGAGCCTGAATGAATAAACCACCCTTAGGCATTTTCCTCTGTCTAGGTCATATTTAGAGGACCCAATGAAGAGGAAAGCTAGTGAGGGAATAGCTAAAATAAATATCCTCATATACAAAATCCACATCTAGGATGAGTTGACAACTCTTAAGGCAAATCATAACCATTTATCTAGTCACATAATTAATACCAAATGCGAGCTGCATGGAGGTTGCTGGTCCCACATTGACCAGTCAAGAAGCACTTCTTTCTGCCCCTGGGTGGGTCCAACCAAGAACTGTTGTCCACTACACTGTCACTGTATCAGCTATCACTAGTGAAATCTTTCAGCAACAGATTCCACAAACAAATGGAAATGAAAAGCAGTTGCAAGTGGTATAAAAAGTCCTGGACATCACTCACTTGTCTTCCCCAAAACTGATCATTTAAAATACCTCTTTATAATGTATCATCATCAACACATGAAATGTGTGAGCTTCTAGGTGGTCAATTTATACACATTAAATGTGTGGTTTTTAAAGCCAAATCAGACTTCACAGAAAGGGCTGTAAACCATTGGAACAAACTGCCCAGGGAAGTGGCTGAGTCAGCATACATGAAGGTATTTAAAAGATGTGTGGATGTGGCACCTGGGGACATGGCATAGCAGTGGACTTGGCAGTATCAGGCTTACAGCTGGTTTCAATGATGTTAAAGGTCTTTTCCAATCCAAACAATTTAATTTTTCGATGATTTAGGCATGCCTCTTACATACAATTATCCAGAAAATCTCACCTAATAAGGGATGGTTTTATTATACACATCTAGTAATACGATAACTTCTGTGAAGAAAATTTTTCTTACGTGTATTTTGACCTGTGAACTCTGGCAAGGTTAAGTCTTCCCTAGTAATTCACAGCAAATCAGAAAATCTAGTGTAAGACAATCACTCTTATCATTCAATAAGCAAGGAAAATAGGCATGAATCTCTGGGTTGTCTGCTTCAGGAAGATTCTGGGAATTTGACTACATCATGAATACATCACAATTGTACTTGTTACACTATTTGAGATCAAGTTCATACTCAAATCTACAACAAAGAAAGAGAGTAAAGGGAGGAGGCAACAGCTTTTCTGAAGATTTTTTCTTCATGACAAATTCTGAAAACAGTTCCAGAACATCAGTTAGTTACTTCAGACTAAGTATACTGTGACACACACTCAAGTCCTGGATAAAAGAAGTCCTACTTTTCTTTCTCTTCCCCTTTTTAAAAAAATATTAGATGGAAGAAAGGAGAACTTCCACTTGATTTTCAAGAACCTTAAAGAAGAAAGACTTATTATGTAGCTAAACTTAACCAGACAAAAAGTAAAAAAAGACAATACGCTTGAAATGGAGCTACTGAGTGTAAAGTGACTAAAGAAGTGAGAGATGAAGACTGTTTCTTGTGCATAATCATTTACTCACATTCCCTTCAGCATTTCTGTTGCTCAGGGTCAGAGCAACGTTGCTCAGAGACACCAGCCTTTTTAACCTCATCAACCAAATGCAGCAATAAGCTCAGGATGTTTGTTATTGACCATTATTGTTTTAAGGAGAGCCTCTCTCCAAAACTATATACAAGTGTTGAGCTAAATAAAAAAGCAATTTATCAAGCATTTTGAAATGTTTATGAAGGAATAACTCATTTGCCCTCTGTCCACTAATTCAGCTCTGATCAACAGCTCACTCCAGGACTTACACCATTATTTCTTACCTCTTAGTGGTATCAAACCAGTGTCTTTCTTACCTGTGCCAACCTCCTTATTCCTACTTTTGTCTTGCACACAGCACAGGGTAATGTAACTGTGACCTGTCCTGTGGTTGTTAACAAAACAGAAAATTAACAAACCCAAAAATGGTATCTGAACATTTAGAGTGACTACTGCATAGGATTTCACATGGATACAAGTTTGCTTTTATATTCCTTTCTATGCAGCACTTGGCTCACACTCATGTCACCATGGGCACCAGCTGTTCCTCAGTCTGAACTGAGGAAAACCTTCAGTTAAGTTCCTGAAAAAATCACTGAATAGACCTTTTCCACCAGCCTTCCTTCTACAGCAAGTTGCAAGGAGAAAGCATTTTTGCCTTCCCATCTGCAGGAGTGCAGGGGTTTGGAAGGATGTACAGTGCACAAGCTCCCAGTGCTAGGAAAAGAGGCAGAGCTGAAGTGGTCACCAGTTTTCAGAAATGAATTTTAAGTGCTGGACACTACATCAGATTTTACCAAACTTAGCAGACATAGAACAGTGAAAACACTAGAGGAAATCAGAACACCTGGCCCCCTTAGCTGGTAGATGGGGACACGGAGCAGAATAGCCTCCCTGCAATCCAGGAGAAAGCAGTTAGTGACCTGCTGAGCCACTTAGATGCTCACAAGCCTGGGGAACCAGTTGGGATCCATCCTAGGGTGATGAGGGAACTGGCAGAACATCTCACTAAGCCGGTCTGCATCATTTATCATCAGTCCCGGCTCACTGGGGAGGTCCCAGATGACTGGAAGCTGGTCAATGTGACACGCAGCCATAAGGAGGGCCAAAAGGAGGATTGGGGAAACTACGCGCCTGTCAGCCTGACCTTGATGCCCAGCAAGATTATGGAACAGATCATCTTGAGTGTGATCACATGGCACCTACAGGACAGCCAAGGGATCGGACCCAGCCAGCATGGATTTAGGAGGGACAGGTCCTGCCTGACCAACCTGATCTCCTTTTATGACCAGGTGACCCACCTGGTGGATGCAGGGAAGGCTGTGGATGTTGTCTACCTGGACTTCAACACAGCCTTTTACACCATCTCCCATTGCACACTCTTGGAGAAGCTGGCAGCCCACAGCATGGACAGGTACATTCTTTGCTGTGTTAAGAACTGTCTGGATGCCCAGGACCAGAGGGTGGTGGTGAATGGTTTTACATCCAGTTGGTGGCCAGTCACCAGTGGCGTCCCCCAGGGATCAGCCTACCATTAGCAGACTTGGAGATAACACCAAGTTGAGTGTGACTGTCAATCTGCTCGAGGGTAGGAGGGCTCTGCAGAGCGACCTGGACAGGTTGGATCAATAGGCCAAACCCAATGATACGAGGAGGTTTAGCAAGACCAAGTGCTGTGTCCTTCCCTTGGGTCACAGCAACCCCAGGCATGCTACAGGCTGGGGTCAGAGTGGCTGGACAGTGGCCAGGCCGAAAGGGGCCTGGGGGTAGTGATTGAGGGCAGACTGAACATGAGCCAGCAGTGTGCCCAGGTGGCCAAGAAGGCCAATGGCATCCTGACCCGTATCAGGAACAGTGTGGCTAGCAGGAGCAGGGCAGTGATTGCCCCCCTGTACTTGGCACTGGTGAGATCACACTTAGAGTTCTGTGCCCAGTTCTGGGCCCACCAGTTTAGGAAGGATGTTGAGATGCTGGAGCATGTCCAGAGAAGGACAGCAAGGCTGGTGAAGGGTCTAGAACACAAGCTGTCTGAGGAGTGGCTGAGTGAGCTGGGGGTGTTTAACCTGGAGAAAAGGAGACTCAGGGGTGACCTTATCACTCTCTTCACCTTCCTGAGAAGAGGCCATAGCTGGGTGAGGTCAGTCTCTTCTCCCATCAGTCAGCAACAGGAGAAGAGGACACAGCCTTACACTGTGCCAGAGGAAGTTTATGCTGGACATTAAGAAGAAGTTCTTCACAGAAGGAGTGACTGGACATTGGAATAGACTCCCCAGGGAGGTGGCGGAGTCACCGTCCCCAGAGGTGTTTAAGGAAAGACTGGATGCGGCATTTAGTGCCATGGTGTGGTTGATACGGTGGTGTTAGATCATAGGTTGGACTCAAGGATCTCAAAGGTCTTTTTCAACTTAGTTAATTCTGTGATTCTGTGATCTTAATGTATTGCTGACAGGCCATACTAAGACTTCCTTCTTGGAGTAAGTCCTCTCTCCCAAAAGCAGCAAAAACCCCACTAGTTCTGATTCTGAGAGAGCAGAATTATTCTGACTGGTACTTTGCATTTATCTGGGAGTGCCAGTGTCTTGTGCATTATGTCACATTCTTAGGTATTTTCTTACTTACACTAATATCACAAATAGGTAACTGGGCCTACACAAAATCCAGCATGGCTAGCAGTAGTAACTGGACCCTATTTCTGTAGAACTTCTGGAAGGAACTATGACTGACCTTCACTGAATAAGAGTTAGCCAACAGAAATGCAAAGCTTATTTATTAATTTTAAGTTAAAGGAAACAGAGTGCTTTGATTCTGTGATTCTGTGATGCAAACACATAGAATGGACTTTAAAAAAATCATTGCTACATCTCAGGCAGTACAAGTGCCATACAGACTCACACTATATCTGCTTTATTGTAAGCCAACTGTGCTCTCTTACCACCTCACAGCTGTTAAAAGCCATTCTCTGAGAAGATGCTGTTGTCAGTGTTGATGGTTGCAAAATACTCCAGAGCAATTTTCTTTTCAAAAGCATGATACCAAGTGACTTTCACTTCTGTGCACAAAATATTCCAAATTTTATAAAAATACTGTGATGACTCGGTAGCCTGTTTCACTGGGGTTTTTTTTTCCCACTGAGGCTTTTGCAGTTTTTTTCTTTGTACTGAAAGAAGTTCAAAGTTTTTGCTTTCTAGGAACACAAAAATTAGGGCTCCAATAAGTTCACAATCAGATGCAAATTCCTTCAAAATACTGTGATGACTCGGTAGCCTGTTTCACTGGGTTTTTTTTTTCCCACTGAGGCTTTTGCAGTTTTTTTCTTTGTACTGAAAGAAGTTCAAAGTTTTTGCTTTCTAGGAACACAAAAATTAGGGCTCCAATAAGTTCACAATCAGATGCAAATTCCTTCTGTGTTTTAAAATCTTAATTCAAATGTAAGGATGCAAAATACTTTTAGAAGAGAACATAACTCAGAAGTTTCCACCTCACTTTTTGAGATTGGGCTTTCACATCCACGTGGAGCTCCTAAAATGCTACCCATACCCAAAATGAACATACATTCTAATTACTTACCCAGTTGTCATGAGAAAAGCCACACACATTTGTGTTTGGACAGGCAGGACAGCCACAGGAGCCCACAGGTTTTCATGCGTGACCACAAGTGTGTCCATAAGACAGGGAATGAAAAGGAGTCTGACTTGTAAGAGCCTACTCATATATGTTCAAAAAGCTTTAAAGGCTAAGGTACTGCTACTTGAAAGAATGCAACTGCAAGGACACATTTTGTGGGAAGGATATGAGCAGTTTATTGAAGAAATAGCAAAATTTTTTTTTTCATCTCTTCTAAACACTTTAGAAGGATGTGCAAAAGAGTTTTTGTTCATAATGTCTTTGCTCAGAATGGTTATGAAAGTAATAAATTGTCAGAACTCTTTGACTATTGACCAAAATCAGCCTGCCAGTTTGTTCAGATTCAGCCAACATTCATCAGTCCTACTGCACACTGGGACCACACCAAATGAATAACGTGGGCAAACAGGGCATGGTGCATCAGCCAGGACATGGGGTGGCAGTTTGTGCAGGCAGCGCGAGCAGGACAGGCACTGAGGCACTGCCAGCTCAAGCACTTAGCTCAGCTGGTGGGGAGCATCCTCACCAAGAGAGCTCAAGTATGGTGTCCACTTCGAAAAAAGCTACTTCCTCTGTGTGCACCACAAAGGATGTGGTGACCCAGATGGAGCACCCACAAAAGCTTGCAGTGGTCCAGATCTCAGGCTGCAGGGAGTGCCAGAGACTGGTGCTGCTGTCGGAGGGCAGCAGGGAGAACAGTGAGAGGTGAAGATCTGTGTGAAGTGTGAAGATCTGCTCAGCCTAGTGGCAGAGCTGACACATGAAGTAAAAAGACTAAGAAGTTTGAGGGACTTGGATGAAGAGATTGGCTGGTGGAGGCGCACTCTGCCGTGCCTCAGACAAACAGACCTGACATCCAATTCACAAGAAGCAATGGACTCCCCACCCTCTCACCACCAGCCAGAAGGAGCTCGGGGTGGAGGGGAGTGAAAATGTGTTTCTGCTTTGGGTGGCAGGTGAAACCCCTCCTGACCTCTCTCACCTCCTCAAGTGTCCATATGCAATAGATACGAGGCCCTGGAATCTGAGAAGCAGGGAAATGAGGACTGGAGAAATGAGAATGTGGGTGACAGTCCATCCGGGTTGATGAGGCTGCCTATGGCACAGCAGCTTACCCCCCACATCACAGCCTCCTCAGCTAAGAAAAAGAAGAGTAGTCATTGGTGACTCCCTTTTGAGAGGAATGGAGGGCCTGATGTGCCAGCTGGATCCAATCTGTAGGGAGGTGTGTTGCCTCTCTGGGGCCTGGGTAAGGGACATCACCAAGAAACTTCCCAGCCTGCTACAGCCCACTGATGATTACCCACGAAACTGAGAAAAAATAGTAGGGCTGGAGTCCATCAGTTCACCACTACATTATGCAGGAAACAGGGTTTTTTACTATCAATATTCACTAATGCGCAGGTGTGTCTATTAGCTTTTCACCAGCAGCATAACCATCGATCCTTTTTCTATTGCAGGCCTCCTCCCAGCCTTTGCTAACAGGGCTGCAGTGTCTTTAGAGATGACAAGAGCAATTCCATCCTTGTTCTCTCTCCGAACTTCTGTCTGCAGCCCTCTCTCAGCAACTAACCTACTCCTACTGTTTCCAGTTGGTGGGTAATTGCATTCTAGTATTTTCTCTATGTATAACCCAGTGCTGTGAGAGAGCTACATTTAATGCATTAGAACCTTCCTCTCCCAGGCCGTGTTACATATACAAGGACTGTGAGGTTACTAGTTTCTGTGTAGGAGTGAAAATTAGATGGAAAATGCTACAAGCATGTCTTATACAGGCAGGTTGTGTGACTGCTATTAATCATTCTGGCTGAAGTGTGCCAACGCAAACACAAAAGGTCATCCCTATTTCACCTCTCTGCACAGTGGTTATCCCTTCCCATAATGCATGTTAGCAGACACAGGTACTGAGACCTGGGAAAAGCACCTATTCCTTAATCCCAAGGAAGAGAAGACCTGCCTACTGACACCAGCCATACCCATCCACACTTTTGACTGCAGAATGGACTGCAGTGGTATGCTCCCTGCAAAGCACAGCTTTTCTGTGCAGAAAGGATACACCTGGAGACATCTATATCCATGAGGAAACTCATCGTAGGCATTCAGATCACTCTGTTCTCTTTTCCCTAGTGAGAAAATGGCTTAAAGTAAGGGGATGCTATCACAGAACAATGATGCTAAGAATAGTATATGGTGGAAGAAATGTGTTCAGGATATGAGCAAATGTGTAGCAAAAGCTGCAGGAGACTATTTCACCATTGAATAGAAACTTGGCTCCCTGCAACAGCTTTGCAGCACAAACCAAAAAGTCTGAATATCCAAACTGCATGAAAGTACTTAAGGATAAACAGAAGCAAATTCTTGGTTTTAAAAAACACATAGACTAAAGACACAAGATATTGGATCAATTGCACTCCAACCTAAA
Source organism: Corvus moneduloides (assembly GCF_009650955.1). Taxonomy (NCBI): domain Eukaryota; kingdom Metazoa; phylum Chordata; class Aves; order Passeriformes; family Corvidae; genus Corvus; species Corvus moneduloides. Next base: position 32,240,231 of record NC_045511.1, read on the forward strand.
GAGAGGTAAAACAAGGGAAGTGAAATGGGCCTGTATTTACAGACTCCTCCTTGCTCTGAACTTTTCTTGTTAATTCCATTCTGTGCAAAATGAGAGGAAATGCTACTATGTTTCTTGGACCATTTTACACTGGCAGAAATAGCTTTGGGGCACAGAATAATAAGCAAAGCTGTTTGCAGAGAAAATAGTCTCACTTTCCATTCCAACGCACAATATGTTAAGCAGATTTATCTGCAACCAGGTATCCCTGGCTCAGAGGAAATTTGAAGCTCAAATTCTGCTTTTGGCCTGAACAAGAGCAAACTCTTAGAAATTCTGTGTGATCTGAAGGTGTTGGAGTAAAAAAGGCACCAAGAACACCAGCACTTGTATTTCCAAACAGCCCCAAGAGTTCAGGAGCTGTATTTTTAGTTTGAACATTTCGTAAGATAACAGCAAAAGAGGGAAAGCAGACTGTAGCAACTGAATGCCCTGGAGTCACAAGTGTTGCTATGTTTCCTTCACGGGTTCTTTTGAATACGGTCAGACAACAGAACAGGAAATGGAGACTCAGCAGTCCTGCGGGTCAGGGTACAGGGCATCGACCTCACGAGTTGAGGAAATGTGCTCTGACCTGGAGACAACCCAGGGAGACAACAAGCAGTGATTTTCCAGCCACACTCAGCTCTCTCAATCAGAGTTTCTTAATAGTTCTTACCAGGAACTTGGTTTTACAGAAACTTAATTTCCAGTAGCTTCCTGCTTTTTCAAACCTCTCCATAAATTCTGTATTTGTTCTATAGCCTGTAGTGATACTTCCTTTGTTTTTTTTAACATTACAGTGTGGACAGTTTTCAGATTGTTCTCTACCATGCTTTGTATTTTTCTACAAGGCCTTTACTTTCTGTTCAGCTTTCTAGATAGTGGAGATAAATAGCTATGTTCTGAATAATTAACCCTAATTAAATCTATTGGGTTTAATATAGGTCACCTACAAAAACCTTTTTGAAAAGTTTTGTTCCTTCTAAGAAAGGTTTGGCTCATATAATTTTATTTGTCCAGTCCCAAATGAAAATCACTTCCAAATAAATGCATTATTCAAGAAAAAAAGAAAATCACCTAGTTCCATGGAGTGTGTTCCATCAATATGATTTTTACCAAGAATTGTCAGCACAGCTGCAGAGTTATGTCAGGTCAGTGCTTTAAAAAGACAGGTCTTCAAAAACATCTTTCTCTGGGGAAGAACATAGTCTAAACAGCAATTTGACTTTATCAGCTCAAGAGTGAAGCAATGCAAATATCCAACTCAGCTGTCTGTGGATGGGGGAACATTTCTGGTAACAATGTTCACGATTTAAGTATAATGGGTTTTGAAAGATCCACTCCTACTATCCCTTACTGCAGTAAATTAAACTCCAGATCTAACAGAGATCAGAATAGATTTTTACTTTGTTTGGCAGTACTTCCATACACAGTTTGATGTTTAGCAGGTGCTCACAGTGCTCAGTCAAGGCCACCACACCACTGTCCAGCATGTAGCAACCTACAGCCTGCATTACATAGCTGCAGCATTTTGGTCCAAGTAACTGCATCCTCTTTAAACAAAGTCTGGCAATTTCTACTTCAGCCTATCTGGCCTCACAATGTGGGAGAGTATCTGCCTATTTTCTCTGCCAATGAAAAACACTCACCATGGTGATGATTTTTCAACAGAAAAGGCTGCAGAACATAACACTGGTGTCTTATGGTGTTACAGGAATCTGTCAGAGTCCATCCTTCTGGCAGGTGGCATTGATTTGGAACAGCAGTGTGGAAATAAATACACTTCCCTGTCTCCAGCTTAATCAACATTGCTGGGTGAGGAAGCAAATACCTCTTTATCACAGCCTGAGCTAGACTCTCTTCTGCTTCTTCATTTCTTCATATGGTAGAAAAATAGAGAGAAAAACCCCACAATTATAAATCTTCTGAAAAGAAATATCTTCACCTCTCAACTTTCCTTCTCTACTCTCCAAGCATCCTAAATAGCTGCAGTAATTACTGAATTACATTCACTTTGTCTCAGACAACTACTACAGGGAAACACACAGCCAGTGTGGCTGAGATGCAGCAACAGGATCAAACCATATCTCAATGGGATAAGAGCAGTTTCAAGAGGAGGCAGTGGCACAAGGCTTCCCTTGGCTCATGCCCTTACCCACAGCCCAGTCTGCAAAAAGACTGGATGTACCGGGCAACCCGGTACCCAGAGAGCTGCTCTCAGTCCCTGTTGGGCAGCAGCCCTGATTGCTTTACGAAGCCACCCAGGTCTGCAGGCAAGGCCAGCACCAAAGCCTCCTTCCCAGGCTGCAAGGTCTCCAAATGAAAACATGAGCACTTTCTTGCTAGCTCTGTTGGCTGGTCCTACCATGCTAGTGATTCAGTCAAATTTTCAGATACCTCTAGTCCTGTAGAAGGTGTGGAGATATTTGCTGCCTTTTGGTTTTCTTTTCTTCCCCACTGAATTTGATGCAGACAAGTGTTTATATGTTGCAGAGGGCTTAGCCACTAGCTATATTTTTCAGCTGATGCTTATGGACTGTGAAAATTAGATCATTCCAGTCTGCAAGCAGTGCACAGGAGTGGTCCCTTCTGTTTGAGTCTGGATGCCATTGCCACACGAGCTGCACCAGCTCCGTATTTTCTGAAGACCAGCTGCCTACTTAGCTGCCAGCTTTGAGATAACTGGTTTTCCATGGCTGGGAATCCCAGGTATAAGCCACCATCTGTGGTAGCAAGATCCACATAGTCTGCATATTTGCATCCTAGCAGTGTTTTTCATAATTAAACAAGACAAAAGTTGACTTTCTTAGTATCACACACAACAACAGAAATATTTCCACCAGAAAATATAAGCACATATTTTTTATAGAGGTACTTTTGATAACATAAAAGGAAATATTTCTGATTAAATCCTCCTTCACTCCTTAAGCAATCAAACATAATTGGTATCTGTAAGGGAAAGTTTGAGGATCCAAAATTTTTCTGAAATAAGACCTTGCAGAGTTTCTGGGGAAAAGAATTTGAAAATCTGGTCTCTTAATTGCAAATATTTTTTGCAGCAGAAACATCTAATGACACATCAAGCTTCGTTCACATGTGAAGTCCCACTAGTATAAACCACATCATGTAGCAATGAATACCCAGCACTGATTTATATATACTGACTCTAAATCATCCTCTCCCTAAGGTCAGAAACGTGCTTGGGAGAACTCCTGCCACATTTCCACTGCAAGAAACATGCAGGAAATAGATCACAAGTTGTCAGGGACCAGGCCCAAGATGACAGAGATGTGCTTGTTCTTTCTGCAGTCCTTTTCCGAGTGGGTTCTGCCGGGCTTCTTAAGGTCTGCCTCTGCAGGCAACTTCTGAAAAACCCCAAGAGTCCACATAGTGTGATGGAAGCAACAGAGCCTGAGTTTTCTTTCTGGCTGTGTGATCACGAGAACAAGATGGAACAGCTGCTGTCAATCATTTCTAGCTTGGATAAGGAAGACTCTAGTAGAACTAAACTGAGTCAATCTCTTCTGCATCTCCTCTCTTGAATTGTTTCCTAATAGGCTCACTAGCCATCCTAAAATAATGGACATTCCCATCATCTTCTCAGTTGACTATCTTTGGATAAGTTATACTATCTACCCACAGCATTGAATCACAGCCTAATTTTTTGGTAGCATATACATTTATCAGGTATTTCAAGAAGTCAAAAGTAGAGTCCCATTGGCTTCAAAAGCTTGAAGAAAAAAGAAAGAAGGGTAAGTTTAAAAATATAAATACAGATACTGGATGTCTGACCTTCATAAATATCTGAAGTCCATGACAAACCTGGCAGAGTCATGCACTTAGTCAGGCTAATGAGTTATGACAACATAACAGCAACTGGATTAGAAGTCATCTTTGAAAAATCTCTGATGAGATTTAGAGCAGAATAATTTTGTGAGCTGGGACATGACACTGATAATCAAACATCTAAGACAGGTGTGAGATTTTCACATAAATCCCTCCACCCTGAATGGCAATACTATCTATAGCTTAAAAGTCTTACAACACTCTTGGACAAATGCGTTTCAATCTCTACATGTATAGCAGCAGTCATAAATGTTTTGCTTGTACATAGGGTGGTCACATCCAAGGATACATTCTGTAATCACTTGGTCAATCTTTCTGAACGAGGCTTTGAGTTCTGTCTCAGAGGAAGCTGTATCTGTCAGCTACACTGAATCCTGGGATTCTCAGGCAACTTCAAGAGTTTTTGGTTCATTTCTCTTGTGAGAGTTTTCTGTATTCAGTCACAGCTTTGTGTTATCATTTGTACGCCACAGTCATTAAGTATGATATTTGTACCCACCCTCCACAACTGACACAAATCTCTTCTAAACCTGGCATAAAAACCCAACAGCTGCTGCAACGCTTATTAAAGCTACATTTCACTATAGCTGTCGTGAGAAGACGTTTAGAAAGAGGTAGGTTCAAAGATCTGCTTTCATCATATGGAGCTTGGTCCCAACAACACTGACCCATTCTGCCAACAGAGAAAGTCTAAGATGTGGTAGTTCAGGCAGAAGGACTCTGCCTTGTGGGCACAGAACCCACTTCAGGAGAACTCCCAAGCAAGACCCACAGTGAAATATACAGCAGCCTTTAGCAAAGAGAAAGGAAAATTCTGGAAGACCTAACCCTGAAACAATTCACCATGATCTGCCTTTCCTTTGGATTATCACATGAAGATACAGTAGTACAGAGAGAAAATGTAGTGCACTGGCACTCCTATTTTTGGCCAGGCTTCCGAGCAGTGAAAGAGAAATACATAAAAAGTTAATGGCTGGAGTTGGAGGAACTAATCCCATGTTGCAGCTCTCAACATCTTAGGCTTTTTGTTTCCATGCACAAGCAAGAACACAATAATGGCCACAGTAGGCTGGACTCAGGGCTGACTTAATATCCTGCGCTCCGTCCCAAAGTATATGCTGTGGACACTCAGCTCATTCTGAGGACAGAACAGAGCATGAGAGGCTGAGCCCATCTGTCCCTCTGACTCTGAGGAGCCCTGGCTGCTATCTCAGGTACACAGAGTTGAACATATGTCCCTTTTCCCTGTCTGTCTGAGGAGTGACTAAGCTTAGTGTGAAACGAGGAAATATCACACTTCCTACAGAGCTGAATGACAGGAGGATCCAACCCTTTAATTGCACCAGATTGTGACGAGCTTTAAGGCAACATCTTGGTAATAAATGCTAAAAGTATTGCCAAGATGTGGTGCCTGTGGACCAGGACTTAGAGAAAACAGGATATGGGAAAAGTGACAACCTGTGAAGGGTTGTCAGGATGTTTCTAGTGACACACTTCTCCATTAGCCCAAAGCAGAGATTGAACTTGCTCTGAAATGAGGTGACAAACCTTCCCTGGAGCCAATGGCATGGGATAACACCCAGGCCCCTGGCGCACTACAAATTAAATCAGCAGACCTAATTTGATCATCAGGTCAGCCTATCTGGCCTTGAATGAAGTGCTGGATGTCAAGATGTCAATTTCACAGGAATTCACCTCAGAAGCTAAATGCTGCCTGCACCTTTCATGAGTGGACTAAGGCAGTAGTCCATTCTTCACACTTAGCTGATCTTACCACCGCATACCAAAACACCCTCTTTTCCCCCACTCCTCTCCTGACCATCTTTTCTGCTAAACAGTGTCACTGGTGAAGCAACTGAAGACTGTGCTTGACCTTAAATTCACATGCCAACAATACAGCAGTATCTGGTAACAAGAGAATAATTAGAAACTGACATGAAAAGAAGGATCAATTTACTATAAATACAGCTTCAAATGAGATAAATATACAAACATCAAATTAATTTTATAAAGAGAAAGCATGAAGATAAAAGTTGTATTTATAGTCAAAGAAGTTTTATTGCCCTAATAATGTATTCATGAGGTGAACGTGAAGACAGTCGCTGAATGTGACCTAAGTACTTAACATCAACTAAGAACTGTGTAATTAACTATGTTAATTATGGTCATGCCAAAACAAGGTGAGGCACAGCTGGAGACAGAAAGTACGTTCTAGTAATTGAGAGGTTACCCACCAATAAAAGACAAGCAAATAAACCCTGCCAAGTTACAATGCACATTTCAATTTTCCATGGGCATGTTTTCTTTTCCTTCTGTGCAGCTACTCCCTTTGTAGTTTTAGTTTATGAGACACGGGCATTGTACCTTGAGAGGAAATGCTAAACAGCTTTATTTGAAACACTACTGTTACTCTGCCACCACGCTTTTTGTTTGTTCCCATGATCCGTAGCATGTTAGTTCATTCTCAAAACAGCATAAAAGAATGGAAAGTCAAGTTGGGACAACGTTTCTCTTATCAAAACATGCTTGTATTTTATTTGTCACATGAAACTCAGGAATTGTATGCTGTTTCCTTCAAAGAAAGGAGAAGATAAGTAATATGATAATCAGTATTTTGGAGAAAATACGGATCAGAGAAATCTCTAATTATGTACAAACTAAGAACAACTCTATAAAGGTTTGAGGATACTCTGCATGTCTCCACAAAAAAAAATATTTTAAAATAATATATAAAAAAAAAATAACGTACCACTCGCTTGGAATAAAGGAAGCTTAAAAATATTCTACAGGTAAAAAGTAATCTAAGCTTTTACAGAATTTCCAGTCTATAGGACCTTCTTCAGGACCTTTTTGGTTGTAGTTTTCTCTCCATCTGTCTTAGGAGAGAAGCATAACAATTGCAGTAGCTAATGTGCCAGTAAGACATGGCAAATAAAACTCCAGTATTTGGAACATAAATACTTGAATAAACCTTTTCCACTACTGCAGCTTCGGTGGTGGATCTTTTTCTGAAACAGAATTCATTATGATACCCATCTGCTTGGGGCAACAGCATAGTCAAAGACAAGGGCAGTAAGCATGAGTCATTAACCAAATTGTTCTTGTATGTATGTACACTGAACACCCACAGGCCAAATTACACAGAAACAGCTAACCTATATCTTGTTCTAGTTTAGTGTAACATAATAGCAGAAAGATCTGCAGGGTGGGAATATCTCATTGTGAAAAACAAGTTTTAAAGAGTTGGTGACAGATGGATATACATGAAATTGAAGGTAATAAATACAGGCTTTAGCTTTTAGAATTAGATACTGAATTATCTGTAACACAGCATTCCCACCTTTCCAAAAAGAGTTTATTTAGTAATCCACCAGAGTTACAGAGAGTCCTGTCATTACCCAACTGAAGGAAACATGCTTTCTATTTTGTGATCATAAAATCATAAAATCACAGCATCTTAGATGAGTTTGTTGGAAGGGACCTTTAAAGTTCATCTAGTCCAACCTTCCCTGCAATAAGTAGGGACATCTTAATTTGATGAGGTTTCTCAGAGCCCCTTCCAATCTGACCTTGAATGTTTCCAGTGATGGGGCGTCTACCACCTCTCTGGGCAACCTGTTCAGGTGTTTCGCTATCCTCAACATAAAAACTATCTGCCTCACATCTAGTCTGAATCTACACTCTTTCATTTAAAACCGTTAACCCTTGCACTATTGCTACAGTCCCTACTAAAACGTCTGACCCCATCTTTCATATAACCCCCTTTACATACTTGAAGACTGCAACAGGTCTTGGTGGAGCCTTCTTTTATTACCTTCTTTCTGTTCCTGCTACTGATGCTCAGAGACAGAGAGATCCATTTTTCAGAACGCAAATGTCCAATACCTACTCTGGTTGATTGGTTGATGTTGTCTACAAACATCTTGGGACCTTTAAGAGGTCCTTTATGTCCCCTAATAAGTCATTTGCAAAGAGAGGCAGTGAGCGCTCTGCCATGCACCCGCAACCAGGACTTTGGCCCAGCCCATGCACGTGCAGGAGGGCAAAGGAAGGAAGAGCAGGAAGACATGTACATTCATGGAAGCGGCAGTTGAGGACACAAGGGGGAAGAGCAGTTACTGTGCAAGGCACCATCCTTATCCGGAGCTCGTTCTGCAGTATAGCTCACCAGAAGGGTCCCACTGAGAGATGGTCCAGGAAGACTGAACCAGATGGCTTGGCAGCAGGCTCCTGTGCTGCCATCAGGAAGATCCTGAGCCAGAGGCCATGTACAAGACACTAACTGCCAAAGAAGCACATCTCCAGACCCTTTCCAGATCAAAAGACTGTGCACAACAGCTGGAACTTGTGACAAGGGCTATGTCTGGGCTCCCAAACCAGGAGAGGGCCAATAAAATTCACATATGAGCAGCACAGTGCAGGTGCTCTGAAGTGCCCGTCAATGAGCAGCACACATAATGAATGCAAGAGCATGTTACTGACTCCAATACTTGCAGTGCTTGTTCATCTGCAGAAATATCCCATAGCAGGAAAAGATAACTTGCAGGAGTTAGTGCTTTTCTGTTTGCTAACACAGAAGGCCAACAGTGTCAGGGCTAAACCCTGTAGGGTTCATCAGACACAAAAATGTCGTAGCTGTCCTCTACATAAAGCAACCACAACTGAAAGTCTATGAGTAACAGCAAGAAAATAGCACTGCACAAGATGCTGATGAACTCCTGTGTTTGGTTCTGGGCAAAAATCTCGAAGTAGACTAAAATTAAATTGGAAACAAATATGGTGAAGGAATAGAGTGAGGCCTGCCTGAGCTGAAAGGACTGAAGGATTGGAGTTGTCTAGCTCAGCAAAGCAAAGACGGGAGAGAGAATGTTCATTGTCTATAAATTGATAGGGGCTAAACATCAGGGGAAAACCAAAATTATTTAGGGAAAAGGAGAGTGTTGGCACAAGAAGTGGCTCAAATTGGTTTTGAATATATTTAAGCTGGCATTTTGAAGTTTTTCTAACCACAGGTGTGAAGCTTATTTAATAGGTGAAAGGAGGATAAAATCCGAAGGTACTTTTATGCTTAGATTCAAGAAAGGTCTCAAAGTGTCAAGGTTGCTTAAGATTACTGCTTAGGATTGCAAGAGACCAAGACAAGAAGGGTGAAGAACACTGTCTTCATTTTACATTTATTGTCAGGTTTCTCCATAAGCCATTATTCAGCAGGAAGTGGACAGACTGCACACTTTGTCAAAGTTCCTGCTTACTTATGGATACTTAATGCATGCAAATGTGTAAATACAATAAGCAGAAGTCAGTGCGAAGGATATAGTCACTGTGATGTGATAGTCAGAAAGGGACCAGTGAACAAGAGCATAGATACTAATTCTGTAAATGCTCTAATTTTCATTTTTAAAAGTTATCCATCCACAAGGCTGGTTGTGCTCTTTCCTTTTTAGGTAGTGCATTTCAACGTTTTATTCCTGTTAGCATGACACCATCTAAATAATGAGGTGATTGGTGACAGCCAACATGGCTTCACTGAAGGCAAACTGTGTCTGACAAATTTGGCAGCCTTCTATGATGAGGTTACTGCAGTGGTGGATGAGGAAGGAGCAACAGATGCCACCTACCTGGACTCGTGCAAAGCATCTGACAATACGCCACACAACATCCCTGTCTCTAAACTGGAGACACGTGGATGTGCAGATGGAACAGCTGGTGGATAAGAAATTGGCTGGATGGTCTCACTCCAAGAGATGCAGTCAACAGCTCAAGTAGAGACCAGTGGCACTGCTGTTCCTCAGAGCCCAGTACTGGCATCATCACTTTAAAATCTGTGTCAGTGGCATGGACAGCAGGATCAAGGGCACCCTCAGCAAGTTTGCCACCAACACCAAGCTGTGTGGTGTTGTCAACACACTGGAGGGAAGGGATGTCATCCACAGGGACCTGGACAGGCTGGAGAGGTGGGGCTGTGTGAATCTCATGAAGTTCAACAAAGCCAAACACAAAGTCCTACACCTGGCTTGGGGCAACCCCAAGTACAAGCTGGGTGGAGAATGGATCATGAAGAGAAGGACTTGGGGGTGCTTGTGGTGAGAGGCTGGAGGCCAATCATGTCCCAGGCTGCATCAAAGGCAGCATCGCCAGGAGCTGAGGGAGGTGATTCTTGCCATCAGCTCAGCTCTCATGAGATCCCACCTGGCTACAAGAGAGATGGAGAGGGATTTTTCACAAGGACACATAGTGATATGACAAGGGTGAATGGCCTTAAGCTGAAGGAGGGTAGATTTACATTAGATATTAGGAAGAAATTCTTTACTGTGAGGGTGGTGAGGCACCGGCACAGGTTTCCCAAAGCTGTGGGTGCCCCATCCCTGGAATTGCTGGATGAAGCTCTGAACAACCTGGTCTAGTGGAAGGTGTCCCTGCCCACGGCAGGTGCCTTGGAACTAAATGATCTTTAAGGTCCCTTTCAACTCAAGCCATTCTATAATGCTATGATTCTATTGTCTACTTAGTTACAATTGCAGATATTCTCTAAAAGTCAGTAAAAATAATAGTTTGAATAGGCAGGTAGGTATGCTGAGGTCCTAAGGAAACAAACATACAAGTATTTGAGCTTTTGATCTCATGGAGAAAAAAAGATGCTTGGAACTGTTACAAGTGAAAGTGGAAGAGAAGATCACATAATCAGCTGAGAGATGGAGAAGGGAAATGTGCCTTAAAATTTGCTTTTTAAAGAGAGCAAATACTCAAGGAGAGTCACTAACATTTACACAACACCAGCCAGAAAGGTCTGGCAGTTCTTTTTATTTTCAAGTTAGTTTGCAATGAGATAGGTGAGTTACAAATGTCAAATAGCATATTACAACGAAAACTCTCCTGACAGGCAGAAGAGCTCAGTAGTGGCTCAGCAGTAGTGCTGCTCCCAATAAATGAGCAGTGCTCTCTCCCAATAAATGCTGGCAAGTTTCAGCCCTCCACTATACATGTGAACAAAGGATCTAGCTATGAAGCATGTCAGAACCAGTACAGCCTCAAATGCAGTAGACGTTATGTTCCGCTCTGGATGATTCATGTAAGACTGCATGACCCAATTTCAAGTCCACAGTTGCTTGGGAAGACATGCAGAAGAAAAGAGACATTCTGCAGTATGTTCCCAACCAATGCTATTCAAACTAACATCCCACTGCTCAGGACAGGCAGTCCAGATCAAATGTAGGACATGCAGGCCACAGCATTCCATTCTATGCTTTTGTCTACTGATGACAGCATGCACAGATCAGGACAGCTTGAAGATCTCTCTTTTAACAGACCTTCAGCTGGAATCAGTGTAGCCTTTTATGAACAAATGAGGGCATGGAGAAGAATATGCTTTGCCTTAGCATCACCCAGATTATGCTTGTAGGCAGGAAAAATATTGCTCTGCTGCAAAGCTATATCAGCAAAGCTATAGGAGCAAAGCTGCCTAGTAATTGGCATGCATCTAACATGTGCTCTAACACACACACACAGAGGGCTGTTCTGGTTCTGTCGGCCAGACTGAAAACTATTTTTGCACCTGCAAGGCAATCTTCTGCTATGGGATGAGATCAGTATACAATCAGGATGCAACACCAGTTCTGGCATGCAGTCTCGCTCTGTTATTCAGACCCATTCTCTAAATTTCTATCATCCCATGGATAGGGTTCAGTAAAGGGCACCTTCACTCTACAGACAAAAAAGAGTTGGGAGAAGAACAGGAAGTGAAAGAATCCCATTCCATAACTGGTGACATAAAAATTAATGTTTCTCGGCCAGTCACCATAGAAATAGACATTATCTAGTGCTCCTTCAGCAGATTTGCTACCACCAAAGCTGAGTGTTGCATTTGACATGCCTGAGGGAATGGACGGCATACAGAGAGAAGACCTGGACAAGTCCAGAGGTGGGCCTATGAGAACCTCATAATGTTCAATGAGACCAAGTGCAAGGTGCTGCAACTGGGCTATGGCAACCCTTGGTATCAACACAGAATGGGGGATGAACAGATGGAGAACAGCCCTGGGGAGAAGGACTTGTGGATGAGAGGCTGGACATGACCCAGCCATGTGCACTCACAGCCCAGAGAGCCAAACATGTCCTGGGCTGCATCCAAACAAGCGTGACCAGCCTCTGCCCCTCTGCTCTAGTGAGACCCCAGAAGGAGTACAGTATCCAACTCCTGGGTCCCCAGCACAGGAAGGTCATGGAGCTGCTGGAGCAAGCCCAGAAGAGGGCCACAAAAATGATTAGCAGGTTGAAGCACCTCTCCTATGAAGAAAGAATGAAAGAGTTGGAGTTTTTTATACTGGAGAAGAGAAGGCTTTATTACAGGGAGGCATTATTGTAGCCTTCTGGTGCCTAAAGTGGGCTTATAAAATGGAGTCAGACTTTTTAATAAGGCCTGCAGAGATAGGACAAAGGGGTAATTGTTTTAATCCAAAGAGCAGATAGATTCAGACTAGATATAAGGAAGAAATTTTTACAAGGAGAGTGACTGGAAAGCTTCCCAGTGGAAAAGGACCTGGGGGTGCTAGTCAACAGTGGCTGAACATAAGCCATCGAGTTCCCAGGTGGCCAAGAAGGCCAGTGGCATCCTGGCCTGTATCAGCACTAGAGTGGCCAGCAGGACCAGGGCAGGGATTGTCCCTCTGTGCTTGGCACTGGTGAGACCACACCTCAAGTTCTGTGTCCAGTTCTGGGCCCCCTCACTACAAGGGGGACATTTAGGTGCTGCAGTGTGTCCAGAGAAGGGCAACAAAGCTGATAAAAGGTTTAGCAGCAAGGCGGGGTTCAGCCTCTTCTCCCAGGCAACTACGGACAGGATGAGAGGACACAGTCTCAAGCTGCACCGGGGGAGGTTCAGGCAGGACATCAGGAAGAATTTCTTCATGGAAAGGGTTGGCAAGCACTGGTGGACTTCCCAGGAAGGTGGTGAAGTTAGCATCCCTGGAGGTGTTCAAGAAACAACTGGATGTAGCACTTAGTGCTCTGGTCTAGTTGATGAGGTGGTGATCAGCCAAAGATTGGACTCAATGATCTTATATGTCTTTTCCAACCTAAATAATTCTGTGATTCTCTAAACACTGGAACAGGTTACCTAGAGAGGTGGTAGATGCTCCATCCCTGGAAATATTCAAGGTCAGGGTGGTCTGGGCTCTGAACAATCTGATCTAGTTGAAGATGTCCCTGCTCAATGCGGGGGGTTTGGAGTAAATGACCTTTAAATATCCCTTTCAACCCAAATCATTCTATGACTCTATGATCATAAATGAGAATAACTTTGCAAAATGAAAATACTAACCTCCTTTTTGAAACAGCTAGGTTGTTGGTGTTATTTACAGATGAGGGAACAAGGATCATATCGACTGACTGTAGTATAAGAAGGATGCCTGCAACAAGAGTGCTGTGTAAGGGAGCTTAGAAATCTATGTTCCCATTACACTAGTAGCCATCTTGCAGTCAACCTTCTGCTCACTCAGAGGGATCAGGATAGAAGTGGAACAATTAGCCAGTAAAAAGACAACTTTGTCTATAAATGTCACTCATAACAGTGAGTAAAGAGAGATCCCACAGCACAGAAGTCTGTTCTTTACCACTCTTCATGAGAAGTACATGTCTGCCCTTAGCCATCACATGAAGGAGATTGTTATCTTTGTTTTAGTTCACCCAATTAAAATATTAGTAGTACTCATAAAACACGTATGTCATTTGTTAATTCCAGAGACAGCATGTGACCTGATTATGACCAAGCAATGAATTTTCTGTTTTCATGATTATCATAAAGTTCTATTTTCTTTTATCTGATGTACATTTACAGCCATTAATGTTATCTCCACCTCAAGGTTCTATATTATGATGTTGGGTACAAAATGTTTGCACAGTTTTCAAAACTTTCCGAGTTTAAAATATTAGCCTCAGAAGGGTCTAACTTAGGCAGGCAGGCCCTTGAAGTGACTTTGATGTTAATGCATTAATATGTGACCAAATTCAGATATTGCTTCATTATTAGAATTAAATAATCATACCTTTAAGCACCTTCTCTTTTAGGTGCTATCTGGTTCATCATCTTTGCTCTCACTCTGAGGGCAAAAAACTCTATGCATCACCTTCATTTTTTTGTGACAGGCATCAAATGGCATGGCACTTTAGAAAGGGGTGGACCCATATCCTGTATATGATTAGGGAACATTTTCTTTCATGTCCATCTTAAAACTGAGGTACTGAAGAGCTTTCATTTAAGTTTCAACAGCATGATGAGAAAGTACCTTCAACCAGATGCCCATGCCATTTTCTCCAGAAGGCTGTTCAAGGCCAGCCTTATTCACATATTTAAGGAATAAGGCAATTCATAGCATGTGTCATACTTCCTAAGGTAAGCCATGTCTTTATGGCAACTCAGATTTTCTCAGATCCCTTTGGATTATTAATGGTCACAAATGGTGAAAGTCCTCAGCAGTTTGCACAGAGGCTATCTCTTTTCTTCACTAACTCATTAGATGTGACAAACAACATGATCTCCAGGATGCACTGATTTCCAGCTTTAGAGGCAACTGGCTTTTTTTTTTTTTTTGCTAGCCGTATCACTAAGCAGGCTTTGATTTGTAAGAAAACTACTCCTAATCTTGATTTTTTGAGGCTCTTTTTCCAGCTGTCTAGCCAGCAGCTGTCTAACTCTGGAAGCCACGACCTTAGCAGCATGCGGGCCAGTTATAAGAAACAGGCAGAACTGCGAAAACAGCAAGCCATTCCTGCCACAAGTGAGGTTACCCAGTCAAAACTCGTAAGGAGCACTGTTTCTTCCCATTCTTCTCAAAGTGCAAACTGGCACAGCAAGTCTGAGGCACACACTGGGAGTGTGGGCTTTCAACAATGTGCTAGAATTATTCTCTCATTTTGGTCTTATAACAACTACACTTTTGTTTGGGAGAGCCACTGCAGGATTCAGGTCAGCATTTTCTACCTGAAGTATAAATTATTTCTGCAGGCTTAGTTTGATTTGTGACTGTTCCACACTACAATGTAACATCAACTAATTTTTCCTTCTAAAAATGCCTGGTTTTGGCCAAAGCAACCTCCTTTTGCTGTGTCACCAAGGTGAATATAGAAGAAGCGCTGGAAATGGAATACTACTTTTTTTATAAATGCTGCAGAAAAAACAACTGAATTATATACAATACCTCTGGATCAAGGGAACGGGACCCCAGTTTAAGGATCATAGATTGCTTATATTGCATATGTATGCAAGTATGCCACTATGTTTCACCCATCATCCTCCTACATTTAAAGAAAATTAAGCTTGCAAAGTCAAGCAGAGGCAAAGTAACAAAAGAATGAAGTATGCCCATTAGCTTTAATTCAGCCCACTCACATGTGTGAACAACCCTTAATCCTAGTCAAGTGTATTTTCAAGACAGATAGCAAAAACTTTAGACAATTTCAAAAGGAAACTAGAGGACTTTTTAATAGTTGAAAAACTAGATTTCATTCTTCATCTTCTACTTTTGATAGAACTGTTTTCCCTTAATCCTTAAATAGATACTCAAATATTTTCACAGGTTCTGGAAAGGCTGTGATTCATATTCAGCAATGCGAAGAATATCATGGTGTAACAGGCTCAGGTTCAGAAAGTTCAGGCAGGTACTGCAGTGCTACGAAATTAGTCTTCCTATAAATGCTGAGTGACACCAGCATTAATAAAGCAGTCAGGGAAAGAAGTATGAGCCTTGTGGAAAAGTTTGACAGTTCCAATAAATGATGATAAGATGTTGCTTTCAAAGGTAAGTATTCCCAGTGCCTTCTTCTTTGAGATATTTTGCTGGAATGCTGCTTTGAGATGAAGTATAGAAAATAAAGCATTAATATTCTTCAAAGGGAGATTAAAAATTAATTCAGCTATTAAGCAATATGTACCTCCCAGGCGGAATTTATGTAAGTGACATTCTGAGCTTCAAAACATGGGAGGATATGATAATTAATATGTAACTCTTTAGAAATTTATACAGTGAGAAATTAAGGACCTTGCATAAAATTCAGAAGACGAGATAGCATCTTCTGCTCCTACTTCTGTCTTTATGGATAGTTAAATGAGTTTTCCCTCATTTTCAACAGCTTTTCCTCACTACTTTGACCACAATTTCTGTACTGTCAGATACTGTGTATCTTTAAAGACCTAATCCAGTGAGAATGAAATCTTGTTTGGGAGATGGAGACGCAGTATGGTGAACATGGATGAAAACTGTGAATAAAAATAGTGCCATCAGTGGGATGTTCTATGTCACCTACACTTGAACTTCTAGATTTTGCTTAAGAACTGTTTCACCACCATGTAGTAGACAACATACATAACTGAAGCATCCAAATCATAGATTCATAGAATAGTTTGAGTTGTAAGGGACTCCAAAGGTCATCTGGGTCCAATCCCCCTACCATTGGCTGGCAAACTCTGCACTAGAGCAGGTAGCGCAAAGGCCTGTTCAAGAGTCCTTAAACACTTCCAGGGATGGGGCACCAACAGCTTCTCTGGGCAGCCTGTACCAGTGCCTCACCACCCTTACAGCAAAGAATTTCCTCCTCATAGATAATCTAAATCCACTCTCCTTCAGCTTAAGGCTGTTCTCCCTTGATCTATCACTACATGATCTTGTAAAGAGTCCCTCTCCAGCTCTCTTGTTGCCCTCTCTGCAAACTGGAAGGCTTCTATAAAGCCTCCCTGGGACCTTCTCTAGGCAGACCAGCTGCAACTCTCTCAGTCTTCTCTCATTGGAGACATTCTCCATCCTTCTGCTCATCTTCATGGCCTACTCTGGACTCACTCCAACAGGTCTGCATCTTTCTTACATTGATGACCCCAGAGCTGGATGCAGTGTTCCAGGTGGGGTCTCACCAGAGCAGAGCAGAGGGGCAGAATCCCCTCCCTCAGCCTGCTGCCCACGCTGCTTTGGATGCAGCCCAGGATACAACTGGCCTTGCACATTTGCTGGCTGCTGGTGGCAAACTTGCTGAGGGTGCTCTTGATCCCACTGTCCATGTCGGTGACAAAGGTGTTAAACAGCAGTGGTCCCAGTACTAACTTGCATTATTTGGACAAGAAAACACACAAAAAAGCCTTGATTGTTTTCTAATGGTGTTTCAAAAGGCCATCACACTAAGAGACTATAGAAAACACCTCCATTTTAGAAGCTTAAGTAGGAAGTGAACTAAAAAAGAAATTATACCTATCCTTTCTGTTTCTTACTTTGCAGTAACATCAGAGAGTTATGACTGGGATCTATGGAGACTGTGGAAATGAAAAAATATTATTATCCTGCACAGTTCACAAGAAAGGGCATTGCATTACTATAGTCCTCTGAAGTATTTTTTTTCAGTGTGTGTTCAAGCCTCCCTTACAAAGGAAACAGCCTCTGAGCATGAAACGTGAGTTATCACTTCAGTGTCAGTGCCTTCTTCAGAGCAGCACACTACCTTCTTTACATTTCTGCAAGGAATTGCCAGTGTGTCAGACACAGCTGCAAGATGGTGTCAGGGGCATCACTGTCTGCCCCAGGTGATGGGGTTACACAAGCTCGACTCCTGCTACTCTCTGAGAGCTGCTTCTTCCCATATTAGCCATCAGTGCACACAGAAGACATCCCAGCAAGGCTGCCAAATGGTATGACTGGGAAATAACACACCATTTGTGAGGAAGCAGTGTGTACTCAGACGGCTTTGGTCGGTGCCCAGGTATGATGTATAAGAGCAGGGCTTGCCCTTGCAGGGTGCTAACTGCCCCACTCATCTAAGCACTTGCTGCCAGTGGCTTAGATGTCAGCCAGCCTCATTATCCGTGTCTTTATACAAAACCTGTGGCACAAAAAAATGAGGAGCCATATCTCTCTCATTCCCTTTCCTTTTAACCAATTTCTGCCTTTACCTAGCTAAGCAAACCAATTTAGGATGAGAGGTTCTCTGGTGTAATAGGCTGCTGCTATAACAAATCTTGTCTTTCAGAAAAGGTAATAACTACTGCTACTGCTGCTGCCATCAGTAATGAAAAGAGGAGCCTGCATGGCTATTTTGTCATTATAACATGCACCCTTCTTGAGTTCCCCCATGTTCTTCAACAGCAGAATAATGGGGAAAAATAGATGTCTTTATCGACACATAGAAGGTATCCCTTTCCAGAATTCTGCTTCTCAGATAGAGATTTTTGTGTTTGCAGCAATATCAACAAGATGCTCTTGCAGGCATCTTTGCATTCCCATGATAGGGTCAAAAATATCTCAGCTTGCTGTTCATTCTCTAACAAGCAGCTGGCCCCACTGAACTTTGAACTTATTCTAATATGTTATGCATAATGGACAGTCCTCAGCAAAGCAAAGCTGGGTTTTGGTTTTTTTTCATGAAACAGTAAGTCTCTGGTTGATTAAAAAATGAAGAATTTAAGCTATTTACTTATGGTATTACATTGTATGAAATTTTTCCAAACAGATCTGGAAAAAAAGTGGCATCCTCTTACTACTATTCACTAGGAGACCTGTTTATCATTATTAATTTTGTTTCTGGTGCCTTCTGAAGGGAACTACTCCAGATAGAGCTAGCATTCAGTCAAAATGAAGATCTGAGCCTCTTCAGTTTCTAAAATGCTTAAAATCTAGAGGCAAATTATGGACCTGGGCTCACTATTTGAAAAAAGTAATTGGTGCTTCTGCTATCAGTATTTGACAAAAATTAAAGTCAGCCCATATTTCATCAAAATGTTCAAATTCAGTGGAGTTTTGAGTCCTCATATAGGCCTGATAGTAACTTCCATGCTAGCGTAAAAATTAGTTCAGTTTCAAATATCTCTCTATTAGTTCAGGTCAAGCACATCTGGCCATGGTATGCATGAGAAATTTCACCATTTTTTGTGGTAAAAAGTGGTCAGGTGGGAAGCAGAGACAGAATGGACACACAGTGATGGGTCATTTAATTCTCGTAATTCACTAATTCAGGGACTGTATCTTTAAACTAGAAATCATGAGGAAATTGCTTTTGATGACCTCTATGAACAGCAGGTCTGTGTCAGTCTGTACAGGAAGCACACGTATGTCTGCTGTATGCCCCCGCTGACATTATAACCCTAATTCCTGGAGACGGTGCAGGGTGCCGCAGTTCAAAGTTGATGCTGTACTTCAGAGTTTGCAAATTTGCCTTGTGCAGGACTTGGAGGACTTCTTTTTGCTATTGTCCTGCACCAGGCAGTATCAATTCTGCTAAGAACGAGACTGGCTGGCATTTCTGCAAATAAGCTGGTTGCATTTCTGGCATGCATTTCTCTCATTTCCCTGGATTTTTGCCTAATTTGGAAAGGTTTGTGTACTATAATCATAAAGCCTGAGCCCTTACCTTCTAAAGTATGACACATATCCTTTATATTACTCTGAGATCACCACAGCAAAATTACATGCAAACTATATATGCATCCCTGGGAGGTGACAAAGAAAATACACTTTAAGATGCATGTTCTGTGCCAACATGAGCACTCACTAGTCTGTAGTGTACAGAAATCAAAGGAATCTTGGTCAGCCTGCAGGTGTTTTGGACTGAACTATACAGAGAAGCCACTGTTTCTCAGCCAAACCTATCTGGAATTCCCTCTCCCTATCACAGCAGATAATTCTTTCAACTTTTCTTTCACAAAATAAAGATATCAAATTGTTTTGCTCATGCTGGTACATCAAAGTACTTGTGCTCACACTTACCTCCAGGTAAGTTGCGGCCAGCAAGATTAGTCCAAGGAACACCCTTACTGTGAACATTCAAACACAAACTGATACCCAGAAGATTCCTCCCAACCATCATGAAACACATTTTACTATGAGGGTGACTGACCACTGGCACAGGTTGCCCAGGGAGGTTGTGGGGTTTCCATCCTTGAAGATACCAAAAGCTGTCTGGAGCTGTTCCTGGGCAATTGGCTCTAGGTGGTCTTGCCTGAAGTGGGTGATTGGATCCTATGACCTTCAGATGCCCCTTCCAACCTCAGCCATTCTGCAATTCTGAGGGCCTGGCTGTGCTAGCACATTGATCTTGTTCACTAACAGAATGTCTTCTGTTTGACTAGCATGACCTTGGGCCTGTCTGCACATCTCAGTGGAGAAAGTCCTTTTATTTGCCATTGTAAACCACTTCCAGCTGCAAACAGAGTGTCCCCATAAATAGATTTCTTTAAAGCATCTGCTTGAAACAGCACAACTAATCAACTCTTATGAAAGAAGGTGCAGAAAAATCAAGATTAAGCAAAGATAAGGATGTAATTACTCTTTTTCAGGGTGTCTTTTTATCCTGCTTCCCATCTGCTGTCAAGAAAAGAACAAGTGAGGGATGACTGCAGGGAATAAATGTTCTTGCCAGTGAATGCTAAAGTAGCAGTGCCTAGGCTGTGCAACAGCAGGAGCTGCCTATACATGTGCTAGCTTCCTATCACTCATCTTACTGGAAGACATGACATTTGGCTTTTTTCCCCCTTTGTAAAGAACTTGGCCCTGGTGGATGCAAAGACTAAATAAAAATTGAAAAGTGGGTGAGACCCACTCTCCTTGGAGAAGATTCATTATGTGTAACCAAGGGCAGGAGAGACTAACTGTCCTTAGGTACCTGGGTCTATCTGCTTCACACTCTGCAGCAGACTGAATATAACCCTTTGGAGATAGTTGTTGGAGCTATCATGAAGAACCCTCTCCAGTCCTCAGAGGCACAATTCCACCAATCCCAATTCCTTGTGTCCAGGTAGGATCATGGATACCAGCCTGTCCCTTTCCCCACCTTCCTCAAAGCTCACAAAGCACAGGGAGGGACTATTAGGAATGAGAGATTAACTGCTTTAGAAACAGTCAGATCAAAGTCCTGTCCTGGCACAGTTACCTGTGACTCACCATCTAGGTGCTGTGTGATTTTTGCCCCTGGTAACAACTAGAGGCACTTCTTGGCCCTCTATGAGGAGGCAGTGGGGAAAGCCAAACTTTTCCTAGGCATCCCCACTGAGCTCTTCATACAATCACCTCTTTCCTTAGCTGAGGGTGCAGAGGCAAGTCATGCACTTTTTTAAAATATCCTTTGCATGTATCACTCTGTTCCACAGCTCTTTCTAGCAGAAACTGCCAAATAGCAACAATGACTTTTGTTTTCCTTGCTTGAGACTTCACTCAGACAGCCTTCCTGCTCAGTACAAAGTCCAGTCTGCCAGTGTCACCTCCACTCAGTTAACTGGAGCTTTGAGAAGCAGCAGGCTACGTTTAAAGATGGGAAACAGGTTAGAGTAGCAATTAGTCAGGACTGAGCTTTGGTGCTTCCAGGAGAACACCTGGATAGTGACACTTCATCAACTGCAGAGAAGCTATTAATCCAACTTTGACCTTATGGCAGGAACAGTGGGTAGGTGTGTAGCATTCATGTTACTATCCAAAAAGGTCTGGGAGGGAAAATATATTTCAAGTCAGCAGTCACCTAGCTCTCCTGTGATTATTTGGAGTAAAGCAAGGCTCCTTTCCCCTCAGGGTCCTGCCAAACATGGGAAACAACTGTCTTTGCTATCACAGGGCTTCTTGCATGGTAACTTCTTTTCCACTTTGCACTTTGGAAGCAGCAGGCATCATTATTGGAAGCAGCAGGCAGCATTATCTCCGCTCTTTGTTTATTGTCAGTTTAATTTCTCTTGTCAGCTGAAGAATTCTGTGGCAGAAAAATGCTGAGACTACAGGAAGTGCAGAAAAAACAGCCCTAGCAGGTGAAGAACCTGTGAATTTATCTGGTATGTTTCTTAGTTTGGTTACAAGCTCTCAAACTCTGTGTAGGAAACATTCTACTGGATTGAGAGACTGAGAAGGTGCAGATTAAACATATCCCTTTTTGTCTCAAGTCTTTCACCCAAATGAACTGGAATGACTTCAAAAACTGCTTGCTTCTCTTTTGGAGTGGCTCTCCCTGAATATTGGAATGATTTGTTTACTGCTGCTAATACTTACAGACAGTGAAATTCAAAGCCGTGTAAATATTTCATGGAAACAGACACAAGAGTACAAATAAATTTGCATAGGTATATTTGACTTCGCAGATTGATCAAAGTGATTTCCAGCAGGACTTTAATAGCTGGTATTCATCAGGGGCTGGGAGGTAAGGCCTTCACTACAGTCTAAAAGCGACACATCTGACCCAGATTTTCACACTGGAAATGATTATATGTATATATATATATATAGCCATTGTGGGACAGAAGCTATGCTTGTCAACCAGGCTAATGAGAAAAAATATTTGTCAACTATGGGAAATAGTAGAAACTAGGTGAAGGCAAAGCAGTCAAAGCAGTGTCTTGCACAAAACATCTTCAGATGTAGTGTCAAAGTGTTAGCTAGGAAACATGCAATGCATGAAACTCAGAGGGGCTCACTTTCATTCAATTAGCAGCTAGAGTCATCACTGCAAGTGTGAGGAATATAAACAAAAGAAAGTAGGAGGAAGAACTCACTTAATGACTTACTCCCTGTGAATTATGTATTTGGCTCAAAAACTAGCCACAGTTTTTGGTGCACAAGGGGAAATTTCAAAGTCATTCCACAAAAGCTGCTTACTTATTCCTCGATGAAGATGGAGCTTGCAGTGAGAGGGTAAAAAGCAGTAGTAAAGGGTAAAGAGCCAGTGTAGACTGCTTAAGACACTTCAGGTGAAATGCTGAGTTAAGCAAATTTTGCCATCAACTTCAGAGACATTGCTTCCCTTCCAGCTCAACAGCGATCATAGCTGTCTAATAAACAACTGGTGTTCACGTATTGCAGGCAAACATGTCAATTTTTATACATGTCTTTCCAAAGCCAAGGCTGATATCTTCACACAGTTGCCTGTGCATATGTACCCTCTGTGTGATGCTAATGTGATCTGCAAAACGTACTTGTGTATTAGAGTTTGATCCTGCAGAGCACTGTGATATGATTCAACAGAGCATTCAAATGTGCGCTACATTTGTGCATCCAAGTTGCCAACATGGAGCAAGTATTTAGGTGTTTAACTGGACCACAGCACAGAGACCACTGCCTTGTAAAATAAGCTTTGACAGGCCACATATTTTAACAGGAAGAGCAACATACTGTGGTAATTTTGAAACAACTGGAGCAAAACTTTCAAGTATCTCAGGACAAGCAAACATAATGAAGTTTAGCTTTGTTTTTTATTAAGCAGAAACCAGGAATCATTCCAACAGACACTTTGGAGAATGTGCCAAAAATACATAGTAATGATAATATATGTGGTAAGCTTAAAAAATAAAATTGAATTTAATCATGCTATTCAGCCTTCTCTTCTCAAAGATTACTCTCACATCCTAGTCTTCCAAATTATAGTTTATATCATTCAACTAGTATAAAAAGAATTAAGGTAGACATTGTTGCTGTAAATATTGTCATTAAGATTCTAAACAATAAAGTGTTTCTTAAAACCATAGACCATAAGAGGGATGAAGAAATGTGCTGCTGAAATGGCTTAGTAAGAACCCCAGTTTTTCTGTTTGCTTTTAACACAAAATACCAAAACGCTAAAACAGCTTCTTGAAAGTTAACACATGGAAATTCACTGCTTAGGAACAAAGGGATAGATAGACTGTACAGCTGGGCTGTTTCCACTGCCTTGTTTATGTGAGGAAACCTTCAGTCAACTTACCAAACTACCTTAAGTCATCATGCTTAATATTGTCTTTAGAACCTTTAGTCCTACAGTGACTGACTAGAATATCTAGAGTGAAATAGGACTGTGTTCTGTGGGTGTCTATTTCTTTCAACCATACACTGCCTGCAGCCTTTTTCAGCAGAAATAATGCCCTAGACTTAGCAAGAATCTCACCTTTCCCTTCTGATTCTCTTTTTGTAGTCTCTTAAACAAGGAACCAGTTTTGACATCTCTATGTCTTACTGTAAGTGCCACAGATTTTAGTGTGCTTTAATGCATCGGGTCTTATGTTTACAGGATTACACTAGAAGCCCAGCTTTTCTTTTAATGAGAATGTCTTTAAAAAACAGTCTAGGGAAGGTCAAAAGTAGAAGATAGTTACAAAAAAAATTAAATACTGCTATACTGAGTCAGAAAATTGAATTTTTTTCCTGAGAACTAACTCAAAATCTGTGAACATCTGGGGTTGGGATGTGTGCCAAATAGACAAACTGCATTTACCCAAGGAAGTTTATGAGTAGTGTCTTTAACATGAAACCCAACACGAGGTGTGTCACTGTGGTAGGCTTACTGACCATCACCACTTGTGTCAGGGACAACATAAAACATGTCACCAAGCAACGTGGTAAAAGCCCTGATCTGTTCATGTAGCTTTTCCTGAAAAGAGCTAGGCTGGGCCCTCCTGGTATCTCCCTGCTTCTCATATTTGCTCAGGGCTTGGGCAGATGCTCAGATTTGGATGCAATGATTTAAATTTTGCTATCATTATGCATTCATCTTCTTTTCTGCAAGGATTAGCAAAAATTGTGTCTTTGTCCCAGTATGTTACTGTTTAAGACTTGTGAAGCAGAGCTGTTTGTTTAGGCACCTCTAAAATTCCTCCCCTGCGCCACATCTTAACTATATAACACAGTAGTCCAAAGGTTTGTCAAGTATTTTACAGTTATCAAACTCTGATGTGATAGAAAATTACTCCATACTCTGCAGATCAGCGTTATTCACAGCTTGCTGTTTGCGGTGCTGAAAGAGAAGTTTATTACTCCCAAGTTCACAGTAAATCTTCTTTGGTCCTATAACAATCAACAGTATCATGCTATCGGAAGAAGCTTTTGACTAAAACTGTAATCACTTGTCTTCTCTATGTAGACATTACTCATTTTTAGGACAGTCTTACAACATGTGACTGGTTAAAAGTAGTTTTGCTTCCTCCTTATTGTATCCTTCAAAGGGTTTTCTGGAAAACACAGGGAGATTTGCTTGCCAGAAGAGTGTCTTTCATTAACTGATGTGTCTCTGAGCTGCATCTCCAATATCAAGCTATGAATTATAACCTGAATATAAGTGGCTCCAAACTGAACAAAAAATGTTAACAAAAATGCCGGCAGAGATGAAGCAAATGCTGAGGAAAAGATTTAGTTACTGCTGCTCATGGTATTCTGCTGCATTGTAACCCAATTTCAAAATTAGAGGAAATGTAAAGAATTAAACAAGATGGAATACTAGGTCATATTAATAGACAATATTAAGACATTTACATCTTGGAAATTACATAAACTAGCTATGTGTTAGTCATCTTTAGGCATTTGCAGCAGAAAAAGTGCCACAGAAGGTGTTAATGATGTTCAAAAACAGGGGAAGTGAGAGTCTGACACTGTGGCGGTATCTGTTAAGAGTTATTGGTGGTCAAAGGACATGGCATTTGACCATGCTGAGGCAGGCCTGATCTAGTAGCTCTGTTATTCACAAACCATTCTTTTGTTGTTAAGTGCTATTAAGGCCTATAAGGCACAACACGTTTCTTGGACAGACAAGGTTAAAGAATTCAGATTTAGAGAGCTGAAACAACACCAGGAGAAAAGTAACATAGTCAGGAGAATAAAAACTCAAAAGACTTCTCAAAATTGATTCTAAAGGCTTTATTTCAAGACTGTAACAGTGGTGCTATTAACAAACCAAAGCAAAGGGATGGAATTAGCAGGAAGTCTCTTTTACATATCTGTTTCCTTCATTATTCTTCCATTCAGTAGGATGCTTTTGACTCATTCCCCTGAGTAGAACTAATCATCAAGACAATTAAAGCATGAGACTTCTTCCCAAAATATGATAGTGACTAGCTTTTGTTCCTTTTAGTGTGGGATTCCAACATGCCAGGTTTTCTCATCTAAGTATCAGGAATGATCCTTGGTTTTTTTCTTTATACCAGACCCTTACACTTTTATTTTCAGTGGGAACACAAGCCATTTTGATTTAAAAGCCTCTGCCAAAAGTGATTAGACTCTTATCTCTACCCTAAGTTTCAGTCATATGGAACTACCACCCATTTGAGACTGCCAAAGGTGTTCATCCTTGGATACCACAGCAAGTTTCACTAAAAAAAATCAAGTCATTCAGGAAAGAAAACCGCCAGTTATTAGTAGTTTGGTTTCCTCTCAAATACAAGCAACACCATTCCCCAGCTGCTCCCCAGCACAACAGGAAAAGAGGAACTGGCTGAGGTGTAGCGAAACAAGAGAGCTGCTCTGGGGAGGTGAGAGAAGAGAGGCTGAGAACAACTAGCCAACAATTCTGTAAATTAAGAAGCCATTTCAGTACCACAAGGACACATTAACTCCTAGACTCCCCAGTTCTCACAATTACAGACGGATATTCCTACTTGTGACTATAGCTATCCTGGTAGCACCACGATACATTGTTCAACATGTAGTTAGAAGTCACCCTTGAAGCTGAGAGAAAGTTCACAAGTAGTGCAGCCAGAGGCTAGTTCAGATTTTTTTTCCTGACAAGAAGATTTATGTTAATATATATTCCTTACCATTATAGCCAAGCACTTCAGAAATACAAATGAAAACTCTTTGTTTTCCTCTTCCAGGTGATAGTAACTGACCGTCCAGGAGAATAGGGGGAACCTGTAGTGCAGAGAAATGCAATGGCAGATGTTGAGTTCCCAGTTAGCTGGCTCTTTGAGCTGGGCCACGCTGCTGCCCAATGGGTCTTCTCCCAGACACTTCATGTCTTGAACACTAACATTCTATTTCAAGTATTTGATGGGCAGTTTTTGTCATAACTTATTTGCTTAAGTTCTCCAAGGTGTTTAAGCACTGAGTTTTCTGATTTGCAGATAGGAAAAAAAAAGTCTCTTTTTAGTTTTTCCTTACGACTCAAGCCAAAGTACCACTCTCCTTGACCATACATAATTTCAAGAGGTCCATAAACCACCAAAGACCTTGAAAGTTCAAGAGAAAAGACCGAAGGAATTTCAAGGGGCAGCTTGCACCTGCTGAAATGTTCTTGCAAAAGCTGTAGTTTCAAAGCATAGTAATAACTCATATTTTCTTAATTTTACTCTGGTACCCTCACAACATCATCCCCCCATGTGTTCCATAATTCATTGGGTTTCAGAATGAATGATAAAAAGAGTATGACATCAACAACACAACAATGGCAGGAGACAAATATCAGTAACCTTTACAGCTGTGGACAAGGCAAAAGAGGACAATCTAGTCCTTATAGAGACATTCATAAATAGTCTACGGACAGCCTTTATGTCACTCAAGTATAATGGCAAGAGATTTGAACAAAAAGTAAACACCTTGAAAAATATAAAGTGCTGAAACAAAATCAGGTGTTACATCTCAGCAAATATATGCCTTAAGCATTTCATAATGTCTCTCTTTTTTCTTGAGATCATAGCTGGTTGAATCACAGAGTATCTCACGCTTAGAGGGGCCCAGCTTCTCCTTAAGTTCAGCTCCCTGCTTCTTGCGGGACTACCTAAAGCTAAATCATATGACTAAGGACATCATTCAGACACTCCTTGAACTGTGCCAGGCTTGGTGCTGTGATTGCTTATCTTGGGAGCCTGCTCCAGTGATTAATTGTCGGGGTCCCTTCCCCCCTGCCATGTAGCCCTGGGAGAGGGGCCCTGAGGGCACAGACACGGGGATTCCCTGTCCCTGCTCAGCCTCGTTCCCATGGGTTGGTTTGTGTTCCCTGCGCGGGCAGAAGGACCCTCGGGTCCCGTGACTGGAACAGTTCCTCGGCAGAGCCCCGGCCATGCGGCTGGAGAAATAAACATCTCTGAAACAGCTAGCAAGAATCTGTCCATATATATTTCTTTTCCATGGGCCTCGTTGTCTGATACACGTGTTGCAGTATCCCCACTGTAACAATTAATCACCCTTTCAGTGAAGAAACTTTTCCAAATGTTCAACCTGAACCTGCCTGACACAGCTTCATTCCTTTTCCTCATTTCCTACCACTAGTCACCAGACAGAAGAGAACAGCAATTTGCCTTCCACTGCTCCCCTTGAGGAAGTTGTACACTGTGATGGGGTTACTCCTCAGCCTTCTCTTCTTCAAGCTGAGAAAAGCAAGTGACTTGAAATTTTCCTCATATATTTTGCCCCTGAAATCTTTCACCATCTTAGTCGCTCTCCTCTAGTCTATCCATATCTCTGTGTACAGCCACTCTACCCTCAAGGGAGTCTACAGCTGCTCTTAGATTAGTATCATTTACAAATAAATGTACATTTGATTTCTGTATTCTGATTATAAAAACAATAAAGAGCACTGGTCCTAAAATTGACTCCTGAGTAGTAGCACTGGTGACTGGTCACCACCCTCATGTAACCTCACATAACTCTGAGCCAGTCCCATCAGTAATTTGTTCACTTAACATATTATGGGCTTGTCTAGCTGTGTGTTAAGCATTATGTCCAGAATTATATTATGAGAGTCAGTATCAAAATTTTTGCTAAAATCCAAAAGTCCCAGATATACTGACTTCCCTTGCTCAATTAGTTGGGTGACCTCGTCATAGAAGGAAATTAAGTTGGTTAAGCAGGACTTCCCTGGTGTGAATTCTTGCTGGCTATGACCAATGATTGTGTTATTTCTCAAGTGTTTTCCAACTACCCCCAGAATAACCTTCTCCATAATTTTACCAGGCAGTGAATTGAGACTGACAGGCCTGTATTATCAGGGTCTTCCTTCTTTCCCTTCTTGAAATTGGGACAATGTTTGCCAGCTTCCAGTTGACTGGGACCTCTCCAGACTCCCAAGTCACTTGAAAAATAATGGAGAGAGGTCCTGCAATGACATCAGTCAGCTCTTTTGGTACCCCGGGATGAATCCCATCAGGCCCCATAGATTTATGCACATCCAGCTGGAGCAGCATGTCTTGAACAAACTCAGGGTCAGCTGGAAGATTATCATCCCCCCAGTCATTCTCTCAACACAGGGCTCTGGGATTCCCAGAGCACATAATCAGTGTCGAAGACAGAGGCAAAGAAGGTATTAAAAATCTCTGTTGTGTGTATGTCCCTATTTGTGAGGAGTCTGACCTCATCAAGCAACACACCAGCATCATCTCTGATCTTCCTTTTGTTGTTAAAATGTTTTTAGAAGCCCTTTTGTTTGTCATTTATAGTGCTGGCCAGATTGAGGTCTAATGGAGTTTTGTCCCCATTAATTTTCTCCCTATAATAGTGAAGATCTGCACAGATCAGAGAGCCCTTAGACCTTGTCCCAGAGATCTCAGGATGCAAAATTCTTGTGGGAAAATCAGAGAATGTAAAAAGTCTCACTTTTAAACCCTCAAGTGATATCTTTCTCTAATAGAAAGTTACTATATCATCTTTAGCCCATTGTAGAGACAGTAGACTGAACCTCTTGCAACTCGTGTTTCCAGTCATTCAGTTGGGTTTGTAGCTCTTCTCTGAAATCTCCCTATTGTCTAATTTTCTAGTATTCACACACACACACACACACACAAAAAAAAAAAAAATAGACGTGCAAGATGAAACTCTGATATTTATGGACAAGAAATCCCAAATGCCAGTAGATTTTCAAAAGAATGTCCTTTTAGTTCCTACACCAAAGAAGGCTCTAGTTTTTGCAGGTATTCATGAACTGTGACTTCTTTCCGCAGAAGCTGTTTCCGCATTAGTCCAAATCCTGCTCTTCTGTCATAAGGTATAGTCCTGGTTTGAAAAGCTATTACTTGCATTTCACTATATAAAATGCACATTGTTTAGTTGCATCCAACTTAGCAAGACTTCAAGACCATGCAGTCTCCAACACTTTTATGGTTTCTGCCAGATGACTATCTCAGAATACCAAACCAATAAACAGCTGCTGTCTGAACCTGCAAAGTCCAGCATCCTATTTCATGATGATTTCTAAAATACTTTGATTTCAAACCTTTTGTTTTACAGCATGTACGTAGTAAAGATTGCACAGGTACAAAAGTAAAACTCATACGGTTCACCTTTAAACCAAGCCAGATTCTCATAATTTCTAGTGTGGTCTCTCTGTGCACAGAGATATACTTTGCCTGGATACACTTTGGTCAATTTTCTGTGAGTCTGAAACTGAACTGCAAGAGATTTTTAGAAGTACTCAGAGTAATGTACCCATGTGTGCAACCGTGGCTTAAGCTGACACTGATGATGCAAAGGTCCATGATTCAAATTTCATTGCAATAATGACAGACAGTGTTGTATAAATACTCCCCACCCCCAATTTGCCCACCAGCATGTTCTTATGGGGAACAGTGTAGGAAATTCCAATGACAAGTAAACACATACATCCCCGTCACCAAAGAGACTTCAGAAAAAGTCTGCTTGGGTGGATGAAGACAAAGAGACTCTTCACTTTCCAGGACAATGAAGACTTCAGCTTACTAAAACAAAAAGCATATCTGACCTACACTTGAGGAAAGAAATGCAATATATAATGCTAAGGCAGACACTATCCTCAAAGCAAAAAGAACAAGGCTATTTCATTCTCCTTGAGAAAAATACCAGATCTATAAAAGAACAACAGACTGTCACAAAATATAAGAAAGGAAACTAGAATATAAGCCAGGAAAAAATATCTAAAATCACCTTGAAAATTGAAACCTTAAAAAAACAAGCAAACGCAAAACTTGCAATACTGGTCTTGCAAACCTACTTACAAAGAGAAACTAAGGTTATCAAACATCTGCCTGCCTAGCAGAGATTCTAGCTATCAATACCTATTTTTCTTCTGCATAAATAAAAGCTCTACATCTATTTCCCTGCTTCTATACCTGTATGTCAGTGCTTCAGTAAATGTATTATATTTAATAAAATTTTTATCATTTGCCTATGTTTTACCTGTGCTAAATAACACAAGGAACATAAGGCATTTTCCATGCAATCATCTGCATAGTTCTCTGTATGTTACATTAATTGTTATCTGCTAGACAGGTTATTAAACATTATATAGCATTATGAATAATAAATTGCCACTTTGCAATATATATTAGAAATAAAAAGTTGTTTCAAGCTTCAATGTTTTGCTAGTGAAAAAAAAAAAGAATACCTGAAAAAAACCAAATGTGCCTGTAAATGTGGAAACATGATCTTTTCAGTTAAAGGCATGCTGAAAAAAACAAAACTGAACGGTAGTGGAGATACACCATCATTTTAAATTTCATCTGCCACAAAGCCACTGCAGTAGATTAATTTGTTGAGAGAAACTGTAAAGAGAGTAAACTTTAATTAAGAGTGACAAAAGGTGGTTACAATTGGATCACAGTCAGGAGAGCCTTCTTAGTACAAAGTAAAGGCAAAAAGTTAGGTTAATATTAAAGGGATTTATTAAATCTATACCACAATACAGCAGTCAATATTTATTCTGTATTATTAAAGCAAATATTGAATTTCTTGAGAGATGCAGAAATAGCAAATGCCTCCAAACGGAGGCAGTTTTAAAGGAAAGTACAAGTTTTTTATCACTATATTTTTTCTTGTATAAATGTTTACTATAAGAAACTATCTTATAATGTCAGTTTAAGAAACACTGGCAACTCTGAGGTACGGAATAAACTTTTGCCAGTAACAATGAGATTAAAAGATGACAGCAGATTTTTTTAGCTGGGAGGTTTCCTGGGACCCAGAGTTAGGAAAGGATGTGCAGTTAAGACAGCATTAGACCACAAATATAACTTTGCATTGGTATTTAAGTCTCAAAGTCAGTGGATGTAATCTGAAGCATTAGTATCAAAATCACTACAGGAAATCACTAGCAAGACTAAAGTATCAATTCTGACTGCACCTGTAAAGAGACTATACATTACTCCATATCTGGACAACATTTTCAGAAGCAAGCAGAAAATCAGCCTCCTAGAACGGAAATCATATATGAAAAGAGGTGAGAACTGAAAATTAAAAGCATGACCAGTTATAATTAAAACCCTGAAGAAGGTTTAAATTTGATTGTCAATTGTAAAAGGACTACTTCTATTCTCTTGAGTCCCTTGCTATTCATCTTCTGATGATGCCTCTGAATACAAACCTGAGTGTTTCTCTTGACCTTCATAACTTGTCAATAAAGTAAGACATTTTCACAGACAGAGCAGAACATCCTGTCCTGCCAAAAGAAAATCCCAAGTAAATTAAAGGATTGAAAATGTGGCTCCAAGCCAGAGACAAAACCCTTATTTACCACAATTGGACAAAAACTCACTCCAGCTGAACAGAGATACTCAAGCACAGCATCTATCAAGCCATTGCATGCCTTTTCTATGCATTGGGAAGAAAGAAGTGTTTGGATACTCTTTTTAGTTTTATGTGGTTTCTGGTGTTATTGGAGGTATATCCTCAGTCACTGAAGAGCAGAGAGAAAGTTGTGTTTCCTACAAAGTTCTCCATGACACAGCAGGTCTTGCTGAAGAAAAGAGAATGTCACAAGTCCAGTACCAGCTACTCACCAGAAACTTACATGAATCACACAACATGTTGTAACAACAAATTATCTGAAAGTCAAGATGCTCATAATAATTTTATGGTGTCCAGCCTGCAGTGGACCTGCAGACCACTCCTGATTTTTGTTCTTTTAGCAAAAACCAGATAGATTTTCAAAGACACCTATGAATCACTCATTCTCTTCCTCCTACAACTTCTTAACTAGAAACTGGACAAACTAAAAAGGATCAAATGTCCAGATATCCATACCCATTCAGCAGCCTTGAAGCTTCCAGCAAAAATGTTTGGAAAAGATAATTGGAAAAGCTTCTATTTTCTTCTATGTTGTGTGTTAAGGATGTATCTTTTTCTCAGATGCTGGTATTTTTGCTAAGATTTATACCTATTTAAATTTGCCCCAAGATCTTCTGAAATATGTATTTACCAGCTTGATACCAGTGCCTTCATCTTCAGCAAAAGATCCAATCGCTTCTTGTAAGGGTATTACTTTTCTTATCTAACTGTGGTTTTGAAAAAAATATTCATCACCTGAGAGTTTACAACTTCAACCTTATCCAAAAAATCTGGAAAATACTCCCTAAATAAACTTCATTGTGTTTTATTTTGTTTTTAATTCAAACTAAATATTAAAATGAATCCCAAAAAGGCTTGAGCATCCACTACAGTCATTTCCCCATGCACTCATTTCCACTGTAATCTTCCGTTCACTGTTAATAGAAAGGCTTCACATCTCCAGTAAAAAAAAAATTGCATTTTGTTAATATTCCATCTTACCTTGATTACTACTGAAGCATTATAAGGATTATAAGGATGCATTTTGAATGTGCATGAAGTGCACTAAAACATCTGATCTAAAAGTGAGTGCACATACATACTGAAACTTTCAGCTATGCAATTTACCAGATGTCAAGGGAGAAATATTATTTCAGAATATTCACTGAAATATCCCAAACCACTTTCCAATGCAATTTAGGCTGAACTACAACAATAGCTTCAGGGGCTGTTCTTGTGTCAGTGAAAGTCAATGCAAGTTTTGCTGCTTACCTCAGTACAGAAACACACTCTAATATAGATCAGAATTTTGGATACTTCCAAAAACATATCAGAGAACCAATTTAGCCCAAAGTGTTTAGGATCCACTTGCTTGTGGTGCTTGAGGTTTCTGACCACACAATCAATGCATCTAATAGAAAACATTAGTTAAAACCTTCCCTACCCTGTATAGTGCTCAACAAAACCTTTAGGTAAAAAACAAACAAAAGGGCAAGAGCTCTCTCTGATTAAGTTTAAACATGTGTGACCTGCAAGAGACGACTGACAACAACCAGCTGTCATAAATAAACAAATGAACAGTGTTCATAAACTTCTGTTCTTGGCCAGTGATACACAGAGACCAGATTCTGCCAAAGGTCCCCAGGGGCCCTCGCCTTGCTGCGGCTGAAGCAGCTGTGGCAAAGCTCTTGTTTTTAGCACTGCAGCTCAAACAACAGGCACTGCAGTGTTAATCTCCACCATCTGTAGGAAAGCATGTGTTGAAACCTAGCAATAATATGATACCGCTATTATTCTGCCACCACCAGCAGAAATAAAACTCTTCAGCACATTGTGAAACAATGCCTGTTCAACAGCACAACCCTCCTCTACTCAGCTTGCTCTCCCCCATCTCAAAAACACTGTCAAAAGCTGATAGTAATGTAGAAAGAGGCTCAAGGAAGCAAGCAAGAACTGCAGATGCTTCACCATCACACACAAAATGGAAGAAGCCACCCACCTCTAGGATGAAGGAAGCAACACATGCCAGTAAGATGCTCTGCAGGAGCCACAAGTTTTATTTTGTACCAATTGTTTGTTCACAGAATATGCAGTACTGGATTCTTAAGCAGGAATACTTGAGAGCAGCTGGTCATAAAACTCTGCACTTCAAAATAATTAAAAAAAAAAAAAAGACCACTGTAAATATAAATGCTGGTTTTAAAAAGCAGTACTGAAGAATTTTAGCTGTCAGCTGATTCTGTGAAAATGTGCTTGATGGTAGATGATGTTCATTGATGGAAGAAATCAAAATATGTTTGCTGTCTGGGGTTGACATATTTTTCGTGGTTATACAAATTTCAGTATAGAAGAAGTACAGCAGAATCAACTGTTCTCCACCAGACTTGCACAGTGAACTAACATGAAAGCTGAGAAGAAGGAAAAATGCAGCCACCATGTATATACCCTGCCCTCACAAGAAAGACTGAATGTTTTGGACAGCTGTACCAAAACCTAATTGAGTTCCTATTCACCTGTTATGAATCAGATTCCCTTCCTCTGCTCAGCTCCCAAATGTTCTTTCACACAAAGACAGTACAAACACGTACATAGAGATATCAGCTAAAAAACTGACAACTGTTCTTGTCAGAAAGCAGGTGGATTATAAATTAATTTTGACTGTTACTGTAATAGACTTGATAGCAAGATGAAGAGAAGATGCAGTACTATGAAGAGATTAGGGCTCTTTAAATTTTTTTTTTTAACTGTTTTTAAAAATCAGTATTAGAAAATTATTTTCAGAATCTATAGAAATATATGGACTAATTACACTGAATGTTACAAGCTTTTATTTCATCAGGAATTAATATCATTGTCAGAGGTCGACATTTTTGAATGTTCCTTACGTGTCCCGGAAGTGACTGCTTCTTCCCTGCAAGTGAGAAAATCCATTTGAAATATAAAAGTACCACAGCATCCCCAAATGCAATACTTCCCAAATTCCTTCTGACTCACCTGCTGATCTCCTGAATGGACACACATGACATGGTCTGACAGCTTGTACAGTTTCAACTTTCCCTTTTATTTTCCCAGAGCACGCATATATTTTTCAAGCTAGAACGTGAAAGTTTTTCTATGTCATAGATTGCTCCTCAGAAGCCTTAGCTTGAATGCTGGTTTTGGAGCAATTTGTGGTATCAGTTGCTACCTTTTCTCAATAGCTACAGGACCATCACATAGAGAGTTTGCTATAAAGCAGTCAGGTTTTCTGTCTGCCCTCCAGAACAAACAGGTATATTTAGCCAACAGTCTAATTTAAAATGTAGGACTTCGTTAGGTCAGAATAGACTTTAAAATAGTTGAACATTTATAGTTTTAGTTAAAACTTGGCAATAATGTACATCATGCAAGCACGCTTAGAATGTTCATTAGTGAGCTCACGCATAAACTGCTAAATTAAGCACAGAGCTTCAGGGAAGATTCTGGAGACTATTTGTCCACACAGCAGCAGATTTGTCTTCCATAGTGTGCTCTATGCATTGGCAAATGGATATACCAGTTTACTGAAGTATTTTAAGAATGAAAGTGCTGGTGTGCATGACTCACATTTTATTAAGGTAATGACCATAAAGCATTCTATTTAGATACGTATCTCGTTGCTGAAGATGATCTTGGCATGAGATCAGCAATATACCGATGATATTCCAGGGCATTACACAATCTTTTGTCCTATTTGTGGACAAGAAGAAATGCTCACAATCAAATAAATAATTACACCCACTACAAGAATGCAATCAAACACATAACTAATAAGCACGAAAGTGAAATCCTTATGCAAATTGTAGATGAATACATGCAAGGGAAATGGTTATCAGGTTGTCTGAAAATAATTATTTATTCCATGATCCTTGATTTTCATTTCCTTGCAAAGACTTAAATTATCCCATTTCGTATTTAGTGAAATTTAGTGAATTGCATCTTGCAAAGCAGATATTCTGATGTATTTCATTTAATATTTTGGACAAACACTATCCATACTTGCAGTTGTTGCTGCTTCTGGCAACACACATCGAAGCACCTGGGCAGCCTGACTGGCACAAAGGAAAAACAGAGGCAAGTTCTGCTCACCTTCCTCACACAAGTCATTCCTGTCAAAACATTGACTTCAGATGTCCGTGTGTGCACCAAGATGGGAAGGTCACGCAACCTTGTTATTTCTAGCATGCAAACAGAAACAGTGGTGTGTGTGGGAGGTGGGGGAAAGCTGCACCCTCCTGGCAATGCAAGGTCCCTGTCACAACATAGACTTTACAAGTACCAGAGGCAGTATCAAAAATGCTACCTGCTTCAAGGGTGCAGGATTGGGCCCCAGACAAGCAGAAAGGTAAGTGCTCACATTAAGGGAGCCCTCTAGCATCTCAAGATGCTAGGCTGTTAGGATGATTGACAGGCAGATTGGAAAGGCTGCAAATTTCAGCCTGCAGAAGCCAGGTAGAAACACCACCCTCTAACCTGGCAGAGCTAGTGGCAAGGCAGCTAAATCCCTGCAAACAAGAGGGGGAAAAAAGGAGAAAACCCCCACAATTCAAGCAGCTATCACAGTAGCAACACAGATGAAATCCCAAAAGGATCACTCAGGCAGGCTGCTTCATTAGGATCAATTGTCCAGAACTCCAGCAGTATACTTATCCCAAAAAGAAGTACTATCCAAGAAACACCAAGAAATAATTTCAGAGATTCTGGACTGAGGTCGATTGTTTTCAGAATACAAAACCAGGACTCTCTTGTGAACTACAAAGTAACATACTAATTTGAAGAGATATCAGGCCTGCCTCCACACTGCATATAACTGCTTTACATGGACAGTTTTCACATAAATATATGTACTGAACACATACAAATACATCAAATCGATTTCGGCTTATATCGTGTTCTAAATATAGAATTTATACAGCTTTAAATATCTATATTTATGACAATGAAAGATAAATTCCTTCACTCTATACAGCTTCAACAAAACATGCACATGAACTCTAAAAACAGTATTTCCAGATAGTGTCACATCTTTTATTTTTAAGAGCTACATTAATCAATCTTAGCTAGCCTCAAATTGATGTTTATAAATAAAACCATTTAAAATGAACTATTGATGGGGTTTATTTTCAGTAGTGCTGGGGAAATCTATCAACCGTAAGTACAAAGGAGAGTCATGTATTAAAAGGAGGTTTCAAGTTTGGGCATTCCCCTGAATTTCAGTGCAGTTTTGAAAGTGACAGTGAAATCATGTCACTATTCAAAGAGCGAGCTGAAAACATGTTTAGAGGTTAGAATAAACTTTTGTATTCCTTTCCTACCGATATGAATAGAAACATCTGCACATTGGGAAGAAATGTGGCTTCTAACCAAATCAAAATGATTTAACACACAAATCCAGGGGCAGGATTGCTACAAAGGAGGCCTGAAACATCCCCCAGAAATGCCTGTGTGCAAGCTACTGAATAAAGACAAAAATAGACTCCTTGGTGCAGGCAAACAGCAAGTCAACTATTTTTAACTTGGGTCTTCAAATGCATTTTTAAGTTGCTTACATTTAAAAGCAAACCTTAAGCAGTTTGACTTGACGAATATGTATGAAAAATACTTTTCAAATCTTCTGCATTTCACATACTTATAAAAATAAAATTTATTTGCTCATTAGATTAAATGGATTTTAGGCACCCTGCTCAGTACATTTAAACAAACTTTTGTAAGGAGAAATGTATTTTTTCAGAAATAATTTGTGCCTAAAGAAACACAAATAAGATATTACTAGTCTCATTATTTTGCTTTGTGACAGTGATGCCTTTTCAACAGTCTCAAGAAATGACAAAAGAGTTAAAGTGCCTGCCTGTGGTCAACACACCCAACACACCCACACCCACCCACCCACCCACCCACACACACACACATCCTGGCTTGCCAACTGGTCACATCTTCAGCTGTGTAAGGAAAGAGCCATCTCTATCCTCCATGACTGCAAAGCTGGCTCATTCAAATACATGAGATACTTAACTTTTGCCCATTATATCTGCACTTGAAGACAGTGAAACACATAGCAAGAGGTGACAGGGTACTTGTAACCCAAACATCTGGGTGCACAGCAAGCCTGACTTGTATACTTGAACAAGTACACTGCTATTCCCTTACATCAGAGCCCACTTCTGCCAGCTGTGGGCCAGCGCTCTCCTGCCCCTTCTGCAGCTGCAGCATGGGAAGCATGTGACAGCCCTGCAGAATTTATGAGAGGACACAGGGGTACAGCACGAGCAACAAGTAGTGTTAGGCTGAGTGCCCCACTTTGTCTTCTGCACAGAGGTGAGAAAGCCATCTGAATGCCTCTGCTGAGGTTTTGTCTCTCAGACAATCTGCTCCTGTGGGTTTCTACTTAGATGTCATATATTTCTTGTAACTAGTCAAGTAAGCAGTCCAGCATAGAAGCCCCTAGAATTATTTGCATGATTAATCATGTCAGCAAAACACCTACAAACCTAAGCCTTCAGGAATTATGCAGAGGCTTAATTCCTGAAGAAAATTTATGCCCACAGTGAGATCTTCTTAAAGCCAGCAGAAGTGCTTACACAAGGCAAAATGGAAGGAAAAGTTATGAATACGAGGCAGATCATGACTTTCTTAAATTGCCCTTTTTCGGCTCCCACAGTGTGTAAAGAGAAGCAATTAACATCTCAGTGGGCACAGGAGTAACATTTATTCAAAGTAAACTCAAACAAAATAACTATTCTTATCTCAGTAACAAATTTAGAAATTCATCTGCTATCATCTAACAGAAAAGCAGAGGCCAAAGCTGGCAAGTGTGAGATGGGACTTACAAGTTGGGACACACCAGCAAGTGAAATACAGATCCCAATGAATCACAAAGGAGTTTGGGTAGGTGCTGAAGATTTTACAGGCTAGATTTTATGGGCTGTGACTCCCCCAGACTCAAGATTTTCACAGACTCCCATTTAGACAGGCCTGAATGCCTGTGAGAGCTTTCAGTCCGTGGACAGACCTCGCCTTTAGAAATACACTTTGCTAGCTTCTGTGCAGCTGAAGAATGGTCCTTGCCCATGGCTAACCTGCCTGATTATACAATAGCATCATGATCACACCATTTACCTCCTCTCAAGCCTTTGTCTGGTAACACCTGTGGTAAACAGTACTGATTATCTTTTAAATAGGCAAAGTCCTGTCAACTTCAGAAAAAAAGACAATCTTCCAAATGCCATACATTTACAGTAAAATACTTGAAGAGTTCAGTTCCCACTAAGTCCAAGAGAGTATCTAGGAGCTAAGACCTGTGGATAACTGAATGCAAAGCATGGCTTCCTCACACCTACGCACATACACATACAGCAGCTCTGAGAAATTATGGTTTTTAAAGTTTCAAAGATTAACACAATACCAAAAATGCAACAGTGCATTCATTATTTATGCAAATGAAGAGCATTTGTTGCAAGAAATACTGCAGGATAACAAAGGAGGAGAATGTTTAGCTGCTGCAGGAAAGAGAGGCTGAATATTGCCTACAAGAAGGAAAGGCTTGAAAAGAAGTGTATTGTTACTACTTCTTTTACAATGAGAGAACTTTGCACTCTAAAAAATGTATTTCCTCCTAGGAGTAAGGATATATCGTTCCCCAACAATCGGTGACAGTAATGATGTGACTCAGGACTAAGAAAATATAAGAATAATGCATCTAAGCCTTGGCTGACCTCAAATTCGTTTAAGCTAATGCACAGCAAGACCTGAGTCTATGTTTTTACTTGCAAAACTGCAGGGTGCCAGGGAGCTACTTCATCTTGTCTGCTGCAAACAGATGTTGAGCAGATACTGTCTAGATTTGCAAACTGAAAATACCACCGGCTGTGGACTGCTACCCCGAGCTGTGTTTGTGTTAGTCTATGGTCTACCTGATTACTGATGGTCTCATCTGCCGGCTGCTTTCTGCCATGACCGGATCACAAACCCTGCGGGCGGACCGAGCAAGGTCCGGCCACATATTTTCATACCCAGCCCAGCGACCATGCCGCCCCGCCGAGACAGCACGGGTAGTACACCGCAAGGAAGGAAGCCAGGGAAGGAAAGCCTCCTTGCCGCGCGCCTCTCCGCGCCCGGCGGCGGCAGCAGCCGCGCCCGCCCCGCCGTGCTCAGCACCACGGACAGCGCCCCGCGGGGCCCCGCGCCGCTGCCGGGACACGCCGCCCGGGCCGGGAAGCGGCCTGGCCCGCCGGGAGCGCGCACACCCACACACACACCCCCCCAGGCACACGCTCACACTCGCTCACACTCACACGCACCGCGGCGCCTCCGTCACTCACCACATCCTCCGCAGGGCGCCCCGACGCTGCCGCCGCCGCCGCCCGCCGCCCCCGGCGCCGCGGACGCCCCTCGCAGCGCGGCGGCGGTGGCGCCGGGCGGCCGCGGCTCCATGCGGAGGGCAGCGGCGGCGGCTCGCCTGCCCCGACCGCCCCGCGGAAGCCGCCGCCGCCGCCGCGCAGCTCCAGAGCGGGAGGGCGGGGAGCCGCGGCCGCATGGTGCTGCCCGCCGCCCGCCCCCTGCGCACCGCACCGCCCCCCGCGCCCGGGGGCTCCGCGCACCGCCTGGAGCAGCTTCCCTGGCCCCCAGATAAAGGAATGTCGTCCCTTCGTCAGCCATTCTACGTCTTTCCCCCAGTTTCTGCCTTGTCTGTTGTCTGCCGTGCACGTCGCATGGAACTTTCGTAAATGAGTGCACGGTGTTGCTCACGGGTGATCTGCAATACCGCGGGGTTGTTCACATGTTCCCCAACAAGTTCCTCGCGGAGAAAAACGCCTGAGTTGTGCCTGACTGGGGCTCGGACTTGAGCAAGGATCTCATATTCCCAATTACTTCAACATAAAGCACACACACAGGGCAAGAACTCCTGTCTCTGCATAGCTCCTAGGGCAAGGGGGCATGGTAGGCAAACAACAGCAAATACATAAACAGCAACATTCTGTCTTGGAAGAGC
This sequence comes from Corvus moneduloides, assembly GCF_009650955.1. NCBI lineage: Eukaryota > Metazoa > Chordata > Aves > Passeriformes > Corvidae > Corvus > Corvus moneduloides. The sequence goes on from NC_045511.1 coordinate 32,281,295, forward strand.
TCACTCAAGAGCCCAGATTTCTCACTTTTTTATGAAACCCCCATCTACTAGCCCATAGATTCCTCCCTACTTCACACACGGGCCAACCTGACACTTCATCCGTTTTCTCTGGGCTATGAAGTTTGGAAGACGCCTGAGAGTGGAGAACCTTCAGTCTTGCTGGGTGTCCCTGCCTAGACACTGAGCACCCTCTCAGGAAAGATGGGTATCTTTCAATCTTCTGTGAGAGCTCTATATTGCTATGACTGTCTTTTGCCTTTGGTGCATCCCTGAGAGGAGTCTACTATTTCAGTGCTCTGCCACAAAGGAGCTGATGACAGCCAGAAAAACTCCCTTTCACTCCCAAGCTGAAAAAACCACTTCTTGCTTCCCCTCCTGCCCTGTGCCATCCTCCAGCCTTCTCTGCATCTGTGGCCTCCACTGAACTTGCTGCATAGGCTCAGTGCCTCTCTTGAGAAGAACTGGGGGACTCAAACTAAAGCTGTCATTTGCCGATGCTAAACTCCAGGAGGTTCTCATCAGCCCATTTCTCTGGCTTGTCAAGGTGCCTCTAAAGAGCAGCCCTCTTCTCCAGTGTATCTCACATTCTCCTCAGACTGGGAGCATCTTCAAACTTGCTGAGAACACACTGTCCCATCATACAGGTCATTAGTAAAGACATTGCACACTTTTGGCCACAGTGTCAGTATTTCAGAGGGACGTGACCAGTAGCCAGTCACATGCTAGACCTTGCATTGCTTTTCAAAACACTTGGACCCCAAGCTCTTACTGATTTTCCAAGCGTCTTCTAGGCCGATTATCCAGTGCATATCTTTCCCATGCTCACTTGCCAGTTTTTACTGTATATGAAGTCAAATCTAAAATCTACAGTGCGGGTGGACAGCTTTGACCGGTGCCACCTTACAATCAGGTATATGGGTATCTGAACTCACAGTACAAGAAGAAATGTCCTGCCTCTTCCGCAGTACATGCACTTCAGTATCAGGCTCCTGAATGAGTCCTTAGCAAGGAAAATGAAGGAAAAACAAAGAACAATTAAAAAAAAATTTGAAGAGAATACTGATTACTTCAATGCAGCCCTAATTTGAGCAGTGCCTAACAAAGAGGTCTGATTTGCACTGAAATCTGTGATTGGAACTCAGATATTTCTAGACAGTACAGCTTGCTGATAATTTATGGCTTTCTGAAAAGTGACGCATTGAAAACTTCCCTTTGTACCATTTAGTCTCTCCCCTAGCAAGCAGAGTGTCCTAACTGACCACTGGCCAATGACTTAAATTCACCTTTATTATGTGATGACCAGACTCCTTGATTTTAATATCCAGTTTTCTTGAAACTCCCATGTCTCACCCTGTCATTTTAATAACAGAGCTAGTGTTTACCCTTAAAAATATTGAACAGCAGGAAGTGACCCCTTTGTATAAGAAAATGCTGCTTTTCTTTCTTTTCATGTTTATCTGCATTTTAAACATAAAATGAAAAATAATTTCTCTCTTAATGGCGGTGTGGATTCACTAATTCAATTCAGAGCATCACTATTGCTATCTTAGTGCTATCTTGCTATTGCAACTAAGTGCTATCTTGCACTTACTTGCTATCTAAGTAATTACTGTTCTGGGGGAAAGTCTCAGTTTAGGAAAGCTCTTCAGTATATGTTTATGGATAAACATGCTCTTATACCTACAAATTTTCAACAAAGCACTGCAGCCTGTACTTGAGCATGTGCTTAAGCATCTTCCTGACTCAGGGTTTTACTCTGGAGGAAAAAAAACCAAAAAAACAAGGCTACATTTGATTTTGCAGGCATCGTTTACAGGGGCAACCAGAAAGAATAGGAAAAAAAGGTTCAATTTGTAGCATGATTAAAAAGTGACTCACAGTGAATCAAATGCCCCAATCACATCTGTGTAGCAAGAAACATGGATCATGTAGGTGGATATTCCTGTGGCTTTTATGAAATCCCCACATAGCTTCATGCAGACAGCAAAATTGAAGCAAATACTCAGTACAACTTCCAAGGCTTCAGTATATGTATATTTCATCTCTGGTTCATAGAATCACAGAATATGCTGAGTTGGAAGGGACACAGGAGGATCACCAAGTGCAACTCCTGGCCCTGCAGAGGACCATCCCCAAGAATCACACCACGTGCCTGAGAACATGGTCCAAACACTCCTTGAACTCTGTCAGGCTGGTGCTGTGACGACTTCCCTGGGGAACCTATTCCAAGAGAAGATCCTTTTTCCAATATCCAACCTAAACCTCTCCTGACACAACTTCAGCCCATTCCCTTGGGTCCTGTCACAGGTCACCACAGAGCAGAGATCAGTGCCTGCCCCTCCTCTTCCTCTTGTGAGGAAGTTGTATATGCAATGAGGTCTTCCTTCAGTCTCCTCCAGCCTGAACAGACCAAGTGACTTCAGCCGCTCCTCATATGGCTTCCCCTCAAGGCCCTTCACCATCTTTTTTGCCCTTCTTTGGATGACCTCTAAGAGCCTAATATCTTTCTTATATTGAGGAACCCAAAACTGCACATGGTATTCAGTGAGGCTGCCCCAGTGCAGAGCAGAGCAGGACAATCCCCTCCCTTGCCCAGCTGGCCATGCTGTGCCTGATGCACTCCAGGACAGGGTTGGCCTTCCTGGCTGCCAGGGCACGACTCATTCAACTTGCCGTCAACAAGAACCCCCAGGTCCCTTTGTGTGGCATTGTTTTTTGACAAGGAAGCCACAGCTTTTGTGCCAGCTCTAGTGGTACAACTCAGCAAGCCATTTTCTTGATCAGCAATGGTGAGCAGATAACAAGAAACAGATCCTGACAAAGCCTCTTGCATCTCAAGGGTTTTATGAAGAGCTGTCAAGACTTCTGCATCATTAAACAGATTTATGTTTAGAACAAGTTTGAAAATGCAATGTAACTCATGTAAGTGTATGCTGACAGCATAGATCAGACAAACTCCAGACAATCACATGCAACAAAGTAGTTTCTTACTTCCACTTCTAAATATCAGGCCTCATACACAGAGGAATGTCTGCATTTTACTAGTAGCTCTTTGTAATTCATGCCAGCCATCACCAAAGATTGTCCAGTCACCCTCCTAACAAGCTATGTCAACACTGGTAGGCTGCAGGACTTTCGTTCCTTCTGCCCTTTTGTAGGATCTATGGACAGCTCACGTAGGGGCAAAGCAGAAAGAGCAGAAGTTGAGCAGGTGCTGTCTGTGTCTCTCTGTGAGCCTGCACTTGATGACTGTAGCTTTGGATGCTGCAGTGGCAGCAGTGGGAATTCTCGCCATGCTGTATCCTGACTCAGAAAAACTGCCTCGTCCTTATGGACAGCTGCTTTCAATGAAAGGGGAAAATATGCTGATTCTTAGAGATGCTCAGTGTCTGGAAGAACTGAACTATCACCCCATTCAGCATCCTTCAGGCTGAAATTTTCCATTCTCCCATTAGCAGCCCTAGAGAAGTCTTAAGTCCCTAAGGTCTGAATTATTTGCCTCTTTCGTTAACCATTGTGTACTCACTGCTATCTTCCTCATACTTACAAAAAGTAAGACCATCCGACCATCTTCACACCCACCAAAAAAAAGAAGAGAAAGGTTTAATTTCAGCTATGTGTGATTAACATGAGACAGTGTTGGGATCCAAAATATCTGAGACACAAAACTATAGGGTTTTTTTTTCCAGATGCATTCATGAGAGTGAAGCAGCCACATCAGTTATCAACTACAGCAAAAGTTCAAAGCAGCACAAAAGCAGAGACTTCATTAGGTTATAGGAGACAGTGTCCAGGGTCCCTGTGCAGCAAACATGTGCCATGCTTTCACTAATTTAGGTGGGAACACCAAAGTAAATGTAGTTTATGTATGTAGGTAAAAGTGTGGGGTGGTGTGGGTGTTTGTGTGTGTGTGTGAGCCCATGTGTATGTGTGCCCATGTGTGCAAAATAGCCAAGAGAAAAAGGCAGAAGCATCCAGTTTTCTCTAGAGAAAACTGAGTATGCACACATTGTCACTCCAAGCCCTAGTGCTACAAGTGATGAAGCAAGAAACACAGGAATTCTGATTTTGGAACTCTTTTCCTGCAACGGAATGACAGTAGCAGAGATGGCCATACTACAGAAAGACTATCTGGGGGAAGGCTGAAGACCAGCCTTGCACAGAGGGTCTTAGAATTGCTTTTGTACCTTTTTTAGCACATCTGCTAATAGAAGATTCTGAACCAACTGTTCCATAGAAACACAGAAATGATAAAAACTAGTCACTTGTTAACTTGGGTAGCCATGTCAGGATAAATCTTTTTAAATAATCATTCTGAGATCTATTTTAACTGAAGCTTTTGTGCCAAAATATTTCCTTTGATAAGGTATCCCACAATCTTGTTCCTCTACCAGTAAGGGGTTCTTCAAACTTCCACCCTAAATACATACTTGGCACAAAAACAACTATTAAAATCTGGCTGATACCATTCTATATCTGAAATAACACTGCTCTCCTCTCTTCCTGCTCCAAAGTGCATATGAACAATTCAGCATTGTCTCTAGGTTCATCCTTAGTGGGCAAAAAAAGAAAAATTTTAACCTCCTCTTCTAACAAGAAGCATTCCTCCTTTCTAACAATTGCTCTACCAGCTTTCGCCACCTTGATCCATTATCGGTCTGATGGCTATTTGAACATGAACCATTTCAACCCCAGTGACTGGTGGCCCAGATCCCTCCTTGCCCCAGTCACTGACACTGAAACCCCACTCACTTTGGTAGCTGCCACAACAGGTCTGGGGCACCAAAACCCTTGGTCTGACTCCAGTTGCTGGCACCAAATCCATCACATCAGTTCACCCAGCAGCTGGCACTTAGTCCTTGCAGCAGTCATGCACATGGGATAGAGACCATGACTATGCAGTTAGATAAGAAAGGATGTAAGAAGTTGGAACAGATTGTAGTAATTAGGTGCCAGGTTCAGTCAGACCAACACAGTGACCAGTCTAAATCTCACAAGCAACTAGCTCCTCCTACACCCTTTCTGTCTGACCTTCTCCCTTCCTTGAATGCTGAGCAACTGGCACAGACTCACCAGCATTCTGCATCTTTGAGTTTACATCCTTACCAGTTGCCCCAGTGTGCCTCTGAATTTATTGCTATCCCATCAATTACTCAGATTAGGCAGGTTTGTTTCTGATCTTTGTCACAGTTGCATTTCTCTGTCGTGTTTATGTCTCTGTCTGTCTTGTTCATGGGTTTCCTTTTCCTTTAGTATCCTATATGAGAAGGTGTTTGACCAGTCAGTCACAGGTTCTAACTCCAGATTTCTTACACCCTTCCAAGATTTTGTGTCTTCTTCTTTCTTAGTCTCTAACACAGACAAGATAATTTAGAATCAGGGACAAATTGATGTATTATGGAAGGAGTTCTCATAGTCAGACAGCAAGAATAGAAGGGAGACAACAATGGGAAAGGCATCAGGATTGCAATTCCCTGCTGATGCAGCCAGAAAAGACTTACATTTGGATTTACTGAAATGTCCTGTTTCCATGAAAATTGTCAAAATAATTCAACATTTTTTCACTTAAACTTTGTCATAATTTGGGGGGTTTTTTTCATTCTGGTCCAGAGCAGAAATCTACAAGTTTTTATTGACAACTGTAGCTTGAGGTTTTCAAGCAGCTGCATTTACTTTATTAGTTTATGACTTATTACTTCATCGTTACTATATTTATTATTTATTTATTACTTTATTCCTATAACCTATTTTACTTTGTTATTTATTACTTTATTACTATATTTAGCCTCTTCATTTTACACTACAACTAGGAACGCTCTAGGAAGGACATAAAAAAGGAAGAGACAGATACAAAGAATAAAGAGACAAAGACTATCCCTGGAGAACAAAAATCTAACCAAGAGTTTGTCCGAATCATCTTCTTAAGAGCACTTCATTAAGTGTTTTTGTCGTGGTCTGTATTCTTGCTTTTGAAGGAATATTTTGAGTGTAGAATTGACTTTGAAATGTTCCATGGAATTTTTTCAAAACATGAACTCCCTCCAATATGCTCTAAGAAAAAAAACTAGCAGGCTGAACTTCATTAGCGTTATTCCAAAAGGTCCATGCCAAAATATTTGCAGAAACTTAATGGTTTCTTAGATCTCAGTTTGAAACAAGTAGAGCAGTAACAGGTATAAAACAAATCATGTGTGCACAGCACAGAGTTACAAACTTCTCCAACAGGCTGCATAGATCTATTACAAGAACAACAGCAAGAATTTTGTTTGAAGGCTTTTTGCTGGGGGGTGGTTCTGTTTATTTGCTTGGTCTGGGCTGGGTTGGTTTTGGGGTTTTTTGTTGTTTGGGATTGCATGCATTGGCTTTGACAGATGCAAAATTAAAATGGTAATGTTCGTCTTTGGCAAGTGCTGGTGGCCTAATGGTGTTGCTGTTTGCCACAACAGATTGAGTTAGCATGAGCTTTGTGATGGCGTCACAGATGGTTACAAACGCATCATCAGACGACAGCAGATGGCACATCTCAAACGCGTGTGGCCTTACATCTCCCTCTGGTGGCTCGATCTCAAACCTTTACTCGGTTCCTGCTACTCCTGAGCTGGTAGAGAAAGCCAGTCTGCTCAGCCAAAACCACTGCACACATTCAGTAACACTGAGGGTTCAGCCCTCGTAGGAGCTTTGTCCCGGGTGTCTTGGAAGGTGTTGACACATGAGGGTTTTGACTGCTTGGAGCTGCATGTCTCAAGTGAGGTCCCTTGCACAGCAACCAGCAGTCTCACCCGTGTGTATTTACACATCCCCTCTAAAAGTCATCCACTGGACAAAAATTCCAGGAGTGTCAGGTTCATTGTCCATGTGAGGAGCTCCAGTCCAAGGATTATTCCTTGCCTTGGCAAAGACACCTTATTTGCTTGGTCCATGATGCATGGGCTGTTAGTCTAACAGATTACAGAAGAAAATGCAACTCTGAGAGACATTTCTCCCTAGCATGTTGTGTTTCCCTTCCCATAGCAAAATAAAAAAGAATGCTTCTAAAATGCAGTATTTTTTCTACTGAAAAGACAACACTCCTGTATTTTATTTTTTTTTGCAACAGAGAAACAGACAAACACTCTGTTTTGATAGCAGCTGCAAAATGAAGGCTCATTTTGGAGGATCTAAACTTATCTCCACCTTTCCTGTGCACTGATATCTCTGTAAGAATACTGTGTTGTAGAAGTGCACTTTCCAAAGTCTGTGTTCTGTTTTTGAAGTTTTGCAGCACTATGGACCTGCTTATCACTTTTCAAAGGGACTGATGTAGAACTGGCAAAAATGGAAATTCCAGCTCATTTCAAGTCTGAGTGTAAATATGATACCATGGTAGACCACAATCTTCCAAAAGTGTCCTTTAGGATGCAGTATATATTGTAATGGCACTAAAATAATAATAAAAAAAAGCTTTTCTCATTAATTTTGCTGGAGGTGGAAATCCATAAACCTCACCAAACAATGAACACAAGTGTCTTCTCAAGTTGTGACAGCACTAAATGTTCCCTTGTCCCCATGCAATTCACTTCAGTCACAGTTTATCTTCTTGTTTATTTTCTTATGGGAGGAGGAAAAAACCAGTTTCACACCTTGAACCCATATGCAGGAGCTGCTCATATATTACATATTGTTAGCATCGAATTCAACTTAGAAAAAGTGGATGTCTCCTTAAAAAAAAACCCAAAAGACCCCCAAACCTCAAACAAACAAACAAACAAACAAACCAAAAAAAAAAACCTCCAAAAAAATCCCCTCCAACAAGCACCTTTGGAAGCTGCCAAGGTTATTACTTTAATTTCTCATTGAGATCCTTCAGCAAGAGGAGAAGCAGAAAAAAGAAACTTCTGAGAAAAGAAAGGAAGCATTTTCCACTAGTTTCATCAAAGGCAAATTTCTAATGACTAGGCAACAGTAAAAGGAGAAAAGAAACACTTGTGACCTGTTGTGTGAAACTGAGAGAGCAACTGGAAAAGGGCAACCTGTCATGTTTGTTCCTTTTGTTGGCTATAAAAACAGTTACAGGAACCAAACCCACTATCTGTTTGCTTGAATATGGTACTCAAGGGTTTCCATTTGAAAAAAATCTGTCCTATTGTCTTGTGTTTACATGAGTTTATACAAGTTAATTTTTCAAAGTTTGTTAGCGGTATGTTTTTTTTTTCCCTAAAGCCTTCTTGGCAAGTAAACTCTATGTGATTTCCTATACATCGAGATTCAGATTCACTGCCTGCTGATAGGCATGTTTGACTACAAAGTGGTGTCCCTCTGACTGCTTTGAAGCAGAGAAACGCACACATGCTGCTAGCCTTTATGTTGTAATATCACTCTTTTTCCCCTGCAGAAAGCATCTAAATATAAATAAGGGTTTATTAGAGTGTATTTATTAGTAGTATATTTATTATAAGAGAAATTGGTTTTGGTTACATTAAAATTCCTTGATACAGGAGAGATGAAGCATTGTTTTGTAAGTGAGAATCTGCCACGTTCTTTGAAACTGAAACCGCATTATTTTATAACGGGACTGCTTTACACAACAGGAGTCAAAATAACAGCTGGCCAAGGTTCTTGCATGCATCAGCAAAGACTTGCATCAGGCCCCTAAGGACTTCCATGGAACTGAGTTAGAGCGCTCACATGACCCTTAATCTCATACAATTCTTGAGAAAGCTGCATTATATTCTTGAAAAAAATATACACTAGTCAAAAATCTGTGTTGTCTGAAATTTTCATGCCTGTCAGGTTCTGTTTTGGTATCGCTCACCTATGTTTACAGAGCATGGGACTCTCTCATTCTGTCTTTCTGCCTCCTTAGGGGCTCAACTGAAAAATTATTAGTCTCAGCTAACTATAGTGCTTGACCTATACAAGCAGAATTTTAAGAGAAGCAACACAATGCTTTTTGCACTTTTAGTAATTAAAAAATGCAAAGACTTCATATTTGTACATATTCTTAAAGTGTCCTTCTCAAACAGGAGAAGAATCAATGTTTAAGGACAAAAAACAGTAAAGTGGGTTGATGAGCCTACCAGTATACAAAAGTGGCATTTGATCAAAACTTAACAGCATTTGTACTATATCATGAAATTATCCGTTCATTTACATACCCTTTCTTTTACCCTTTTGTTTTAATAGGCTAACTTGCTAAAGTGCTAGGTGCTAGCAAAACTGGTGTCTACTTGAGAAAAGTCCATATGGACAGGAAATAAGTCAGAATGTTGTGGCTCTCTAGCAGATCCCAGTCTAGCATGGTACCTGATGGTGTACTTTAAGGCCAAACACAGTCCTACTGAAGTAAAAAAGGTACAGAGTTAAAGGCATTAACTGCTTTGCTGAGCCTGCAAGGGACAAAGTCAGCAGCTGCTACAGAGAACTTCCAGGTATGTAGGACTCTCAGTATGTATGTCTTTGAGACACCCTGGGCTGGCTAACATATCTCAGCCTGGAACTGAGGTGAAGCACTGCCTGCTTCATATCCTTCCCTGTGTTCCCATGGTGGTCCCAGGAATTTCAGTGGAGGACAGTGGGGAACAGCATTGAACCAAGGGTTCCAATCCATATACTCCTGCAACAAGACAGCTCATGCTACTACAAAGTGAGAAGAGGGGTGAGGACAGGACATGGCATGAGCAGGTGAATACTGTTGGGTTTTTTTGCTTGTTCGTTTGTTTGTTTGTTTTTCAAATCAGGAAGATATATGAAGAAGTGACAACTTCTAGGGAAAGGTGAGATGAGTGGGTAGGGAAACATGTCTCCTTGCTCTTAAAGAACTGGTTTTTTTATAGTACATAGTGGAAGGGAAACTGTGCAGTGCTATAAAGGTTCATTGGCAGCAAGCCTGCAAAACAGTGTGTTTTTGTGTGAACACAGACCGGTTTGTTCCACACATTGGACTTAGAGCTCCACCTCACTGCAGTTCCACACCACAGCTATGCTACACCAAGCAGCCATCTTCACCAACATAAGAGTACCCCTAAACTAGCAGCAAGGGGTGGTTTGCCTCCTCTGTGTGCTGGGTCCAGTTGGGGTGGAGTTAGTTTTCTTCATAGCAGTCCAAATGGTGCTGTGTTTTACATGTGTGATGAAAATAGTTTATAACTAAATCCACAGTGTTTTAGCTGTTGCTGGATAGTGCCTGCTCATCATCTGTTTCTTACTCTGTTCTCCCCCAGAGCATAGTCTAGGATGGGGAGAACTGGGACAGCTGACTGAATTGACTGGAGAGATACTTCATACTACATAACATCATGCTCGGCAAGAAAACCAGGGGAGGTGAGTTTTGTTGTACGTAGCCAGTCTTGGAGGCTGGCTGGACACAACTCTGCTGCTGGGCAGGAATTGCTTTTACATACTTGCTTTTTTTCCCAGTTTTTTTTTTTTCCCTTTACTTACTAACCTGTGTTCACTTCAACCCGTAATTACTGTTTTGGTTTGGTTTTGTTTCCACTTTTTCCCTCCCATCTCACTGGGAGCTTGGAGTGAGGAGCAACTGGGAGGGAGCTTAGCTGCTGTCAGAGGTCAACCCACCAAACCACAAAAGCAGGTGGTATTGGCTGTTGGGTGAGTTAGCCAGCAGCAGAGTGCCTCTTGCAGAAGGAGCAAGTAACAGCTGTGCCTGAGCTGAAACAAAGCAGGAGGATGGAAGCATGCATCACAAAGCGTTGAGCTGCTTACACATGGGACACAAGAGGACGTCTGGGGAAGGACAGAGAACAGCAAATCCTCACCGCTCAGTAATTCACCAAGTGATTATCATGTAAGTGTAGGTCTGGTACGGTATGTGACGTGTCACATACTCTAAAAAGCTAGACTGTGAGCCAGCTACCTAAAGCTCTGCTGACATCTGGTGCTGAACAGAAAATGAGTGTTTCAGTGCAATTAAGTTCTCCACTTTGAAACACTCTCTTATGGGACAGACGTTGCATTTCTTCAGTGTGTCTCCCAAAACAGCAGTCTTCCACCCCGCCTACTTAGCATTCACACATGTATAGAGAGTCTCAGTTCAAAGTCTCTTTAGGAATATTTGAAATGAACAATGAAGTAGAAACTGAAACCCACATATTAATTAGTGGGGATATCGTATTTTTGTCAAGATTTGAATCCCTCATGGAGCATAGAGTTGAGTTTTTAATCAATGATCATCTTAATTGGAATAGATTTTGTGTCTTGCAATATACTTCTCGACAGAATTTATTAAAACAAAAAAACATTTAGGGGTTTCTTCAAAATGTGGTGTACTTTAGTCTTAAGGTTTATTTTAAAAGGAGTCTAAATTTGAGTACAGAAACTTCTGTGGATTTGAAGTCCAAGATTTCTTTCAATGGAACTTAATTTGGTTTTCATACAATTTGTTTTTTTACTGTGAAACCTGCTCTCGGCAGTATTAAAAGATTTGTCTCAACATTGTCTATGCTTAGCAAACCCTTGCTTGTAATGTGGTATCCTGTAAATAAAACATTAAAAAGAACACTCTTTTCAGTTATTCAAGGACTTAATGTAGGAAACAGCACAGTAGCACATATCAGGAGTTGTTAATTTAAGAACTTCTGTGGGCTTGGGCCTATTCTTCAGGTGTTTAAAAGCAGCAAAGGAGATTTTTTCCTTTTGCACTTTGTCTTTTTCAAATAATGAATTATCAGTTTTACTGAATAACATAATTAGTGGTTTACTGGACAAACAGGGATCCATCTAGTACCTTCTTACCAACATCCAGTAGCAGATGCGTTGGATAAAATAAAAAAAAATACTGTAGACAAATATTCCCATCAGTATCCACTCTCAAATGCCAGCTGTCAATGGTTTAGGAGCTAGGACTAATGCTAAAACTAAAACCTATTCCTCTTTCCTTAATAGGTCTAGCAGGTCCACTAATTCAGCCTATTCATTTTTAACTTTTTTATGTATTTGTCCAACCCAATGACCAATGATGAAGAGTTTCATGGTTTGTCTGTGCATATTTATCTTCCACAAAAATGAGATAGACTCTGAGAAAAATGCTATATATTTTCAGAGCCATAGAACCATCATTTCCAATATCTAGGGTTGGGTAAGGTTTTCTAGGTAATGCTTTTGCAAAAAAGGCATCGAATATTTTAATTTTGCTAGTGAGTTAGTCAGAAATTTTCTTTCTATTTCAACTTTGATGCTCTGCCCATTTCTGTAGGTCTCAACACAGCAATTCTCAGGAACAGAACTCAAAATTAATTGTATATTATCACTAATTTTTTTAACATTCCATTTTTGTGAGACCATCTCAGACAAAACTGTTTCTGGAGATGTTTTAGTTTGTACTGCTCCTGTACACTTTCAGGGGGAATGAAATTGATTAAATATATCAGTTAACCAAAAAACATTGCTGGAATGTTTCCATGCTCCCAGAAAACTGTCATTGTTTTCCTTTCCAAGAAAAAATGGGTGAGCAATCTGCTTTCAGGTTGTTGAAGCCTAAAGTTTTACAAAACCACTCAGAATGAAATAATACAAATTAATATGAAATAGCCTGAAAAAACAAGCTCACACCATTTCTATGTAGGAAACCTGTGTCACATAATACAAACATGTTATGTGGACTGGATGGGTATAATCTATCTGGATTTTAGAGTGCTTGTGAGAGCCTTCCATGGAAAATCTTTGAAGAAAATGCAGAGGCATAGAAAGGAAAAGGGAAGTGCTGTGACAGATAAAACTTGTTAGGAAAAGCTGTGAGATTGAACAGCCAGCCCTCAACATGGCAAAGCATATCATATATTCAGACATGGTCTGCAACATAAAGAAGTTAATTAGGTCATGATAGTTAAGGCTGAATTAAGTCTGAATCATTACTTTGAAGTGCAAATGAACCATTAGAAGGTGGAAGAGAAAGTATTCTCCCCTAGATTATATTGCTATTGCTTTAGCTAAAAAAAATTAGCTTCAGGACAACTTAAAAATAAACCCAGAATTTGATCTTTGAAGCCTAATCTTACAAATGAGTCTCTTCACCTTGTGCCCAGTTTTTATCACCGCTTAGCTCAAATAGTGGAACAATCCAGGCTCCTCCTGTATACTCAAAATCACTGAAGTCTTGTTCACGGGCTACTACTGAAGAACTCCCCTCATTTCTGTATGTTCCTAACTGAAAGGCTTCTTCATTGCAGGAACAGATGCAAAATGTCCTGGTAACATCATCATTAACTGTGCTCTCAAAACGCTTGTCTTTCTGCAGTGTCCCTCTGCCTGTGTGCAGGGCTCTTGTCTTCCCTGGGCACAGATGAGTTTCCCTCTAGGAAAAAAAGAAATCTGTATCAGCTCACAGAGAGGGTTCTGCAGCACAGCCCCAAGCTGTACCCACAAGGTCAGAGAGCCGCCACTGAATGCATCAAGTTCTTTGAACACTTTCCTAAGTAGAAAACATTTATGGATATCCCTGCCTGAAATGAAGTATTTTTGCCAAGGTAGTCATTCCTCCCAAGCGTTTCAAGACAAACATAAGGGGCTGCATCTGTTCACAAAGGAGGACAAAAGTGAGTTAGACAATTGAAGAGTGTAATTAAGAACAAGGAAAAGGTGTCACCCGGATCACAGAGCAGCTCCAAACCCTGACTGCTGGCCTGATGTACATACAGCACCTGTTCTGGATACACCTGTATAGCAGAAAATTTCTATTCTATGGAAGTGTTAAGAGTATGGAAATTTGGTGTAATATATCTGAGGAGGTATGATCAAAACTGTTACCCACTCCAAACAGAAAAGTTTCAATGTATAAAAAAGAGATGTGAAGGCAGCAAAACAGACTCTTGGTTACAGCTTTGGTATTACTACAAAATACAAGCTGTATTTGAAAAGCATGTATGAGGAAAAGCTAATATAATGGTAGTTGTTTTAAAATGAGATGAAGAGGTGTAGGAATTTATCTATATCCATTTTCTTAAAATGAAATCTACAGTAAGGGAAGAAGGCAACATTTTTAGTAACAGAGTGGTCTATTTCTGGTAAGACACTTGCCTTCACAATTGCAAATAAGTTGTTTGTGTGGAAATAGTAGTTTAGAAGAAAAAATTAGTTTTGTGATAACCCCCGTGATTATGATGAGTCAGTGAAAGCCCCCATTTTCACATCTTCCTTCTGTCGCTGAAAAACAAGTTTGTTTTCATATTGCGGGAATGCTCCAGCAAGCTCCAGAATTTGCTAGTATTGTTGGCATGTATAAATAGAGTATTTTTTCTATGCCACAGGGAGTCTGCAGCTGCTTGCTTAATACAGACAGAAAGTAAATGTTTTGCTCTTGTTACGGATCTGCGTACTTCTCCTCCAAGCTTCTCTGCTCTGAATGAATTTCACTGGAGCCAAGCCCTCACTAGGTGAATTATATTTACGTAATAAAAAGGATGCCTGTTTGGGGTATTTTCTGAAGTTGCTTCATGTTAATGGCTGCTGTGCTTTGAGGCTGAGTGAGAAACACTGGCACCTTCCACCTTATGCAGAGTGGCTCATTTTGCAGACAGTCCTTCAAAAGCACAGCTTTTACTTACCTGGTGGAAGAATGTGTTCAGTTCCCTTGAACTGAGTATTAAAACTTTGCAAATTCTCTCTTTATTCAAATAACTCATGAACTGCTGAAAAAAAATTACTTCATTTTACTCCTCCAGATTTTGCTGATAAAGATCCAATTTTCCTTCGCATTGTGATTCTGTCCCTCCACACTACCCTTTCCTTGAGTGGTAAAAGAGGACTTAAGGATTACACCCTAAAAGCCTTGCTTCAGACATGAGTCATTGTTTCATTGTTGCATTAATACACCTATCCTTAGACTTAAAATAGCAAAGAGGACAATTTGCTTGAGTCACTATGCCTTGAATTGTCTGAAATTTAAGATTAACAAGAATAAAGCATCATATTACATTTCAACAAGGCAAAAAGTGAATTATGTTTAGATGTCTATAGTTGATATTAAGAAGTATTTTATCAGCTGGACTTTTGCTAATCAATAACCGATGGGAAGCATGTCCCAGTTTTACATTTTGTCTAAAGATTATGCTGTAAAACAAAAACATGTGTATATATCCTTTACAGAGTAAGTTAATTCAGAGGATTATGCCCTGTCAGTAAAATGCAAGCAAGATACATTACTCCAAAGCCTATCAGAGCATCAGTAGGCTGCCTCCATAAACTCTTTAACATGATAAGACAAAACATAACTGTGTTTAAAGAATCATAGAATGGTTGAGGTTGAATGGGATATCTGGAGGTCACCTGGTCCAACCTCCTTTCTCAGGCAGGTCTGCCTAGGACAAGTGAACCATGACTGTGTCCAGATGTCTTTTCTGTTTCTCCAAGCATGGAAACTTCACAACCAACTCATTAACCTCCTTTCTTGCAAGGGGACATAGCTAGCTCATGGCCAGCTTGGTGTCCACCAGAACCATTAACGAACAGGTTTTATTTCTGGAAGAAGAAGCCTATGCAGCAGTGGAGGAAGACGTCGGAAGGTTCTTTTATCTTAAGCGCGGTAATGTATGATCCCTATATCCGTGGTTGATGCTTAGTGTTGTATCATACAGTGCTTAGTACAAATGCCACAGATTAGTATGGCCTTGTGTTAACTCCCTACAGCTGTGACTAGTAAGTTGTTTTCCAGCTAATGCTTCCTTATTTACTTGTATTAGTGATTAATATGTACTAGCAGATTTCTTAGTTTTGAGAACAAGGATTGTATGTCAGAGCAAAGAATGATAGGAGAAGTACATTATGACTTGATGACATGTTTGAGATGGTCTCAAGGAGAAAAAATTCATCAGAAGACCTGGAACCATATTCAAATAGGTCAGTGGGAATAATTAGCATATATGCATGTATTAAAAAATGTGATGAATATGTATTAGTTTCAGGAATATAACCTGGTCTGATAGGTTCCTTAGCATGCATCCTTTGAGGACAATTCCCTACGCATCCAGCACTGCTAATAAAGTAATGTTGGCTTTCTAACCTAACAAATTTGTTGGAGAGTCTATTTTGAGGTTTGCGGTGACAACCCCCAAATCCTTTTATGCTAAGGTTCTTTCTGTCTGGGTGGACCCCAGCATGTGCTGGTTCCTGGGGTTCTTCCTTTCCAGGTACAGAACTTAGTCCTTCCCCACTTTGAACTTCATGGATTTCCTGTCAGCTCATTTCTTCAGCTTGTCAGGGACCCTCTGGGAGGCAGAAAAAACCTCTGGTGTATTAGCTCTCCTCCCAGTTTTGTACCATCATCAAACTTGCTGAGGACACACTCTGTCCCAAAATGCAGACCATATGAAAATGGACGGGATTGGTCCCAGACTTGACCCCTGGGATGAAGCATTATTGGCCTCCAGCTAGACACTCTATGTCTGATCACTAACATCTGAGCCTGCCTATTCAGTCAGTTTTTAGTCTCAGACTAGATGAGGTTGGCTCATCCAGACCATAATTTATGAGCTTCTCTGTGAAGATGTTATGGGAGACAGTGTTGAAAACCTTACAGAAGTCAAGACAGAAAATACCAATTGCTCTTCCCTTGTCTACCAAGTCAGTCAACTCATTGTGGAAGGCTATCAGATCAGTCAGGATGACTTGGTGAATCTATGCGGACCAATCACAATCCCCTTTATAGTCAAACTAGTAATTTGGCCTCTAGAATATTATTAAGACTCTTCTGTTCTTTTCTGTTTGTTAGTAGTGCTGCAATAAGGATGAAGAAAAAGAACTATGTTTTGTATTTTCATGTTGCAAATTGTGTACTCAGTTGCAATTGCTAGAATCTTTTGATATTAAAACAGAAACCTGATCTAGGAAGGTCTCAAATCAAAGTATAAGCTGTCACTAGCACTGTCCAGTTCCTCTCATCCAGTAAGACATAGGAGTTGCTACTGCATCATGTGAACTGGGACTTCTGCATGCACTTTCAAGTGTGTAAAGACCCTCTTGATCTGGCAGAACTTTTCATATGCTCATGCTGAACTTTTCTTGGAGTATGGGATTTCTCAGTCATGTTTCTCATGTTTATTTCAAAGAATTCTGGAAAATGAGCAGCAAAACTTCAGTGGCTCCAGAAAGGCAGGAGATTTTCCAGCTCTTTACCTCTATGTATGGAAGGTGTTTTACTGCCAAGAACAAACATGGATTTTAAGCTATCTTGGGCACAGAGCAGTCCTTTGTGACCTTTTAGCTGAAATTTTTAGCTATGTATTAATGTCTTCCTCTTTTCTCCCAAACTGACATATTACCTAAAAAAAGTTCAGTGTACAAGCATGAAGCTCCATGCCTACGCCTCAGCTGCTGCTGAGAAAAATTCCAACTATTTTGCTCAAAAGCATTCACATGCATCTGGACTACTAAAAAGAAGAGCTTGAGCCTTCTTTGCTTTGCTTTTATTCACAGAGTACAAAATACAATTTTTGTGGGGGGTTTTTCTTCCCTTGAGCATCCATATGAGGCCAGTGATAAACCCATGCACAACCTTAGACTGGAGTGGTCTTTTTACGCAGTAGAAATTCAGCCTTTTTCTATGTGAAGTTGTAAAATTGGGTAAGACTAGGTGCAAGCCAGCATGCTGAAGACCCAAAATATTGTTCCTGTCTCAGCCACCATTAGAAGTTTGACCTTGAGTCTGCATCTTTACTGTGTGTAGGCTTCTTGACACCAGAATGGCTTAGCACAGTGGGGCTGTAGCTCAGAAGGGAACTCCATGCACCGTTATAAATTTCTACACACTATTTTGCTGGAGATTCCAGGGTCACCTTGTCTGATAGAAGTAATCACAGAACTATAAAACTAAATACTCTATTACTGCACAGAGATGAGGTGCAAGAGTAGCAGGCATATTGTTCTCAATGCTCTTCTGAGTAATAATAGACAAGGTCGTAGTCTCAAACTTCTAAAAAATCTCTTCCAAAAGAAACATGCAATAAGGGCGTTCACTTTCCTAGGACTTTGCTTTGTATTAGACAGGGTAAGGAAGGGTCCAAGGATACAGTAAAAAGGCCTGAAAGTTCCCATTTTGACTGCAGCAATTGTGTTTTTCTGATTTGCATTTTGGCTTAGACTAGCACACTGTTGACAGGTGTCCCAGTCCTTTCCACTTGCCTCTCCTACTCACTCATAATCATTAATGCAAACATGGACACATTTTAACAGCCGCAACATAAACTCACAGCAAGCATATAGCAATGCAGACATCCAAGTATTAATATCTGAAGAAGGGGAGTAATTCCTGAAAACTGCTTTCTTCCTGCGCTGAACATGGAACTTAAAACTCAGCACTATCTGCGTTTACTCAGATCCCTTCCAATATGTGCATCTGGATTCTGAAAAAAGACCCCAGCCCTAGAGACCTCAACTGCATGAGGTAAAAAAATGAGAGGAACAGAGTATGCATTTTAGACCTCAGGAGAGGGCAAGAGTCCTGCCTGAGTAGGTCCTGGTAGTATGTGAAGCTGCCAGACCATTAACCCTTACAGCTTGATACTGAGTTTTCAGGGCAGAATTAGGTCAGGTCAGCACTCTATGATCAGGCAGTGGTAGGTAAGTCTGAGACACCAGGCTAATTTGTTGCACCTTGCCTTATTAAAAAGGTCATGATATTAAGATTCAGGCATGATATTCAGTTCCACTGGGAGATGTTTGTTCAGCTAGTTGCTGTTCTGCTTCATCAGATTTATTTCTGCTGCTGTACAATAGATTATTGTAATTGCAAGGCCCATGGTTGAACATAGGTTTCACTCAAACCCGGATCTCTTCTGACAGCTGTGTGGCCAGACCAGATACTGAGCTGTGTAGGCACAAGAACTCTGGAAGAAAGTCGTGGTACCTATATAGCCAGCACTGGAAGCCAAGTAAATCTCACATTTGTAGGTTGACAGGATCCAGGCATATTTCCCCACCCTTAAACCAGTATCCCTCGTTTTATAGCTCTCGCAGTTCTCAGAAACAGAAATCTATCCTTACGAGACTTTGTATAGCCATGAGGCTTAATCTTCTGAACCTGCTATGCACTGGACTTCTGTGTAGTAACAGTTCATGGAAAAGATTATTACCAGGAAGCCAGGTCTTAAACCTGCTTTCTAGCTTTGGCCCAAGCTTGGCGTCTGTTGACTCTGCCCCACATTGAATGACACAATTGGATGAACAGCTCTTGAAAGCATTATATGTCCTGAGCTGGCAATAGAGTTTGGCTGGCTGGACAACCTGCCCAATGGTCGCTGCACCCATTTCACCATGACAAGAATCAGTGGCAGAGGTACCCTAGATATGGAGGAGGCAGCATTCAGGGAAACTGGGAAGAATAATTCTCTGGAGTGAAGTAAAACAGAGAAAAAATGTTATCTAGCAGCACCTTAATGTAATTTTAAATAGCGTTTGAGATAATACATTTTGTGCTTGTTGATGGAACGTGAGCCAAGTACCACAGCACATGGGAATGAGCCCAGGATCTCTGGCCCTGAAATTCTGTGTTTCAAAGGATTAATCAATGCCTCCACCTACTTCACAGTATATCACTGATGGTCACACACATTGGCTTCAAAAAGTAAGAGATGAGGCCCATTAAAATCAGGAGAGTAGCCAAGATGTTCCCACATTTGATGATCCTGCAGAAAAGAGGCATGGGGCTCTTTCTATGTATCTTACTTCCAGTGTCTTTATTTCTAAGAAAATCAAGTGTTACACCAGTATAATTGTGAAGCAGCCATTCCAAGAAGAAAATAAGTATGCTGTCTGCAGAAGAGGGAGCAGGTCGTATGGTTAATGCAGGTTTATACAGGATCTCTGCACCATCAGGCTACTACTCTAGTAGGCCATGGTAATGTTTTCCCCTAGCCCTTCATAAAATGCAAAATCAGCAAAAAGAACCAAAACAAATACTGTTCACAGTAGATCTGAATGAACTATGGTTTTCATACCCCTTGGTACAAAACTGGGAGATGAAAGGAAGGCTACAGGTTGCTGTTCATATGAAAAAGTGGCTTGAGAGAGGACAAAAACCCTTGCTGTCTCTGTTGTGGGAAATACTCAGTAAGAACATGTCACCATGCTGCTCACTTCCAACTGGAGCATTTTCTTAGCACAGCTGTGAGACTGATACCATTGTCCCCCATGCCCCATACCTGCTAAGTGAATTCCCAGATCTGGGAACTAAGTTTTCCTTGGACATGAGCTCATTTTATGATAGCAAGCTCCTTTCGTGCATGAAATCTGGCTTTCTACCAGAGGGTAGACAGTTTTCACCAGATATCCCCTCCATGTTTCTTTACTTACAGGACATGTTAGAAAATTCATTTGCCTCATGGATCTTTGTCTTATGTCACCCACAGGAACATCTCAGTTGCCCTCCTCTATCATAGTGTACCTTCACCTGTATAAAGTTCTTATAAGGTTCTGTTTGTGATGCCTTGTCTGATAGAGCAGCAGGAAGCTGATCTCTGCTGCCATACCAGAGCTCTCTGATGTGTTGGAGACCTCACACTGAGTGACAAATTGGTTGACCACCTTCCAAGATTCTTCCTAGCCGCTTATTACCCCTTCAAGAGATGTTGTGTAGGTCCTTTAGTCATTCCAAACTACTTTTTCTTCTTTAATAAGGAAATAATATAAGAATTATCACTAATCTTGTTACACTGAAATAGTATTATTAATTACCATTTTTCTAAATTAGCTCTCTGGCAGATGCCTTACCAAACCAGTTAATCACATTTGGATGAGGCTACATACCTGCAACAAGTGATTAGATTGTCTATTCACCTCAGGACCAAGAATTATCAGGAATTACAGGCAACTCAGAGTCACCACAGTGCCAGCTTGTGTCTTGAGGAGAGGATGTGTTGCTCTGGATGACTTCGAATTTAAAATTCTAGTTACATCAAATGCATGTGGCTCTCAAACATGATTAATGAGTGCAGAGGGTTTAATCCCAATGCCATAGCTACAGCTGCTTGTAAAGCAGTGCCCAAAAGTGTTGAATTTCCCTGCTAATAGGCAAGAAGCTAAGACAGGCTGATTTGTAAGCATGCTTAGTTCAGACTTTTAGTGATTAAGCAAGCACTCACCTGATATAAGTAGTAGCTCATCAATTTCCAACAGGGTATGCAATGCAAAGAATTGAAATTCAGACAATGTTTGGAAGATCAGAGGTTGTTTCCAGTCTAGCCTTACCAAATTCTTGAAGTCATCCAACACTTCCAGTTTTAAAGGAATGATTTTCTCTCTGAAATTCAATCTATGGAAAGAATGGCCCCAACTCAGTCTGAAGGGCTCTACAGCCTTTCTGATTACAGACAGGCTTTGTTCTCTGCCAGCTCACTTCTGCCCCAGAAAGCAGGGGCTGTGCAGAACCTGAAACCTGTCTTTCCCCTGGGCAGTGGACAGTTGGAACTCCAAGCAGAAGCTGAACTTCAGAACGGCAGCACATGAGTTGTTCCACTGAACTCAAAGAATTCCATGGAAGGAAAAGCTGAAACCTGTAAACAGCTTATTTCTTCTCATACAACTCACCAAGCTTATCACATCAAGTAGGTATTTTAGACCCACTCAGTATTGGACAGAGTCCAATTTTTAAAACGGTTTTTCTTTAAGAGTGTGAGAGGTGAGTTTTGCTCTGGGGTACAAGTAACTTGTCCCTGAGCTCACCTGAAATTTTGTCCCATTTCCACCTCAGTGCACCTTGGCCATTGTAGTCTTTCACATTGCTATCCTCAGGAATTTTGAGTGATTAATTTCTGGATGCAGGAGTCGCTGTGCAGGGGCTTCTTGAAAACAAAACAGTGGAGCAAGTGTCTATTCTACTAGAGCATCTTGATGCCTTTTTGTTTCTTTACAGCCCCCTACACAGTCATAATTTTGTTAAGTTTTCCTCATCTCTGAGAGAAATGACCTAGCCTATACACCACCTGGCATTGTCTCATCACCAGAAATAGCCTGGAACACCAGATTTGGAGCTGCTCATCACCTCCTTCTCAGAGCCCTTGAGCAATGGATTTCACAGTCCATTTTTTCACCACTGTGTTTTAGACTCAGACCTGTAGTCCCCAGCGCTTATCCAAGTCTTTGTTTGCCTTTGATCTGGAATGTGCTGCAGTGATGTAGAGAAGAGGAAGAAAACCAGAAAGCAATAGACCCTGAAAAACAGATGGAGGTTGCGATTCAGACTAGGACAGATAAGCAAGCTCTGACAGTGCATTTATAGCTCTAAATCACTTCATTTTCACATGACTGATGGGCTTAGATCCCCTGGCAGTGTGTCAGATACAGTGATCAAGCTATAGGATTCTTCTCCTTTGTGATATACTTTTGACTGAAACACTTTTCTCCATTGCATGAGACTTGTGCATCCAGGAGTGTCTATAGGCATGATTTTAGCACCACACAATCTGAGCTTTCACTTGAACTGTGCAATTTTGGGAATCAACCACAAAGATTCAGAAGTGGCAGGATAGTTTTTAGTGACCGACATACTTCTGCTATGCACAGAGGAATGGAAGTAAAGGTTTGCCTGGACAGCTCTGAGGAAGGGACAATTGTACCTAGCCTGTCAGTTTCAGTTTTCTCTCTCAGAGTAGCCTGAAGCTTCTTATCTTTTAGTTTTGGTTTCTTGTCAATCAGGCAAAATATCACTTTTGAGCTTAAAAGTGCCTCAGTCTTTCTAGAGAAATCCCTAGAGAATGAGCTAGCTGCATCTGTCTCTGGATGTGTTGAGTACAGGCTACTTCATACATTAAGTTCTTTCTTGGCACTGGTGAGTTAAAAGGTCACTTTCCAGTGCTTAATATTTTGCAAAGCATACCCTGCCCGTGTAACAAAGGGAACAGACCCAAGGCAGTC
This sequence comes from Corvus moneduloides, assembly GCF_009650955.1. NCBI lineage: Eukaryota > Metazoa > Chordata > Aves > Passeriformes > Corvidae > Corvus > Corvus moneduloides. Next base: position 32,304,131 of record NC_045511.1, read on the forward strand.
TCTAGGGATGCAGCTCAACATGTTGTAACAGTGAAGGATGCAAGGCCCAGACCCTTAAATCTAGTCTGAAAGGTATTCATAACTCTAAGGTGCACAGAAATAATGATAAAGATGACATAGACAAGGGGTTTATATATTGAGATAGGTTTCTGTAAGCTGAGGGCTGACAAGTAGAGGACAGCTCTCAAAGGGTTGAGCACTCAAAAGGTGAGGGAGCTCTCCATCCAGTCTCAGACTGAAACTGAATGGGTACCTTTCATATATCAGTTGATACTCAAGACAAATATGACACCCATCCTAGGCAGCGTTTTCTCTGTATATGTCAGTGCATACACACACACATTAAGCCATGCTGAGTCACTCTGATGTCCAACCACATCTTGTGAATATTTGCCATACATTGAGTACAATTTTTGGTAACTTCCATATTAGCCATTATCAGTGTTAATAAATAATTATCTTCACATATAAAAAAAATACCAGGCCAAGACAAGCTACAGGTGAGCTCCTGTACTCTTTGTTCAGTTCCCTTTCTTTGTTTTGTTTACATAGCTTGTGTTCTGATAGCATCAGCCTCACCTTCCATCTCCTCTTATGAAAAAGAAAGCACACCTAATATAGGACAGTCAAGTGCAGACTACACAAATGTCTTGGGGTGACTTTATGATGTGTATCCCCTATCGCTGCTCTATGCCCAGAAATTAATTTTGTGTCTTTCTGTGCCTTTAAACTGAGCCTGAGGGGGGGGAGAGGAGAAAACCGAGCGAACTTTTCAAAGCAGTTGTTCAAGGACACAGACACACAGACTCCTCTGCTTCTGCAGCAGCAAGAGCAGAGGAAGCAGCCTGCTTGCTTTTCAGCCAGCTTTCGGCTCCTTTTCTCCAGAGGAAGATGGAGAGTTGAACTTTGTTTTCCTGGGACTTCGGGGATTTTTTCCCTTCTTCTCTTCTGGACTGTTTCAACATCAGAATGCATCGGGAGAATTTTCCACCAAGGCCCTGAAGGTGGGCCCACACTGACAAAGCTCCGAGGAGGAGGAGAGAGACCACATGTACAGAAGGACTCTGAAATCTTCCCAGGTTTCTCTCCACAGCTCTGAGGTTTTATTATTTAGCATTATTATCCTTTTCCTGTGTGCTTGTTAAATAAATAGTTTTGATCTCTTTCACCTTTCTCCGAGGAAAATTTCTTTTTTTCCCCTAACCTGGTGAGGGAAGGCTGGTTGTAATCTGCTTTCTATCAGAAGATATTTTCCTCCAAATTTGTCCAAACTGGCACAACAGATTTCAGACAAAGGCCAGTGGTGGCAGAAGACACTGCTTGACAGGCTATAGGATACCATGATGGGTTTGAACCTTAGCTTTGCAGTACTGAAATGCAGAACTGGCAGCATTCACTCTCCTACATGTTCTTGGCAAGCAGATTTCTTTTTTAATAGAGCATCAGTAGCTTACCACCCTCACAAAGGCATTTTGAGGAGTTATTCCTGATGCACTGAAAATACCTTTTTTCTTGTCTGTTGAAACATAGTTAATGTATTAAGATACCACTTTTGTTTAGCAAAGAGTGAAAGGTTTTCCAGATGCCGTGCACAGCCCTCCTGATGTGTTCATGGAAAGCAATCCAGGCCTGCGCTACACAGTTACTCTGCTGCAAGAAATGAAACAGAGTGATACCTTTCTCTGCAAAGCTCTAGGCTGTCAGTGTCTTAAGCTAGGTACAGCCTTAATCTTTTCCATTTCCATGGTTCACCATAACAGCCATGATTTAAGACCTAAGCAGAAAGTAACCAGCCAGTTACTTGCCCAGTGTGTAATTTACTGCAAATTCTGCCCTTTAGTCAAGAAGGTTTCAAGGCAATTTGTTATTTCAGTGTCACTTCACTGCATATAGCTGTTTTGGGAAGACATTTACATTCTCAATCAAACTTGGAAGAGGAAGCCTACCTGACTTAATGACTGACTATGCTTAGAGCCACCTGAATAACATGCACTGAGTGAGGAGAATAAGAAACATCAAGATTAGTTAATCCCATAATTTTACCTTTCTTCTGCTTTTCCTCTTCATCCCATTTGGACAGTAATGAATATCAAAATCATAGATGACATCAATTCTAATTCACACAGAAGGACATTAAACACCCCCACTGAACTGATGTGAGGAGGGCTGAGCAGCCTTCATGTATCTGAAACCTGGACTCAGGTGTGACTGCTGATTTTGGAGAATACTGGAACAATTTGACCCAAACATAAGAGCTATTTCTTCAGAATGGATTCTGCATCTATAAGAAGCAGCTTGGTAAAATGCATACAGCACTTGTGTAACAACATGCAGTACAAGGTTACTGAACCTTAACTAGGTGTGAAAAATTGAAGGAAACAGCACTTCCAGGAGTTCTGGGGAGCAAGTAGCACATGTCTGCTACCCTCAAATCTTGTTCTTGATGTCTGATTAAATGAATCCAGACGAAACTTGGCTGGCTCATTGATATATATGCATAAACCAAAGTAATGCAGAAACCTTTCTGTGTGCCAGGAGCCTGAGCCAGACTGCTTGTGGATGATGAGAAGGAGCAATTTTTTCAGTCCAATGGAGAACTCAAAAGAGGCCTTTCTTCACAAATAATTAAAGGATTGTCTAACTAGGAACAGTCAGAAGGCAGAGTGTAAACAGCCAACATGATGATTTTCCTTATTCATCTTTTAGTGAATCATTCTGTTTGTTGGACAAAATAGAAACTAGTGAATTTAGTACAGGGCTTGTAAAATAGTTTCATTGAAATAAAAATATTGTCTCTCCTTGGGGAGACCCAGTGTTTTAACTTTGCAGGACATCTCCGGCTCAGCCCTGAAGCTTTTACAGACAACTGCCCTCATTAATTTAGAAAAGTGGGTTTGTTTAATATTAGCTGTGTAGTATGATAAATGGCTCACTGCTGTTTTGCCAGTGATTCCTGAGGCAGAAATCCTCCTTCATCAGCACATCACAGAAGTGGTTGAATTCAAACATTCCCAAAACTACACCAAAGAAATTCTATGGTCAGAGCAATTTGTTTTCCTAATGCAAAAGGGATGCACGCTGAAATTCAGTGCAACACATAGCTAAAATTGTGGGTTTTTTAGAGCTATGACTATATGGGATCAATTCTTTAGCAAATGAACCAGCCAATTCTTGCAGCTTCATATGTTATGCTAAGAACAGATTTGAAGGAAATGTTCTGTATTTCCCTATACAGGCCATGTCCCTGCGGTCAACTGTATTCCCTGCATTAGTCCTAACTCTTTCCCCTCTTCTCACACAGCTGGACCCCTAACAAATGAGTCTGTTCCCCCTTAGTTCTTTGAAGAGCCTACAAAGGTGACACAGAAAATAGGGGACCCTCAGCTCTGCATGCTTATGAGGACTACTATCACATTATCTTTTCTAAAATCCTTGGGAAGAGGGAGCATCAAGGAAGCTGTTCCTAGAAAAAAGAAAAGTTCTCACTCCATGCAGCTCTTCCAGAAACCCACAGCTAGGTCAGTGTAATGCACAACTCTTACCAACTACTTTCAGAAGTAAGCTGCTTTTCTGTATCATGTATTAACTGCTTCTGTGAAGTCTCCTTTAGCACATCTCAATTTTCAGAAGAAAATTCCCCTTGCTCTTCATTGAGAAAGCTAAATATGCTCCAACAAGGTGCCTGATCATGTAGGAAGGAATATTTCTGCATTACATTCAGGTGTATTATCTTCTTGTGACTGCATTGTAACACATTAGTCCTGCTGTAAGTCTAACATTGAAACACCACGGAACAGTCAACCACCCCAAAAAGAATAATACTTATTGGTCTGCCAATACTGTGGTTCTCCAGAAAAGTCCAGGGACTCTGCTCATAGGAGCACACAATGTTTTTTCAGGGTGTTTTCCAGTGTGTTTCACCATCTGTGGTACTTCCAGCCTTGCCTCTCCTGCACCCATAGAAGTCTCTAAGTACTTAAGTAAAACCAACCCATTCAGGAGTCTGCTTTGAGACAGAAAAAGTCTTGGATAGTTTTGATTAACAGAATTTGATAAATTAATTACAACTCTTTTCCATATAAAATCTAAGCCTTAGGATACCAATTCTCTACACTGTCGTGAACAACAGGCATTTTGCACACTGATTGTAAGAATAAAACAGAACTCAGATAAAGACACAGAACAGTCCTACAAAGCCCATCAAGTCCCTCTGGTACCTGAAGCCTTAGAATTATTGGAATAGCCGTGTTTCAATAAAGTACTCGATATCTACTTTATTTAATTTATGTCATTCTATATATCAAAGTTTTATCACAATACTTGTCTGCATCAAGTATTCCAAAGCTGTCACATATACTTATGAAGACATGGTTTTAAATAGATACTTCTATTTTACCAGTTTACAGGTGGTTATAGTGCTGACATATTCCCTTATGTTTCAATGAAATGTCAAAATAGTTTTTACTGTAACAATGATGCTATTACTGTAACCGCTGTAACAAATGTTCAAGCTGATATTCACCAAATACTCTCCTATTGTAGTCATGGAAGACGGCACTGCATATTTGAAATTACGCTTTCCAAGGGAATTATTCAAACTTACAGGACTGAAACATTGTTCAGTAGAACAAGACCCTTTGACCAACATAGAGGGGAGGGGAGTTGCTCAGTTCCAGTCAACAGTGAAGGAAATGCTGCTTGGAGTTAAGCCGTGTAAGTCCTTACCTAAGCTTTGGTGGGACTGGAACCAGGAGCCACTTTCCCTTTGGATGGAAATTATGATATTGGATGAAGGAGAGACAGACATCCTGCCTCCTTTCAAGTTGCAGCGCCCCCTGACAACTCCCTCAAGACTGTGCTGTGCCACAGGGCTGAACGACATGGAGGTTCAGGGGAATGTCTGGTTCTGGTTCTGTGATAATGGCATGGTCAGAGGCTCCTCCTGGCCACTGCTTTATGAGGGGCAGCTTCCTCATGTGAAGGCAAGTATGCAGCATCAACTGGGAAAGCTCCTTCCCTTCTTGATGAGTGTGCACACACTCAAATGCACACATGCATATGCGTGGTCGTACACATGGGGATCATGTGCTCACTGAGACTGCAGCCACAGACTTGGGTATCTAGGGGTGTGGGGATCTGTTAATCCATTGCTTTTCGTATTTCACATGTTCCCCCTGTTCCCTGCCCTAGTCCTGGCCACTCCCTCGTTTTCTCCCTATTTGCTCCTGTACGCCAACCCTGCCCAGGGCCCGCCCTTGGGCCCCTGACAAAACCACCCTGCACCCAGACCCTGTGGTCTCTCTACCTCTGAATATCACAGGGACAGGATGTGATTAAAGCCATCTCAAACCCTCATGAGAGACCCTTCTCTACCTTCTTTACCATCCGCTGCGTTGTAACGCTGCTGGCTGCCGGAGCCAGATCGCAGGGCTGTCTGAAGTGGACTCTGGGATGCGACTGATCACACGGCCCTAGGAAACCCTCGCTGAGCTCTCAGGGAGCAGCAGCCTCCTAGGCAGAGTCTAGAGGTTACAACATAGCGGGACTTTAACCATTTCTTAAACACCTGTTCTTTTTCTTGTTTACTCTTAGCCTCTGGGTTGTGAGAGTAAGTCCCCATGCCGAGCAACCAGATGCCTTTTCATTTAGATTTCAGGTTTGCCTGCTGCAAATCTTTTATTCCCAGTGCAGACAATCCTATTGTGTAAATAATTCAAAGCTTCCTAGAAAAACTGGGGCATGTGGAAATGAAGAGCTGTGATTGGACTGACAATCTGAAAGTCTGAACAATTTCAGTAGATCAAAGAAGGAAGTACTGAAAATATCTTCCTTTCCCAAGATGGATGACACGCTGAAGGAACCACTTCTGCTAATAATGACAGCAATTTTGTGGCTCCATACACATTGAAACCAGCTTCTACTACTAAGCATTCACTATTAGATGTGGGGCTAAGTGTACAGTAATACCGTATACTTCAGTGCTCAAGCTTCACATTGTTGAATTGAGTTTCAGGAAACAGAAGTTAAGTGCCTAAAATATAGTGAAAACATTGAATTAAAAAACAAATCCCATGAGCAGTTGTGGTTTCCACCATTTATTCTTTTTTATCTTTGCTGCTCCACGGTCTCTAACAGAGTATCAGTATATCCAGCAGTCTGTTTCATGGAAAGAAGGAAACCTTGGGTTTCATAAAATTGAAATGCAAAGAGAACCTATCGACAAAAAAATTAAAAGCTAACTTATCCTGAATTCTTCCATTCTGCCCCTTGAAGCAGCCTCCGGGCAGCATTCAGAGGAGAATTTGTGGAAATACCAACCCAATACAAGTAACTTCATGTTTACCCAGTACCTGACTGGCTTCCTTTGTTATTAGCTATTGAACTTATCATCTTTCTTATTAATAATATCAAGTCACTTATTTCCTACTTTAGAATATCTAAAGGTTGCCTCCAGTCACTAAAAAGTGTATTTTCTACTCAAGTTAGTTCACAGAAAAACACAAAGTTCAAGAGATAATATATGGGCTGCAGGTCAAGAGCAAAGTTTTGCTCCTAAATCTGCAGTTGGTTTGCTATGATGCTTTGGACCTTTCCCGACGTGTCTACTTCCCTTTAATCACTATGTTCACCTAAATGGTTCTCAAGGTGCAAAATGTTTCTTCCAAGGCTGGAGCATTTGAGTAAGATTTTTCTAATTTTTGAATCATAGCTAGATGTTCAAACCCCAGCACAGCAATAAAGTTTTCTGTCTCTACCTTTGCAATAAGGGTTATGGAATTTCTCATCTAAACAGGAGGCAAAGACCTGACCATCATTATATGGTTAATACCAAGGTTTTCCTGCTGTTAGCAGGACTATGTTGGGTTTTACTTGTCAGTTGGAAGAAACACAGTCCATCCCATATCAAGCAGTAAGAAACTTTTCTGCAAGACTGAGCTTGCTCAGAAACTTTTTTTTCCACAAAGATCAAAGGTATGGATTCAGTTTGTAAATATGGTAGACAAAAGACCCTGGCATCAGATCTTTAAAGTCAACAAACAAGGAGACATGGTGTGCATGCACTGTCAGTAGGAGCAGAGTTGGTTTTGTTGTGTTTTTAGAAAGTATTTTCAACAGAGAACCTAATGACTTATAAGCATTCATTCCTACAATAGACATTTAACAAGCTCTTTCTTCAATAGCTATTCCTTCCGACCATAGACTTTTAACAAACTCTTTTTTCCATAGATTGATCAGCCTAATCCAGGAATTTTCCCACTTTCCCAAGCCCTCCTTTCAACTCCCCTAGTTGTGTTACTCAGGGTATGCAAATTTTTTTTAAAAATCTGTTCAACTGTATCCTACTATTGTAGTAACCAGTTCCTGAGAAACTGCGAATGCTCAAGACCAGTTCAGAGAATTGAACCAGTGGAATTTTATGAGCTCAAGAGCTACAACAGAGGACAGACACCCTCTCCAGTCAGCAAGGATTCCCTGTTGGTGGTCTTTCAGTGCTCCTGTCACTGTGATTCTTAACAAATTATTACCCAAAACTAGAATACCTAATTTTGCCCAGACCCTGCAAGCTGGTTTGTGTTCATAAGAGAAAAAGTACTCCCAGCAAGCCAGAAGAATCCTCAGGACAAACAGAGTGAAGAGTTGCTAGTCCATTTTCCATGTAGTTTGCAATTCGGACCTTCTAATGCTTTGCTCAGGAACACAGCAAATAAATCCATGGAATGTGTCATTTGTAGTGCTCCTGGCAACAAGAAATTCAAACTACTCCTCAAAGAGGTAATTTACTGCCTCTCTAGTTCAGACATTTTTCACTATCCCCACTACTAAATGCAAAATTAAGTTAGTTATTGTATGGACATTTGGTTTAAAGACTGCCTTCCCAGAGGTGTTAAAATCCATTAGATGCTGTAAGGTATTGTAGACCGGCCTTAGGGGATTGAGAGTCAATTTATCTTCTCTCTGGCACTGAAGGAGGCAGGGTAGTGAGGACAAATGTGAGTGACAGCTTGTTTTCCTTTGCTCCCACTTAGCCAATCAGCATGTACCAGGCTTGGCGAAAAGGGACAGACCTGAAGAAAAGATGCAGAGGCAGGAAACAGAGGGACACTTATTAGCTGGTAACCAGGCGGGGACCCAGCTTTGTACACTGCATCCCAGACATAACGCAGCGACACTGGCTTAACCTGGCACACAGCAAATCTGTGGAGGTGGAGCCCCAGAAGACAGCAGGATTATACTCCAGCTCCACCAACATGCCGTCATGACCCGAGTGACCAAGAGAGAAAAACATCCAGAGATGGATGTGTTTCATGGATGGGCAGCTTTTCACCCTCCAACAAGAAAAGTGTGGTTTAGACATTATTATGCCGAGTGGTAATCTGTGCGGTGGCGTGCTTTGGCCTTCAGCTCACACAGCATCCAGTTTTTGAGGGAAAGCAGGAGTAAGGGTGGCTGTAAGTAGCTCTGGCAGGCAGGCTGGTCCTCACAGGTGCATAACCTAGACACCAAAGCAGCAACTGAGCCACTTAAACCCTAACCCAAGTACAGCTTATAAACAAGAATACGACAAAGCAAGTGAGTAAAGTGGAAGACACTGGCTGAGACAACTGAACAAGACTGGTTTGCCCCCAGCCCTGATAGACTTGTAAATTCCCCAAGCTGTTGGCATTAGGCAAAGCATTGCCAGCTGGTCAAGGGAGGGGATTGTCCCACTCTGCTCTGCACTGGCACAGCCTCACCTTGAATGCAATATAAGAAGGACATAAAGCTCTTGGAGAGCATCCAAAGGAGGGCAACAAAGGTGGTGAAGGGCCCAGAGGAGAAGCTGTGTGAGGAGCAGCTGAGGTCACTTGTTCTGTTCAGCCTGGGGAAGAGGAGACTGAGAGGAGACCACATTTCAGTTTACAAGTTCCTTTTGAGGTGAAGAGGAGGGCCAGGCATTGATCTCTTCTCTGTGACAATACCCATGGGAATGGCCTGAAGTTGTGTCAGGGGAGGTTTAGGTTGGGTATCAGGAAAAGGTTCTTCCCCCAGTGGGCAGTTGGGCACTGGAACAGGCTCCCCAGGGAAGTGGTCACAGCACCAGCCTGACAGAGTTCAAGGAGCATTTGGACAATGCTCTCAGGCACATGGTGCGACTCTTGGGAATGATGCTGTGCAGAGCCAGGAGCTGGACTCAATGGCTCTTGAGGGTCCCTTCTAACTCAGAATATTCTGTGATTTTGTGATTGTGTGATTCTGATTCTCTTGACTTCTGTTCCTGGTAGTGCCGTTAGTTTGCACTTGCAAGCCAGAAAGTCCTTTTTCCACTGCAGAGTGAAACACAGTTCCTATTAGTGAGCTAGTACGGCACAATTCTGTCTCTAGAAGGTTTCAAATTCCTTTGAGTCTGCTCCTGTAGACTGTTTGTGAATTTGTAGCTGGAAGGTTAACATCCCAAAGCTTACAAAGAGGAGATGTGAGGCTTGGGGTCTGTAATTGCCTCAAACGAACATGTAAGCAAGCCTGTCCTCCATATCCTATTCAGAAATTTAACTTCCCTTTTCAGTTTGCACAACAGATAGCACAGCACTCATGTCTTTGCCCTTGCTCAGGCATGAGAAAACTACAGCCTTCGCATGCAGAGGTGTAATGGAAGCCCAACTGTGCACACATACCAAGCTGAGCCTGAGAAACAGGAAGAAGTTTCTGTGCATAAAAAATGGCAACTTTTGTAATCTTTCTGCTTTTTTCAAGAAAGAGAAAATTCATGGTTGCACAGGTCTTTCAGCGGAATAAAAATCCTTTTATTTGAGTTCTTTTGTACATCTTGTCCTCTACTAGTTATTTATGGTCTGCCCTGCAGGTCTTCAGGTTGCCTTGCAAGTGCAAGGACTAGTAGAGACCAGCTCTATACATAGTGAGTATACTGGGTACAGAGCAGAGAAAACTGGTGATATATGCATCTGACAGAGAAAGGGGAATTTACAGAGTCAACAGATGATGCTGAGTCAAATCTCAGCCCTGATATTGAGACTATTTCTTTGTATGTCCATGTATGTTTTCAAGTGAAATATCCCAGATGATTAACAGGTCTCAGTATTCCAGTCCTGGCTATGCAGATAAAGACCACCACCCTATTTATTATGTTCAGTTCCCTGGACTGCAGAAAAATAGGGTTAATCAAGTTTTAAACCTGCCTTGATACCTGATTTGCATCTTTTAGCAAACTAATAACAAGTTCTTAACAGCTTTTTTTCTTTCCTAATTTTGATTAGCTGTGGAAATTTTGGTTTAGTCTTTTTAATTGCTCATATATACCCTAAACAAAAACAAAATTACTTGACTGACACACAAGATTTTCCCACAGAAGGTCTTTCCCTAGATTTTCATACTAATTTATGCAACTTCTTGCTCTTTTTTCAGCACGTGCCATCTCCTAGCTGCCCTACTTGGTGAGCTCTACTTTGTAGGACCTCCAAAATCTTCATCACTATGGCCTGATTTTTATCATGGGACTTCACACTTCAGTGTGTAGACACACTTCAGCGGGTGTCTTTCTACTATTTGCAGGTGTCCTCAAGAATGAAATCATGGCTTTAATTAGAAAAACTGGACAGTGTAAATTGTCCTTTACCTCTGACTACACTGTCACTGTTCATGTGGGGGCCTATTATACTCTGACACATCCACATGGGTATCAGCCAAGTAGTTAAGCAGTTCTAGCTCAGTGAAGATATCAAAGAACACAACTCCAGCTGATGCCAATATTTTTAATGCGTTGACTGGGTGAATTGAACTACTGTTACAGTGGTGTTTTGAAATTAGCAATAGTTTGCAAAAGGAATCAGGAGCTCTCCCCCATGCATGTCTCTCATGTTCAGGTATGTACTTCAGGCACTGATGCAGTGGTTTCCAGGCAAGGTATGAATATAAAGCAGTGGCAATCAGGCTACCACCCTAAAAGTGCAGTCTCTGGCATGGTCTTGTTACACCAAAAGCAAGAGGCTGGTGCCAACATATAAAGAAATTTCAGTGTTCTCAATCTAGGATTTAAAGGCTTCCCAAATACAGATGCTCTGTCAGGATCAGGCTCATTTCATCCCAGAGTTTGCAGAAACGCACTGTGGAAAGTGGCTGTTTTTTGTAGTTCCCTCATGTGGAAGAGCAGTGCCAGTGCTTGTAGAAGATACTAATTTTTTGTGTTTCTTACTCACTTTCAGCTGAACAATTTACCCTGAGTCTACAGAGCGTCATTAGTTCCTGAGACAGAGCAGCTGAGAAGACTGCTGTTTCATATGCTTCTCTTCACTTTACTGCACAGGATTGAGAAACTTTTTGAAGGGACCTGGTGAGATCTGAATTAAGAAGCCATCTCAGAGGAACAAGGTTAGTACCTGACAGTCAACCAGTGAGGTATAGGCAGTCAAGTTTCACTGGAAACAGTCAGCTCAGACTAACTACAAACTCCACTGGTGTAAACTACATTCCCTTAAAAGCTGTGTGAATTCACACACCCACACAGGACTTCTTAGCCGTAGGTGCCTATAAGATTACCTGGTGCCTTCCTACAGACCTTTCTGCAGAGCATAGATTGTAGACAGCATCTGGTCAGGACTGTAAATTGCGTAGAGCTCAAAACTGCTTGGTTTCACTAGTTAATGTCACTGATTTACTTAAATGTTTGTCACTAAATGAGCACATTATGCATCCATTACAGACCTCTGTGTGTCAGCAAGAAATGAGTGCTCAAAGGTGCTGACAGCTCTGGTTGTAGCACTGTTCAGGCACTGCTGCGATAACTGCAAAACAGGTAATTGGCAATCACAGGACACATGCCTCAGTACTCCCATATTCAAATTACTGCTAGAATAAGATCTTGTTTGTCTGCTTCATTCATCATTAATAGCAGTAATATTCCTGGTGCCTTAGACTGAAAAAGTCTGTCAAAAGCATTAGGTAACTCCCTCATCACATCTTACCTCTTGCCAGTATATCTATACCCATGATGTGATGGGGATCATAGGAAACCATCCTACTTTTAAATGGATATAGTTCGTGTCCCAGCCCTGAAGCCTCCCTCACCACAAGCACTGTGTAAATGGCAGTCATATCTTCTGGTCATAAGTGTGAGGGGCTTTGGGAATGGAGAAATCTTGCTCTGTGTCACACAGCTCACCTTTCTGTTCTTGAAATAAGACAGTCAGCTGCACTGGTCTTGCAGGAGGAAGGAGGCAGCTCTGAGAGTTTTCAAGAACATTTACATGGTGCAGGTAGGCTTGGAAAGGAGAATGGACTATAAGCAGTAATGGAGGAGCAATGGAGTTATGGAGAAGTGTCTTGTCTACACCTGCATGGTAAACAGACACAGACACAGGGAAAGCTGAAGGTAAGGAAAATTATGCTTTCCCTTCATCCATCTATCAAAACAGTACACATCACCAGCTTGAGCATGACACGAGGCCCAGCAGAATGGAGTGGTGGGGTTCTGTGTACAAAGAGCAATACTTCTTAAATCCCTTTCCAAATTACTAAAAGAGATGCTTCCCAGAAAGTGGAAGCAACCACTCTGAGGCACTTCTTGAGTTATCTTAATTTGGTAAGAAACTGATTGAGAGAGTCCATGTACACAAGGGTTTTGCTCTGATTAAGCTAAGTCAGTTTATGTTTCAGCTGGTCTAGTTTCAACACATGAACAAAGATTTGGTGGTTAGATGCAGGGAACTATACTAACTGCAGTGAAAATATTTCTGCTTTAATTACGTTTCAAGCCAAGAGATCTACTGGTCTCTGAAATGCACATCTCAGTTGCTGACTTTCTGGCTTTTAGAAGCTACTTTAGGAAGTGGACTGAAATCCAAGAATGACATTCTTTTTTTTTATGCTGTTCCCAATCAAGAGTTTATGAGTTTCTGCTCAGAGAGCAGAAAAAAAGTCTGCATGATAGAGCCACCAAGGAAAGAATATGAGAATTACAGAATTTCCCTTTTTTTAGCATTGATTTTACTCAAGACATTGTAGATTTCCTAATTATATTAATGGAATGTGTGATTAGAGATGATGATAAAGCTAGAGTTTACAAGAAAAGACATGGCTTTTTTGATACACCTTCTAAAATGTTCTCAGGCCCGGGCTAAATAGTTGCCCAGTTCTACTGTGATAGGTACAAAACTTGCCAATATTTTGATTAAGCAAGGTATTAGTGCTAGAAGGTAGGTACAAAATATTTATACTTCACTGGTACTATCAGGAGATCTACAAGACATTCAACAATGAAGGACCCCAGTTAACAGCAGCTGGGCTTTTAGATTCTGGAAACAGTAACACAAGATGAAATTGCACAAGAAAATGCAAGCAGATTTTGTGTCCTTGGTGCACTCATACCAAAGTTATACTATGCATCCATCCACCTGTGAGAAACTCCATGGCTATGCTTCACTACACCGGTTTTTTGGTATTTGAAAGCTAACTTCGCACCAGATGCCACAGCTGAGCAAACAGTCTTCTTCCCACATGCTCTTTCAGGTTGCAAATTTGGGCCAATGGGTTTTTGTGCAAATCTTTTCTTACACAGGAACAAAGGGCTGATACTGACAGACTAAACTCCTCCTTGCCAAGCAAAATGGATTACAGCTCATGCTGAGGCTTGCAAGAGTAATGAACTTTACAGGGTTCAGTCATGCAAAATGCTGACTTCCTTCAAGGAGGGCTTATCTTCCTGAACTCCATTAACCTTGGTTTTTAGGCAGAGCTTTTCATCCCCTTGGTAAGAAAGGCCTGTTATCCAAGCATTCCCAGGGCTTAAAGTTGTCCTCAGTCCTTCAGGATCATTTATCGTCTACGCAAGATCATGTCCATCTCTGTAGGCACATCCCTAAGGAAAGAGCTCCACATCAAAGCTGGCTGACAGTACTGAAGAGAAGGAAGGAAGGGTTCCAGGAAGGATTCCAGGAAGGAAGGGAGGGAGGGAGGGAGGGAGGGAGGGAGGGAGGAAGGGAGGAAGAGAGGAAGAGAAGGATCATATGGCTCATTAGGAATAACCAGGCAGTGGCACAGTGGCATTACATGCACGTCTTGCTCGCTATAGTGATTTCACAGCCTAGAAATGAACATGGAAACCAGAAAATGGCTTGCCTCTGCCTTCTTTCTGCTTTACTTTGACTATTGTCTGTGCGAGGTTAACACAGTGCTGCACTCTGCTCTTTCTACCATGGGTAGTAAAGGAACAAACCTACCCAGAGCTGACAGCATCAGGTTTTTCCCTTTCACAGCAGTGTCAGATGAACGAGACCTTATTGCAGAATGGGGAGGGCACTGGGTGAGACCATCAGAGCACTCACACCATTTCTGGACATTTGTGTCACTGACACCACCAGAAAGAAGTAGTTAGTGGAGGTCAGAGGATGTTATTATGATGTTATTGTAGTTACATTGCCTTAAGGTTATGTGAGTTCCCAAAATATGTAGTGAGGATTTATGTCTATCTTCTCAAGTATTATTTAATTTAACAGCATATTCCTCTGCCCACAAAATCAGAGCTCTAAAATACTGCAGTGGTCTCCATGGAAATAGACAGTACCAGCCCTGTCTACTGGTGGTAATATTTTTAGTAATGAAGGAATTAACATTTTATTTTTGTAGAGGCATTTTGAAATAAAACCATTTTATCTTTCAATTCCTCACATTCTCTTGCACATGGAAATAGGTATGGCAGCTGTCCGCAATCTCTTTGCTCTCCTGCCCCTAACTTCCTTTCCCCAAAATAAATAATTCTTTTGGGGTTTTCTTGTTTGCTTGATTGGTTTGCTTTGGTTTGGCATTTTTATGTAAGGGCTGGCAGTTGCAGCAAGGACTTTCTGCTGAGAATTTAAAAAATAAGGTTTTTTTCTATTTTCTATTGCTGATACAGGCCAGGATACCATTGGCCTTCTTGGCCACCTGGACATGCTGCTGGTTCATGTTCAGACACTGCCAACCAGCACCCCCACATCCTTTTTCCCCAGGCAGCTTTCAGCCACTCTTCCCCCAGCCTGTAGCACTGCAGGGGGCTGTTGTGGAGTGTAGGATCTGGCATTTAGTCATGTTGAACCTCTTACTGTTGGCCTTTGCCCATCAATCCAGCCTGTCCAGATTCCTCTGCAGAGCCTTCCTGTCCTCCAGCAGATCAGCACTGCCACCCAGTTTGGTGTCATCTGCCAATTTACACAGGGAAGTCATGTCTGAACAAATCATTTATCTATTGCAGCCAGTGACAGTTTTATTCTGTCCTTGACAGTAGAACCAAATGGTAGGAGCACGAGCACTATTGAGTTTCCTTTTAAGTTTTCTTTTTTTGTGGGTTTGGTTTTGGTTTGGTGTTTTTTTTTTTTTCTCAAACAGCTCAGATCTCTGTAATGGAAAAAAAAAAAAAGAAAGAAAGAAAGAAAAAGACTTTTTTCTGAACCTTTGTGTTGTAGGCTGCCTTCTGGAAAAAGGATGGTGGGAGATCTAAGCCTGACTGCCATTGAGGAACCAAGTGGCAGGAAAGGGTATTTCATTAAGTATTAATTTCTATTTTCTTCTGGGGAAACAACACACTATCTGTGCTAAGGAGAAAAATTAGTCTGGTCAATTTTCATTGCAGAATTGCTGGGTTCTGTTTTCCTCCATCCACTATAAGGCATTCAATTTGTGTCCAAGATCTTCCTCATTGTCTTCAATGCCATCACTTCTAGCTTAAGGAAGAATCCAACAAAACAGTGGTGGGAAGTGAGGGTGTGAAATAGAGAAAGCTGCTGAAGTGTTTTGTTTCTGGGTTTTAAATCTCTCTGTTCTTTGCATTTGGGAACATGACAGTGTCAGAACTGTAGAGATGCTGCAGGTTACTCAGAAGAAAAATGTATTTCAGACTAAGCTTCCCCATATAACATTGTGTTTGCCCCCAAGGTGAAGATGAAAAGCTAATCAATGGTACAAAGGTGTATGAACTAAGGCAAATGTGTCTGAAACCCTGGCCCTTAGTTGCCTTGTTCAGAAGCACCTGCACTGAGAGCAGTGAAAACTGGCATCTATAGCAAAGGCCTGTGTAAATGAGGCTACTTTCTGAGAACAGCATGAAGGGAAAGACTAATGTCACAGCAAGCAGCTTTTCTCCCACTGTATGTCAGCTTCTGGTTGTCATGGGCTCTGACCTCTTCAACCAGAGAAAGTGTCTTCTTTCCTTATGGTCTGTGAACTTTTCACCCCTGAATACGTCTAGCAGTTTTTGAAGATTAGGTTTTAAACAGGTTAAAAGTACCCTGTGTCAGTGATTATAACTCAATCAAACTACATTTCCTTATGTCCAGAACCTGGCCCTGATTGGCTTGAACACCGTGCACAATGCTGAGCAGTAGCAGAGGCCTATTACTCACTTTACATAAGAGCCTTCCTCTGAATTCGACATTAAAATCATGTTCCATCCTCTTTGAGCCCAGCTGTGCACTGAGATCTGCAAGCATCTTAGTAGCTTTGACACCTACAATTGCTCTGTATCTGCTTTTGGCAATTAGTGGTGCATCAGCTGCAGTTACAGGGTGACATTTTGCTGGCACCCATAGAGACAGATGTTATCCAGTCTCTTGGTGAAGACTGGATTCAGGTCTATACCCACACACAACTCAGAAGAAGGAGAGATAGGATGGTTGCTCTCAAACCATCCTATTTGGCTTAATTTTTCTGAGAATTTGGCTTAATTTTTCTGAGCTCACCAGAAGTCCGTTGTAATCACCATCAAGAGACAAGGAGTCGAACTGACACTGAAGGCTTTGGCAGAGCAAACTTAGGCAGAGCTGAGGCAGAGCCTATTTCTGAATCGTTACAGCTCACAGCATCATCTCCTTTTTTTGGCAGATCCCAGTAGTGAATACTCATAAGACAAGAAGTACTACCAGGCGTACTTCTCAAGTAATATTGAATCAAAATAGCAAGTAGCAATTTTGCATATTTGGCTGTCTGATATGGAGAGAGATGGCACACATTTGGGAACATCAAGTCCTAAGTGTCTCACAGAAAACAAGTGAGTTGGGCACAAGGCAGATTTGACACAGAAAGACTGCCAGCTGTTTTATTAGATCACCACTCCTAATAGTATGCTTATCTCACCACTGCCAGCTTCTGAAATCTAGACAGCTCACAAAGGAAAAAGCACTAGTTGCAGTCTCCATTTTGTTGGATGAGTACTCTTTTACCCTGCAAGACAGAAAGGCTTGTCTGTGACCACAAATAAGGAGATAAGCTTTGTATTCATTACAATAAATTCAAATCCTTTATCCCCTGGTATATCCTTAATAGCGTTTTGGAAACAGATCTAGTTTTTAATTGGAATCTCAGGAATTTAAAATTGCATTGCTGTCAATGGAGCCAAGCAGCTGTCTCTCTCAAGAAAGAAAAGAATCAAAGAAAGTTGTCCTAGCTTTGTTACAGATACACTAAGTAGCCACAGTTCTGCAGATGCCTTCTCTGAAAAGCAGCAATATTAGGTGGGGTGGTAGCTGACCTTGAATAGTTCTCAAATAGTCAAGGGCTTTGAAGCAGGATGAAATGTCTTGTGAGAAATCAAAGACATCAACAGAATGGCATTTGGCATAACTTTAAACAATGAGGCTTAGCCTCAGCTAATCTGCCTGGGACCAGGAAAATTAGGTCCTGCTTTCTCCCCCATAACCCACACGAGCAACAAAAGGTGTCTCCTTCCCTGCCTCAGGTTTCACATCCATTGATGTTGGCCCTAATAAGTGTTCACACTTTGAGATGCAGAATCATGGTGTTTTCCTACAGCAACCTCTTGAAGTGGTATTTTTAGAGGAGGCTGAACTGCTCCAATTCTGTTCTTACTGCAGTCAGCCAGAATTTCACTGGTAGAACTGTTAGCAGTCAGGCAAACCAGAACTTGATTGCAGCTGTCAGAGAGTGAAGTTAGGCCAGTGCTGTGAGGCTTTAAAATGCAACCCATGGTATCATAAGAGAAGACAAAAGCAAGAGGGGAGGAGGGAAGTAACACACAAGCAATCCAGCCACATGTCTGTTCTCCTACATGGAGTTCATAACATGGGCAGCAGCAAAATAATTAATTTATTACGGATGTATCATTCACAAGAATAGGGTAAATTTGATAAATTTAATAGTGGACCCTCAACACTTCCTCTCTTTTCTTTCTTCTTCTAGGACCCTGCCATATCTAAGAACTCTTGTTATAGGAGTTGTCTTCAAACTATGGTTTCTGACTGTTGTATGGCCCCTGAAGACAGTGAGAGTCACATCTGCCAACTCTGGAAAATAGGAAAGGGAAAAACAAGGAGTTTTGCTAGTTATATCAGACCTCTCTAATTTTCCCTCTCCTCAGTGGTACAATCTGAGTACTGAAATCTGTGGTCACCTCTTCATTGTCCTCTCCCAGATTAAAGGAATCTGTTCTGGCTCAGGAGAAGCTTTGAATCTATGAGCAGGAATCCTGCTGTGGTAGTAGTGGATCTCTGCTGAGACATCTTCACTGCAGTTCTGTGTATGAGCCTGATGCTCCAGTGAAGACAGCTCTGTCTCCAGTCCTGAGCAGCACAGTGTCCTTATCCAGAGTAGATTTAAACTGAACAAAAGCAAGAGTGGAAGGAGGAGGGGAAATACATATAAAAACCTGTTATTGACTCTTCTGGTAGAAACAAGTCTCACTCCTGCTGGCACTTAAACTCATGCCCGCTTCTTTCATAGTTTCAGCTTTCAAAATCTTTAAGTCCACAGGACCTAGAAATCAGTTCTTCCCAAGTGCTACACCTTGTCAATCATGAAAGGCCAGAAAGACATTAGAGAGGGCAAAGAACAAGAAACATGGTCAAGTAGAGCTACACATCTACTTTTCTAATGCTCAGCTAAGCTCTAGTCCCTCAGAAAGGTCTGACACATCAGCATAGCTGAAGTGCAGACTACTGGTAATGCATGTGGAAATATGTTTTCTTTCGTTTATTGCTCCTCTCAGGAAGCATACCTCCATGTACTCCAGGCAGGTATGGGAAACAAATCCCTTTTTAAACAAAGATGATATGAAACTACAATACAATTTTTCTGCACCAGACTAAGAACTCTGGATCTTTCAGTCTGCTGAACCACTAGCAGTTTCCTCTTTAGTCCAGTTCAACCCTTTAGATGCCTGTGCATGGATATTAAGCATGAAAAGAAAGGCTTCCTTGTAAAATGCCTTATTTCCTACTGAAGCAGAGAACTAAATTTTCAGACCAAGGAAGGAATGAAAAGAGGGATATTCGGCACTGCTCAAAATTTTATTCAAGTGCCCCCTCCTGTGGATGTAGAGCTACAAGCAACCAAATAACAGTTTTAGAGGCAATTTAGAATTTTACTTGGGGTTAACCTAATGAAGAAGAAGAAACAGAAATATTTTGGTGAAGGAAGTTGAACTTGGTCCTGTGAATGGGTCAGATTAGGCTGTCTTACACCACAGCTTTGGCTTTGAAAATACCTTTTGTTTTAAGAATAAGTGTTGGCTCTTGGATGTACTCCATGTAGCACCTCCTTTGAAAATCATGGTTTACAGAAACAGTTATGCAAACTCAGTCCAACTCTTGACAGTAGTGTCAATGATAAGAGGAACAGTGACAGTCAGCAATTGTCTCTGGACCTGATCAAATGAGCAAAAGTGCAAAACAAAAGCATTATGTGGGGGAAGAATAACGAAAAATGAGCTACTATTGATTGCTTTCTATTGCAGAATTATCTAGAAACAGAAATCCTGACAAAACACTCCGTAGCTGAATCAGGGGAAACTTAATGGAAACATATTCAGTATTCTTCCAGCCCATCTATAGTCACTAGAGAGTAAGAGATACTGATGGTGTCTTCTAAACATGACCTTGGTCTCAAAAACCATTCGCTTACAAATTTACCCAAAGGATCTGCTACCAATTTCCCTCTGCAGGATCTGCTCTTCACAAGCCAAAAATCTTTAATAGGCTGTTCCTCTAAAGAGGACAGAAGTGACAAAGCCAGGCCATGTGTGGCTGCCTGCTTTCCCTCACTCTCCCAGGAAGAGGCCTCTGTCATAGATCAGCTTTGGGCAGAGCAGGAACACATCTGTGTTCATCAAAGTTCTTACTGAGCTTGACCAGACTTACAGAATTGAATTCATGACCTGCACCATTCGTGAATCTAGGATCACCACTTTGGCCAGATTTCTGGTGTAACTCACGCTATCTCTGCACCTGGGATCTCACTGAACATGATCAGACTTACAGTGCCTAACCGTTTACAATCAGAAATGAAGCCTAGATGCACCCAGTCCCTCTGATCTCTCAGGACCAACTGGATGCCAGAGTTTATCTTCTGCCAAATGTCTGTACTCTTAATTCAACACCTATACACAGGAGAGAGGACATGGGAGGGACAGTGCCTCTCAAGGAGCTGCCCTGGCCCTGTCCTGGGAGGGTGTGCCCAGCAGGGGCTCAAGAGATACAAAGTGCCTGTGTGTCACTGACAGTTCTGGGAGCCATGACACATGGCAGCAGCTGAAAAGCTTTATAGCCATGACACATGGCAGCAGCTGCCGTGGGGCTTGTGCAACAGCCCTAAGAGTCCCTGGCGAAGCACACGGCCACACCTTAGCACAGCAGCCGCAGGTGGAAAGGAGAGATAGATCTTAAAGGTCATCCAGTTTAAACTCACCCGCCATGGTCAGGGAACACCTTCCACTAGCCAGGTTGCTCGGGGCCACATCTAGCCTGGCCTTAAACACTGCCAGGGATGAAGCATCCACAGCTTCCCTGAGCAACCTGTTCTGGTGCTTCACTACCCTCACAGTAAAGAATTTCTCCTAATATCTAATTTAAACCTACTCTCTTTCAGTTTCAAGCCATTTCCCCCTTTCCTATTGATGCCATGATGATTTTTTGCCTTTTCTTTTATACCCCTGTTATACCTTTTTACAACTTCTGTATTCTTAGTGCTTTTTGCCTGCATTCTTGGACTTGTTTATCCAGCTAGGAGACTAAACATTTTAGAAGCTTCGTAAGTAAGGGCTAGTGTGCCCCAGACCCCAAGGTCCTCTCCAGAACACATTCTGTAAACTAAGATAGAACCATCCAAGGGAAGGTTCCTTGGGGAGGGCGGTGCATTCAAGCCCCTCATTGGGGAATTTTTGATAGGTATGCTAATTAGTAAGACCTATAATGTTGTACCTGATCTTTTGGGGTGGGGGGGCACTGCGGTGTGCATTTCGGTGCATTTGACCTGGATATGTGCACCTAAGGATCCTTAAAATAAATACCAAGGTAAAATCCCTTTTTCCCTTCTAACTGTGTTTGAGTCTTGATTTTAAGACCAGGAAAAGGCATCACTATCACTTCATGCTCCCTCTCCATACTTCTTGTAGGCTCCCTTCAGGCACTGAAAGGCTTCTATAGCATCACCCCAAGGCCTTCTCTTCTCCAGGTGAACAATCCCAGCACTCTCAGCCTTTCCTCATAGGAAAGGTGCTCCATCCATCTGATCAT
This sequence comes from Corvus moneduloides, assembly GCF_009650955.1. Lineage (NCBI taxonomy): Eukaryota > Metazoa > Chordata > Aves > Passeriformes > Corvidae > Corvus > Corvus moneduloides. Next base: position 32,325,619 of record NC_045511.1, read on the forward strand.
CTTTGTGGCCTACTCTGGATTTACTCTAAAAATTCTGCATCCTTTTCATGCTGGGGCCCACAGAGTAGTAAATAGTACTCTAGGTGGTGTCACAAGAGTGGAGTAGAGAGCAAGAGTCACCTGCCTCCAGCTGCCACACTTCTTTTACAAAATTGAAGGGGGTCATGTTAATGATGGTGACTCCTCTTGCTTCTATGAGGATCTCCTTGACATCTTTGTGTTAGATGCTAACATGCATTTAGTTCTTTGCCTCTTCTGTTCATCAGCTCCTTTCTTCAGGATGGAGATTAAATTTGGTTATCATTCATGCTACTTAAGTTCTGTGACATTTTTGCACACGCCTCAGGAGCCTGGACTCTCTTAGCTGTACCGCACCTTCTCTGCTTGTGTGACAGTGCCCAGCCACCAGGTCGTACCGCTCACCTAAACACAGCAGTATGGCACTGCCCCTGTACACTCCATCCCCTTTTACTGCAACTTTGCAGTGCAGCCTTTCTGTTCTGGTGTCCCAAGTGCTATGCGTAGAGGGCTGCTGCTTGTCTGCGTCTTCCCAGTTCAGCTTATTTGGATGAACTGGCTTATTTGTGCAGGTTCTGCCACAATACGGAAGTGTTTGGGAAAGTTTGGCTCCATCCTGGATTTTGCTTATAGGAGTGCTTTAAGCGTTTTTCCATCTACACCTCAGAAGTCTATTTTTAAAAATATCAGTTTGCAAGGTCAGAGCATGAGGTGTCTCAGTGCACATGCAACACTAGATATGGAAGCAAAGAAGAACCTGGGAGATGTGAGAACATGTCAGCTCAGCTGCTCAGAACAAAGCACTAACCTTTCCCATGCAGACATCAGTTGCTTCAGTTTACATGATGCTGTGCAGACAGAACTTAACCAGTATCTACTGCAGGTCACAACAGCTAATATACCACCACCCGCAGAAACACACACACCCACACTCACACCTTTTAGAGCTGCTGCTGATTAGAAACAGCGTGTTTATTACTTAGAGAAATTTAGACCATGTTTAGTTTACTTCTGCAGATATGAGAACTTTAAAATACATTTGCATAGCCCAGAAATGGTCAATTTAACATTCTTCAAATTTGAGGGGATAGAAACTGGAAGGATTCTTTTCCATAGAGAGAGCATATTTCTGGCAGTGGAACAGATCTTTCAAAGCAAGAATTGAAGAGGACCACACCATAGCTAAGTAACACTTGATTCATAAAAAGTCTCCCCTTTTGTATATAGTTGGCTTTGTAAAAAGACAGCCATGTGAGTCAACAGCTCCATAGAACTGAACTGTTCCCCCTGCTGCTCAAAAATCATAAAGAGTGTACAATCTTTATTTTCATTAACTTGACAAAGAGCCACAACAGTTTCTCGGGAATCAAAAGTATGTAAGTACAAGCCCTTTGGACAAAATCCTGTTTCGATTGTAAGTGTCCACTGAAAGGACACGGTCAAAAAATGAAGAGAAAATCAAGTGGAAAAACATACTAGCTAGAAGAAGAATGATGTTAAGATTGCTCTGGGCATCCAAATCCCGTGGCTTTGTGCTGTGTAGCTATATACCACATCAAACATAGCTTCAGTAGCTACTGGGATAGACTGTGTTCAGGTACTTTGAATGTCACACAGAACACAGTACTCTCAAAGGCATTGGATACCAGCAAGCTAGAGTTCAGACTGATTGCAGAATGATGCGGTCCTTGCAAAATCAAAAACAACTAGCAGAGTTTATTTAAAATTAGGTTATGGTATTCTCAGAAGAACGGATATTTTAAAAAACTCGATGTTCCACTGCCATCTATTTCTCTAAATCAAATCAATGCTTGATGATGTTTTGGCCATGTGTGCCTGTTAAAAATCTCAGTATTTTGTTTTCACACACAAGTACCAAGTCTCTTTCAAAAAAAAAATTAGCCACTTCTCTCAAATTTGCTGTCTGTATTAGTGTCTAGTTTTAATAAGAACAAGCTTGTAGCATCTCTGAAGTCATGAATTAAGAGCACACAGCTTAAGATTTCTTGAATTCCCTAATGTCTGGTTTTGGATGCAACTAAATGGTAGTGAAACAGACATTGTGAGCTTTCATGTAGTTTGGTGCCTAGATGTGTATCTGCTGTGTAGAAAGACACATCTAAACAGACACCAGAAAATGGTGCCCTATGTGTTCAGACTTTTCTAATATTAGTTGTGTATATATAGTCTGAAATTCCTTTCTGAAAGCCGGTGCATTGCAAACTGGTTTCTCACAAAGTGATTCTGACCTGCCTTTAATCTGCTGAAAGTCTGAGGGAACAGAGCAGGCAAGAACAGTCCTTTTAATCCAGAATTCTGAAAATAGTTTAAAAGAATCAAGCACTTGGCGTCCAGTTACCTTAATCAAATTTATATTTCTGTTCCTGGCCTTTCAGACTGAGTACCCCAACCTCATCTTTCACTTAGCAGAGCTGCAGAGCTAAGCAAAGAGGGGCCATCCCCTGCAGACCACTCTGTTGGCTAGCTGTTGTCAGAGGCACGCTGGCATTGCGGCCAGGTGCTGTGCAGTTGCACCCAGACCACTACCCTGCCAGTATGATAAGCATGAAAGAGGGGTTTCGCTCGCTATTCTCCCTTGTGCTTCCTCCTGGGCCCATATCTCAGGGCCCACTCCTTGCTTGTGTCCTTGCACTAAGAGGACTTGGACTACTGGCCAGCTCTGGCTTGCCCCACAAAAGCAAATCAAACTGGCATTAGCAGTCTGAAGAGCCATCTCCCTGAAAAGCTGCTTAGGTTACAAAATCAAACACAACCTAGAGCATAAAAGAAGGGGTATTAGCTTGTTCAAAGCATCAGCACCTAGCAGCTAAAGAGGGGCTAGGAGGACAAATGTACCCAAAATCCTGCTGGGTCAGCACTACAGAGCTTGAGATGGAACCTGTAAAAAAATTATTTCTGCTGCAGCTATTGAGATTCACATCCATGCCCAGTTCGCGTGTACCACCACACTGGCTGCACTGAGTGCATCAAGCACACATAAAACCTGCTAATTCTGTATTTGTGGCTCAAGCCTTCAGCCAGCATAATAAAAAGTGATTAGTGGCATTTTCACTACAAACAAATCTGAATGCCTCACTGGAGTACATCTTCAGAGACAGATAAGAAGCTTTAAGGTCAGATATCTAAAAATACCTTAAGATGCTGGGTATTTTGGTTTCTGAAAACATTGTGCTATAGTTTGTGTGCTTTCAGAATGGGAAATCTTCAGAAGCCATGGGCATTGAGATGGCTGGATAATCAGTGAACTTTGTCTGATGCTGCCAGTACCTAAGACAATTGTATGCTTTGGCAGATCCTTTGAAATTACTCTGTAACCAGTACCAGTGACATAGCTTACAGATTAATACAACAATTAAGGCTCCTTATCTTCTTCACCCGCCAGTGTGATAGGACAGCATGCACTTCCAACAAGTTTGAGGCTCCATACACACCCCTGTGGAGATTTACAGTGAGCATTTATTGTTAGCTGTAAGCGGTCCCAAAGCGGGGGCAGTAAGTGAGGGGAGAAGAATCTACAAGAGCTGAGGCAACCAGTCTTACACGTGTCCAAACAAATAACCTAAATTCAGTGTCCCGGACAATTTTTTAGAACTCCTAAAATCAAAGGGTGAGGCTTCTTAGAATGTGTTTGTGAGCAGGAGAGTAACCTCAGTGCCATCCAGTGGCCACTGGATGTTAGAAAAGAGGAAAACGGCAGAAAGTCCATCCGTTAGCTCCAATTTCCCAGCTCCCTAATGGCGCATTGAAAAGGCAGTCTGCCTGTGACAGAGCTAAACAGAGCTGCCAGTTCCTAACGCCAACATATTTATAATTTTCACAGCTGCTATGGACTTGCTAATAGCGTTTGGGACCTGACTTAATGGGTGAGAATAGTCAATTGCGGCTTCTCGGGGCTACCAAAGAGGCTGGCCAAACATGAGTAGTTTGCTTGAATCTAGATAATCAAGCATGAATTCAGATTTCTGGCCAGTCTTAGCCAAATATTCGCCTTGAATGCTCAGGGCTCTTTCCATCTGGTGAGTAACTGAACTGCAGTCATCACAGAGCTTTACCAGCCATTATGGCTATTTCCTGAATAAAACTGAGAGGAAAGTAAGAGAAATCATTTATCCAGTTGTAAATTAAGAATTTTGTAAAATGCAATTTGTTAAAGTAACCAGACAAAAAAATTGTTCAGTAATAGTGCTTGCCTTTCAACTGCAAGATTAAAGATGTGGTCACCTAGAGACTGCTTGTTCTCGGGAGAATCACAGCATGGCAAGCCACTTCATCTGCTCCACAATGCAAGGGAGCAATGCAAGCAATTTCCCTGTCCCCTTACCTTAGGATGGGCTGCTCAGAGAGGTTACTCAAAACCATACTGTGATCCAAGATCTCAACAGCAGGTTTCATGCATCATTCCACACTAGGACGTCCATCTCAGCACTTCAAGCAGCTATGACAGAAACAGAAGAGAGATTATAACGTCTTGCATCATGTATGTCTGAAAAGACTGTATTAAAGCTGCAAGTACACTATGTTGTAGCATATTCAGATATTACATACCTATATATGGCTTCTTGACTCTTCTGATCTAGGAAACTGCATTAGTAATGCTTATTTTTTAAGAATATGCTTTAGTTGAAATTTAAATTATGGCATTTCAAGTTATATGTACATATATAGTAGCTCTTCTGGTTGCAAATCAACCATCTCATGATCTTAGGAAATGCAAAAATATGACACTACTTGCTAAAGAAACCATAGCAAAACAAGATTAAACATAATTCTGGCCACGGTTCACTCTACTTTGGCCCAGCAGGTTATGTTAATATATGTATTAGACAACAATCAAAGAGGAAGGAAGGACAAAATCTTTGCCTCCAACTTTGTGCCACAGCACTTGCTTAACCAAATGAGTAAACTGGGCAATGCTGACTGTGGGTAACTTAAACTTCCAACCTCCGTAATCCTGTAACTGATAGTCAAATGAGCTGATCGAACAGCCCTGTTTATCTGCAGACTGGTTTGGATTCCACTGGTATCCAACAACTGAGGAAAAGCATTTTGTTGTTTAGTTTCAGACAATTCTGCAACCCGAGCTGATCACATACCCCAGTAACACCACTTGACATCAGACTTAGTGAAGAGTGAAAAATAAGTTTTCCGGATGTGAGTAGGTTTGAGAAGTCTTCCACAACTAAAAATACACAGTAGTAGCCAAGAAAGAGGCAAAAAGGCTCTTTTTTCCTTTTTTTTTTTTTTTAATTAGAAACATCAACATCAGGTTTGTTTTTTATCTCCAAGGGCACAGAAACAGATAAAGCATGATAATACTGCACCATAAAGACTGTAGTACCAGACAGCAGGAATTCCTCCCAGCACTTGTGGTAGACACAAAAACTATTGCACTCCCATCAGTTATTGGCTGCTCGGTAATAGTCATGTATATGATCAAAGGCATCTCCAGCAAGGAAGAAATGCATGTTGCTATTAACATTGACAACGAAAAGGCTTTTCCCTCTCATTTGTTGCTTAATGACTCTACTCCCACGACACTCCTTACCCATCCTTCTCTTGTAGTAAAATAATTCAAAAGCCCCATTTTATGTAATCTCACAAGATCATCCAAATAGCAGTCTTCATGCAAAATGCAGACATTCCTCTGGGGCATTCTCCTTCCAGGCTAAAGACTGCTGCATACTTCCCTCATGTTCCTATTTTATCTTTGGTGAGATAAATGCTAATGCTCAGAAGTTGCCTCAAACCTGTGGAGGTAAAGTTAAATGAATTTTAGGCTGAGGCATGGAAATTCTTGCAGGTTCCCTCCTGCCTGCCAGTACTTCAGTGTTTCAAGTTTTCGTGCTGCTCTGCCAGGCAGTGCTAAGACGAAGTTACTCTGCACTCTGCTCACTTTTTTCTTCCGCCTACATCTTTGTAGCCTCTTGAGGCCCTTGTGCGTAAAACCTACTTGGCCTGTATCTCAGGCTTGTGTCTCAGATGCCTTTTTTTAAAAGCAAGTATTTCTATCTCTGTCCAGTCTCAAAAGACCAAATCCTGCAATATTTGTTAGGGGACTGTTCCAAACTCTTTATGCCTTTGGGCAATGGTTTTTCCCATGAAGTCATGCAAGTGGTGTAGTATGTTTGTTATGCTTATGACAAACCACCACAGTTCAATGAGCAGTTGTTCTCTTTTGTACTCTGTTTTCATAGAGAGTTTTTAAGTCTAGAGAGAGCTTAAGGATGAATGCTGAACAGCTTTCTCACAGGCAGCAGAGCTGTCAGCAAAGGAGAGAAACTGGAAGAACCAGGTAAAAGCAAGGACTGATTTTAGATTGCTTTGCTATCAGCTTTTTCTGGTTGTGCTCTGGCAGCTCGTTTTCTCAAGTGCCTTTGACATGTTCAGTATGAGGATGAACATATCCTAGACAAGGCTTCTGCTGCCAATATTCTCTAGTATTGCTCTAAATATAACCCTTTTCCCCTTGCCAAGCCCTTTCCCATTACAGTTTGTGGGAAAGTATGTTCTGCATCAAGCAATGCTGCACCTTCATTTTCCTTTCCATTCCCCCCCCCAGAAAACTACCACCTGAAGAAATAAGTCTTAAAACAACATAGTCTTGCTAGAAATTTGTGCTAGACCTTGAAGAGGCTTATTTAAATTTAATTTGGGTTAATAGTGGTTTAGCACTTTAAAAAAATTAAAGGGAGTTTGAGAGATGGAAGATAATGGGCATCCATACTGTAGATATCTGGTGTGTTTTTTGACATTGTGCTGGATGGTGTTCTCCATCAAAGCTAGATTTAACCTGTCATGTTAGCCACCAAATGGATAAAGACCTAGTTGATACCCCTAAAAATGTAATTGTAAGGAGCAACTCGTCTTCCACTGGAACAAGGACAATTCCCTGTGCTGTTAGGTATGTTCCAAAGGACTTGAAAGAGCAAAACTACCAGTAGAAAGAAATCAAACAGCGCATGGCTTTTGCATCTAGTAGACAGAGGTAAAAGGAGGTCCCATAGTGAAGCTAAGCAAAATCTAACATTAAATTATGTACATTGAAGTGTTAAACTAAACTTTATGACAAATCTTAAGCGCTGCCATTCAGGCAGGCTGAAACACACCAGCTCAGGAAGAAAGAATGGGGAATACATATAGCCTGCCTTTCTGGGAAGGCAGATTGGTTGATCACAAAGATCTAAACCTTCAGAGAACAGATGGGGAAGGATGGGAGACTGAAGGAAAGTTGTTCTTCTGTCACAAGGACACGTATTGCACTGAACCTTGCCACTACAAATACTGTGGCCTCCACCATGCACCTTAACAGTAAGTCATGCTATGAATCTGTATTTGTCAGAAAAGAATATTCCATGTGTTCTGAGGAGTTCATCAAAGGCACATGGGAGATGACTGGGTTGTGATGAAGGCTTTCTCCCGTCTCTGGAAGATGTCACTAAAAGTCTTGCATTTACCTCTTCAGACGCATCATGATCACTCCATGTATTTGGAAAAGTGTTGGGAATCATCCCTTCCTCTTTTGATAAACAGATATTTACAACAAAGGGTTAAGTCTGAATTTCTGAGATTGAGACATAATCAATCAAACTCATCGAACTCATCTTGCTTCCTCTTGGTCTTTGGAAAGGAAAAAAAGACAAAAAATTGCACAAAATATGTGTTTGGCCTGTGGGCATGGGGGGATTTGGCTGTGGCTTTCAAAACTTCAGGTAAGTTTTAGTGTCCATTTGACATACATATAATCGAATGACATTCTCATGACGAGGCAGTTTAGAAAACAATGCATGCATTCTTTGGGAGAAGTGAGAGCTTGTTTCAATGTGAATTGCCTCCTGCCCAAAGTAAAGGAGACCCACAGATTTCTGAACCCTGCCCACTGCAACATCTGTTTCTTTTGATTCTGGAGAGGGGGAGAGCATAATCTGACCAGCTTCTTTGTAGTTCTGAGACCAGAAATAGTGAATATAAAAGCAGAATTCTTTTTTTCTTTTTTTCATTGGTTATATTTAGGTTCTCCAGCTTCTCTCAAAAGATTTTACTTTCAAAGTGGATGAATAGTTTTCCCTGCTGTGCTCTTAAACACAAGGACTTCCAGAGCTGGAAAGACAGTCAGTACTTCCACCACAACAGATGAGCATTTTGGATCTTCCTGTGTGGCATCCCTGGCTGAGTCTGAGTCAAAGGACTGGGGAGAGCTGGGAAACTGAAAGAGGGCAAAGTAAAAGATGTGTCTAGTTTCCCAACTGGCTACTTGCTCTTCTTGCTCTGTTCCAGGCCAAGGTTCTTGTCCCTCCAGCAATGAAGCCATACAGTGCACCAACTCTCAGATCAGGCCCTGGGCTGGAGTGCTTTCAGAGGACTGGCAGTGTCTGTAGTTCTCCTTCCCTTAATAGCCAGTTCCCTTAGAGCTAACTGTCATTTCAACCAGAAAAAAAAACAATTCAGAGGGAAACAGGTCTTAAAACTACCAGGTGGCTATTCCTAACTCTTGCTTTCCTATGGAGTCTGGCAAGTCTATCCATCCTAGGGATTTCTCAGGTTAGAGTTCTTCCTCTGTTTCATCCACTTCCAGATACAGTTGACTCTTGCTATTTGGTGAAGAGCCTTTGAATCCAGCTCAGACTTTTGATTTGTCTTTATGTAAGATAAGTTAACTTTTGCTCACACTAATTCAATCCGTTAACTCATAGTGTCAAAAAAATTACATATCAAATCTGTGAGTAAAGGAATGGACATAGGAACTTCAGTTTTGCCTGGTGCATGATGAAAACCTCCCCAGAATTAATGCTTTTTAATGTAAAATAATCTGGTATGATATTTATCAGCACAGTTTCAGTGTCCAGTAAAGAGTTTGTTGGAATCCCTGCTCTGCATATGCAACCTTTTTTCCAGCTCACCAGACGCCATGACTGGGGGAAAGGGAGCCATAACAGCAGGCAATCATCAACAGTCATGTAAGAAAGGAATTTGGGTTTGTTTCCTTTCCTGTACCTTGCCAGTCAGTTTTGGAATATGAGCGTCATTTAGTCTCTAAGTAAACCAAGAAACCAAGTGGTGTTTATCTGCTGCATTAGTTTATTGTGCTACCTGGCTCCCAGGGAAATGGGTGAATGGCAGAAGGGAAATGAAGCACTTTCTGTATCACATACCTTCAGTAACGTCATAACTCATATGTGGAAGACCTGTTGCTCTGAGTTATAAAAGGATCATGCTACTTTCAGAGTGACTCATGGTCCAATCTGTTCCTTTCTGCAGAGAAACAGCTTACAGAGCTCTGGCTCATCACAGTATAAAGCAGTTTCCTCCTACTGATATAGAATGCTCTTAATTTTAAGGCTCTTCCTCCTTTCTATGCAATTAAACAGTCAATGCTTCTCTTCCCATCTCTCCACTTGGGCTCTGAAGGTCACACCGAGTCCTTTACCTTCCGGCAAAGGACTAAACAGGGTCAAAATGTGACATAAACATGACAAATTTCCAGTAGGACTTGCAAGGCAAGGCAGTTTGGTTGTCCATCTCTGGAACAAACTGCTGATCAGAGTCCTAAATCCTCCAGTGTGGTGTTGAATTGCATGTGACATGTGGGGGTGTAGTTTTAACGGTGACAGCTCTGCTTATCAGCTCTTGCAGACTTGGAGCATGCTCCTCCTGCTGCACTTACACTGAAGCTTATGCTCATGCAACGTGATACAGAAAATTAGAAATCAAGCACCTGCTGACCTACATGTCACTGGTTCTCTGTGTGGGGTGTACTCTCCATCCTGCATCCTGCCACCTTCTACTGCCAAATCCACAGCGACATGTGGCAAGAAATGACACCTTTGGCTGTAACGAGAAAAATCCCTCAAATACAGGATTGGACCCATCAGCCTCTGTTTGCCTGTGCTTCAGTGGGACCACCTAATGTGGCTCTGACCCTCCTGTCAACGCTAGTTAATGAAAGAGATATTAGTGCTTTGCAGAAATCCTTTCTGGCTGAAAACCTGAAATAAGAAACCCAAATTAAGAGGTTTTGCACTAAAGGAATATTAACAGAATGAGCATCAGGGGAAACATCAGAGAAATTTAAGCTGCCTGTGTTTTGGATTGTTGGTGTTGGTAGTTATGGTACAGACCAGCCAGATCACTGGTATATCCGTGCACAACGAACAGCCTTGTTTGCCACTAGGCAGAATACAGCTTTGCTCTTTCACCCAAGGAATCCAATCTGGGCTCAAGGCTTGGGTAAGAGCTGCCTTGCAATGCAACAGTCAACTTGACACCAGACAAAAGGTTTCTCACTAAAAAACGCACATGTTCTTTTCTCCAACACTGCATGCCATTATCTGTGTTGAGAGCTATGGGTTGTTGTAGGCATTCTGCTCTCTAAGTAGCTACTTTTGCACCCCAGCAGATCATTTGGACAGCTAACTTCCCAGCCATGGATGGATGGAGCTTGGAGACTTGGTCACAGACACAAGCCAGTAGTTCTTATGTGCGCTTTCTTTGCAGGCATGGCTTCTTTCTCTGGTAGCAGGGGATCAAGGAGTTGTGCCTTCAAACTTTTAGCCACTGACAGCACCCACATGGTATCCTGTCTGAAAGAGATATTAGATACAGAAGGGACAGGTGAACAGCAGGGAATTTTCTTTGTGAGAGACCAAAGACAGTGGGACAGCTGTGGGCAGAGGGAAGTTGCGCCTCACTGTGGCAGCTGGAACACATGGCCTGGATCTTAGTCAAGGAAAGAAGGATAATTTCTAGCTACCAGCCTCCATCTAACCACACTTCTCTGTGACTGGTGCAAACCACCTCCAGTGCGGCAGATACTGACCTGCCATGGAGTTTGGTCTGACCAGCTCATGCATACAGAAATGCTGTGTTCAAAAGGCCTCTTCTGAGGAGTGATGTTCACAAGCTGAATGGAAGGCAAAAGAATGAGCAGAAGCCTTTTGAACAGCTTAATGAATAGGTTTACCTATTGATACCTGAATGATATTCTTCCCTTTTAGATTTTTTTTTTCTTTTGGTGATATGGAAAAACAAAGGCTTGAGCACATCCTAGCTCCATACCCTATGATTCCAGCTAAGTTTTTCCCTTAAAGGAAGTTCTTGCCAGTGCTTTACAAGCCTAGAAGTGGAAATGCATTGAGAAGTGGAAGGAAATATTACACAAAGGGCAATTCACTCATGTCAAAACCTAACAAAGAAGTCCGTGTTATGGGACCTACATACCATTTGGGCAGATTCTCTTTCTTGTGCACACTTTTTCCTTGGCAAATACTAGTGATATTTAGAATCGCAGAATATCTTACTATGTTAATTTACCTCTTTGGACTATTTTCTCATTGACTGCTGTTTAAAAACACACGCTAATTTTGCAGCAAACTCAGTCTGGGATGCTTTCCTCTGTGATTGTTTGTCACATCTCCTGCTAGACAGCCAGAGGACATGGATGTTCTGTGTCAGAGGGGTCAGTGCTCAGACACCTGAGCAGCACTGCAGTCACAGAGACATCCTATTTTCTTAGCAGACAATATGGGATCTGCAGAAAACTTTTCTGGTTTTTCGTCACCAGATGGTGCTCCAGCGCTGGGCTAGTGCTGCCTTGGTCACTTGCTGAAGCACCAGATTCTCCTGAAGCTTTGGGCCGCCTGTTCTCCTGCAAGACCAATTTCATTATTCTGGTTTGCAATTCTGATTGCCACTATCTTGGGCCTTTCTTCAGCAAGGGTGAGTGAGCCCTCCACCTGCTTCTCAGTAGCAGTTTTCTCATTGAGTTGGTTAGCTCATAGGATTTGTCCAAAACAGTATGTCTGTGACCTCTTGTATTGCTCCCACAACAGGCACTGTAATTGGATCTGGCCATACTTCAGGCTTCTTCTGCTCATCAGATCTCTTTTTGGAGCATAGCACACTCCTATCATGATTAGTTGCTTCTTCATTAAAGATACCAAAGCTTGTTCGTTGTCTGAAGTTTTGCTTGAGCACCAGCTAGACTGAAGACCAATCAGGTAGACAACATGTTTGACATACTCGGAGTGACTTCCTTCAGGATGCTTTTGTTTCCATATGGAGAGTATGATCTTGGAGGGGAATCAAGCTCCTGTGAGTCCACAGAGGTGGGCAAGGGCTGCAAGGAAGTGTGGGAATGCTGGGGCCAGGAAGCCTAGAGCTGGGGAGCAAAACATCAGGGTGCATGTCTACAGAGTGGTGTGTGCCAAATAAGTCAACTCCTGAGACAAAAGAGATGTCAAGCTATAGCCTGTAAAGCCAGAACATCTACTGCTGCCACCAGACTGCTTCTGAGTACCCAAAAGAAATCTTCATAGGTTACCAGGCAGTGCCCATAGACACACTGGATCACTGAGAGCACAATGAATGGAGCCAGATGTGTTTTGACCAGACTGCAGCTGAAGTTTCTCACCTCACACTTGAGAGCAATAGAAGCTCACTCCACCCAGTCTGGGAACAATAAAGTCATTTCCACACAGCAGACCTGTTCAGTACAAGGGAAATACGCCCCACACATTCTCATAGCAATGGGAGCCGCATGGTCCCAAAGAGATTTGGGAAACCTGCCTTTTAAGCTCAGATATTTTGGTAAATGACATCATTCAATCTTCATGGACTTGGCTTTGTCCAGGGGAAGGTGAGCAAGCAACTCTTGTGGTTGCCTGGTGCTGGGCCAGTGTAACCATGACAGTATCCTTGGACTGCATTAGAATAAGCAGAGCTCTGAAATCCACCCTCCCAAACTAAGTGTTGAACACCTCAGACACTTGCTTTGACACTGAGTGAGGAACTCCACCTCAGAACTAAAAAATATTTCCAATAGAAGTATGTGGTGAACAACAGGAAACTCATCAGGAAACATTTTTGGTAAAAATATGCTAGTTTTGAAATTTGGCATTCTAGACAAGACCTGCTTACGCATCATACTGCCTCAAATCTGGGAGGTCAGGTAACAAAAGGCACTTCTTTTTACCACTAAAGACCTGGATTATATCCCTCAAAGTGCACATCACAGAGAATTTATTACAAGTAACCTATTTTGGGATTTGTACTGCAGGTCAGAAAAAATATGCAGCCTGTGCTAGCCTTTTCCTGGTGTTTGTCTCTGGCCTTGTTTTTCAGCAAGTGTGTTGATTACTCCAAGATGGTAACCTTGGTGTAGCAAGACGTGTCTCTGGACCCCAGGACAGCCTACAAGAGAGCAGTTTCTTCTCCTCATGCTAAGGAGGAATACTGCACAGAGGCCCTCTGTTTTATGACATGATTAAACATCATGGTATGAATGCAATTTCTTGCTCTAGGTAATGCGTTTGTATGACACTGGTAGCAGTGTCAAGACATTTATCTGTCTGCAGGCAGCCTGAAAAAATAGCTGATTTCGCTGACAACTACTCTGTTCCTTTTAGAGGTGTGCTAATTCTGATGTCCATCTCTATGACTGCCTATCAACTCAAGTAAATGAAGCTATACTGAGAGAATTAAATAAGATCCTATTTGACCATGGAAAATCAAATTAAAAATCAGAGCATTGAGCAAAATTTAGAAAAGTACTTTCCTTATTTCACTTTGCTTTCTAATTTGATGTGTGAAACGTAAGATATCCCTTGGCAGTGGATATTGTCCACTATATCACACTAAACCAACATTTGTATCAAAAGATACAATATACATGCAGCATTTTTACTTCTGTGCATCTGATTCAAAGCCTGTCTGTGGAAAGAGTATCATAAATAGAGCCTAAAAACTGACTTAAGATTATGAAACAAATAAAGAAGAACATTTCTTTACCTTCTCACTTTTTCTTACAAATCCAGATTCTTGGAGCTGGCACAGCTAAAAAAAAAGCAACTATAATAAAAAGAGCAACTCACATTTGATAAAGGAATAATTGCAACTGCTGTTTCATAAGAAAATCATGGAATCATAGAGTGTTTTGTTTTATTTGGAAGGAACCATCTAGTTCCAACCTCCCTGCCAGTTCCCACTAGAACAAGTTGTTCAGAGCTCCATTCAGCCTGGCCTGGAACACTGCCAGAGATGGGGCATCCACAGCTTCTCTGAGCAACCTCTTCCAGTGCCTCAACAACCTCAGAGCAAAGAATTTCTTCCTAAGCTGTAATCTAAACCTACTCTATTTCAGTGTAGACCCATTCCCCCTTGCTCTGTCACTACATACTCTTGTAAAAACTCCCTCTCCATCTCTTTTGTAGGCCCCCTTCATGTGCTGGTGGGCAACAATAAGGTCACCCTGGAACCTTCCCTTCTCTGAATAATTCAAATTCTCTCAGCCTTTACTCTTAGGACAGGTGCTGCAACCCTTTGATCATCTCTGTGACTCTCCTCTGCACCCACTCCTACAGGTCCCTGTCCTTCCTGTGCAGGGACCCCAGAGCTGGACGCAGTGTTCCAGGTGGGGTCTCACCAGAGCAGAGCAGAGGAGCAGAATCCCCTCCCTCCCCTGCTGCCCACGCTGCTTTGGATGCAGCCCAGGACACGTTTGGCTCTCTGGGCTGTGAGTGCCCATGGCTGGGTCATGTCCAGCCTCTCATCCACCAGCACCCCCAGGACCTTCTCACAGGGCTGCTCTCCATCTGTTCATCCCCCAGCCTGTGCTGATACCGGAGGTTGCCATAGGCCAGGTGCAGCACCTTGCACTTGGTCTTGTTAAAAATCATGAGACTCAAATGAACAGGCAAATTTCTCAGGCCTGTCCAGGTCCCTTTGGATGGCACCCTGTCCTCAGGTGTGCCACGAAATACAGTTTTTGTGATACCTTTCTTGTCAGAACAAAAGGTTCTTCTTATTTTATTTCCCTGGAATAGAAATGGCATCTACTATATTTTTGTTCACTTTTTTCTGAATTAAGGAAAACCCAAGGAAGATGGAAACTAAACATAATGAGATGAAACAAGGTTCAGCATTTGGTTTTCATCATGAACTCTCTGGGATGAAAGTTTTGTTAGAAAAGCAAAATATTTTTGGAAATAGAATTATGGGGGATGACCCTTGTATAATCAGTAAAGAGATTTAGATTTCATAATAGATTTGCTAAGTTTTTAACTTTGTTTTATTATCAGTGAGACAATAAAAAACAGTAAACAAGTAGTAAATAATAATAAATATTAATAATTAATAATAAAAATTAATAGTAAATAATAGTAAATAATAAATAGCAAGCAAAACTTTCCAATGGCATCCATTTTTCAGAAAGACATGAGCAAACTAAGTAGAGATGCTGGCACTTGTTAGCGTTGCCAAAGATATCCAAAGGAGATGGCCAGACACTCCTCCTAAAGAGCTCATTATGTGCTCCTGATCAAACCTTGAGCCCATGCAGCTGCATTCTAGCATGGAAGAGACATACTTGGACTTAAAGCTACACAAGGAGGAGCACTGGAGGTTTTCCAGTTCGTATTTCAGTAACCTTCCTAAAAAAGTTTATTCTCTAACAGCTGCTAAATTATTTTATTTCTGAACTCCCAAATTAGCCATGCTACAGCTACACACATGTCCACAGCTGCCTCAGTCTTGCAGAGATTAATACCTCAGCCTGCCTGCCTGGAATTCAAGAAGGAGAGTTTCCTTCACCCAAGGCCCTCACAAACACACACCTCCTTTGCAGCATGCCAAACACCTGGGGACAGACAGAGCCCTGCCGTGAATGGCACAGCAGTGCAGTTGCATGGCTTTCTTATGCATCGTACACAAAAGATCCTACATTTCCCACACAGTCACAGGTCGGTTGTGTGTGATAGGGCCAAAACCTGGTATAGGACTGTGCTAGGGCAAGAGTCATTTCCTAGGCATTTCTGCTCCCAGCACAGAAGGACAGAATATAGATGTTGTAGGGAGACAGAGTCCTTTTGCAGCTTTTCCAATAGTAAACCAGTATCTGTCTTGCACACATAGCAGAAAGGCTAGCATTTAGATAACACTTCTGCATTGTATGCAATAGCCTACTATTGAAATATACAGCATCCTAGAACAGCTTACCTCCCCAGTCATTCAAAACAACTTAAGATGAAACATGCTGTTATATAGCTGAAAGAACAACCAGGAGCATACCAGAGAGACTGAGGCAGACTGCTGTTTTCATGACAACACATTATTACAGAACACTATAACCAGAGCTTGAAAGTAGGCATGAAAAAAGCACAGAAGCAAAACTACTTTCCTGTGGTATGCTTCTTCCATCATGTTTCTAAGCTGGAAGCTAAATGCCTAACAGAACTTAGGTCAGAATGCTCCTGAAGACTAGTGGAAGATGAAAGGGTATATGCGGCGAGGTCAGTAGACTGAGACAAAACCATCAGGTTTTGTTTCAAGTATTCTAAATCTGACTTTGGCTTTTCTTGTTTTGTTTTGTGGGGTTTTTTTCCCTGCTTCCACAGTCTTTGTTTACAGACAAGGAAATGCAGGGCCTGCCCTCCCTCTCTGTCTCCCTTCCTGCTTAATTTTTTGAGTTGGTGACTCAGGGCAATTTGTCCTCATGGTTCTGCAGACCTCTCTGCTCAAAGCTCAAGGATCTCATGTAGTCCAAGGAGACAAACTTCTACAGGATCAAAAGTATCTAAAAGACCACCTTACACCAGTTTTGTGGTCTGTGTTAAAACCTGTGTATTTATACTTTAAAAATGCCTTTGTGGTGGAATAAATAATGGGATTCCTGCTCCTACAGTCAAAGTAGCGCACATGGCTCAGGTCATAGCTCCCATGAATTTAACTTGAAGCAATGATAGATTGTGTCTCAGAGTGGTACAGGACGTGCCAAGGACTCAGTCTGGAATGCTGAGCATCTCCAGGTGCTTCTTGCAGCAGAGACTTGTTACATCTTTGGACACCAGGCAGTGGGGGTATTGGCCCTTTTTAGTTCCCTGGCCTGTCACAGACTTCTGTGGGGAAAACTTTGACTTGGATCATTTAGGCTGTAGTGCTGCTAAAATGCATACCACTGCATGAACACTTGTATTTTTCATCAGTATAAGGCCAACTGCATTGGCTTCTTGTACATACTTACACTAAAACTGACACTCTGTGAAGTAGCCACAGTTACGTTTCTGCTAGCACAGCTCTCTCAGTCCATGCCCATCCCCATGAGAGCAGCAGTCTACAGAGGCCCACTGACACCAGATAAATGACAGAGCTCAAAAAAGTTGCCTGTGCCATCCACACTGCTTAAATTCTAACAAACACAGAATGACCCAGATCTTGTGCTCCTGATGGCTGTCAAATCCCAGCTTCCTCACAGGAGAAAAGTAAATGTGCTATGCAAATGAGACATTGGTTGTGGGCTTTTCAAATATGGCCCAAGTTTTTCTCCAATGGCTGCTTCAAACATCACTAAATCTCTGGGAACCCTCTGCAGCATAGATAGCAGAGGATACATTCAAACTTTTTATTAAGAACAACCTGCAGACATCCCTCCATGCCCCTTCCTATCCCTTGGGAGTACTGTAGGGCAATGAGAGTTGTTAGCTGTTCAGGTGCCATGAAAGTCAGTCAATAGAGTGCCACAAACAGGAGGTCTCATTGAAAGGAGGGCACCAATTATTAAAGAAAAACTATATTATCATTTCTTTATTCTGTCTTTGGGGCTGGGTGTGCTCCATAATACCAATGAGCGGGTGAGAGTAAAGGCTCTTCTTGGGCGATCCTTTCCTAAATGCTTCTACAAATGATGCTTTTTTAAATCTCCCTGAAAAAGGGCAGAATGGGAAAGGCGAGGTAAAGCCAAACAAAATTTTTATCACAGATTATGGTCAACAGGAAAAAGCAAGCAATGTCAGCCACAAATAGAAAAGGCATCTGCCACTCTACAAACAGCCAAGTTTACCTTTAACAGAGGAAATTCATTGAACTCATGACATCCAGATGGTCCTAGCAGATGATCTTTGCTGGAAGGCACTAAAAAAAAAAAAAAAAAATACAGAAGTCCCTGGTATATTGTTCTAGAAGAAATCTCCTTTCTGACCCACTGGAAGCAGCTGGCTTAACCTTTCATATTTAGGCAAAGAGTACAGCCGGAGGATTAATTCCTGTGGATTCACATCAATCTTCATGGCACCAGCTCTGATATTTTTGGGGGTTTTTGTTGATTTTATAAAAGAAATAATATTGTTTCTGGGTTTCAGGCCCTCACTGCCCTCCAAGATGCCACATGCAGTATTGACATAAAGTTTGAAAAGAGTCTATAGCTCTAATTAATAAGTCAAAATTATAGTGTGGTCCCAGGGGCAGTGAACTAAGTGTGCAGTGCTGGTCTTGCACAATGGGGAGGATGAGATGACTCCTGAAATCCTAGGCTGTGACTCGGACCAGGAGTGCTGGCCTGTCTGGGGGATTTCTGCAGGAGCATCTCCTCTCTGTGTTATGCCACATAATAGGAGCACAAGTGCTTTTACAAAGCAGGCCAGCACCAGCAGGGGTTAGATGAGTCACTGCCTTACCTTAGGTACTGCATGTTTCCTTGGGTGATGAGTCTTTGAGGGGAGCAGTGTGGCTCTTCAGACAAGGACACAGAACCTAAAAGGCAAGAGGGAGAGAACCAGTATGGATACGATTAATAGAGTCAAGGAGCAGTGCTGAAGTGGAACACAGAATATCCAGTAGAAGACAGTAAGGAGCAAATTAGTGCACTGACTTGTGCAAAGTGGTACTGTCTGTGTCTTTAGAGCTGCTGTAATAGGCTGTCTGGCTTTATACCACACTTGCAGGAGCACTAACTGCATGATACATTCATTTTTACACCCACTCTTTAATACTTTTTAAGCTCTGTGTACCTTGCTACCACGACATTCCTTCTGAAAAGCTTTATCCTTTGCTGTTCTCCTCTTCTGCCGAATTTGATCCTTTCTGCTCTCTCCATAAGGAACTGGTGTACGGGACCTTGCTATCATTTAGCTCCTCTCTGAGGGAAGCCTTCAGAGCAATAAACGGTAAGAACATCCCAGACTCCTCATTTCTTTCCCCAAATTTGTTGGACATTACTGGTCACAGAAGAGCTCCAACAAGGCACGTATTTTTAATAAATCTTAACTTGCAAAAGCGGTGTATGTTGATGACATTACAGGACTGAGCTCCTGAAAAACAGAAGCATGATGAACCTCCATAATCCGTCTACAATATCCCCTAGTGGCTCTTTCTCTCTCTGGAAGTTGGTGGAGAAAGATAATTACATATCGGAAGTATATTCCTCCTTTCCAGAACATGACCAAAGAGATCAGTGATAGCCCAAAACCTGGAGTTCCCACCCCTTTTTGTTTTCATTTTTCTTACTTCTTATCACTTACCTGCCAGCACTTGATCCAGTCTCTTTGAATTTTGACTTGTACATCTATGAGCATGAAAGAACTCCCCCACAATGAGCAGGTGTGATAACCAGACAGACTGCTGTAAGACTGACCAAGCGCTCTGAAAAATGTTAGATGAGAAGAAATACTCAGGAGAGAAGCTCAAGTTACACAATTGTTACATATTTTTTTATTGATCTCATGCACGTGGTTTAGAAATGCTTGAGTGATGTTCAAATGTGTTATGAAAAGCTGCAGAAGTGTAAAGCCCTTGTGTAATCAGGGAGCGTACTATGACCATTGCTTGCTACAACCTAGACCTATGAAACAACTTTAGACATATGAAACAACCCAATAAGGAGCTCCCAAGGAGCTCCCACTAACAGAGTTGCCAGTATGGTTGCATTCGACATATGTATCACTACCTTTTTACACACTATCCCGGGGCAGATGCACCAAAGCCTTGTTCTGCCGCTTTCAGACAGGCTGAGGAGAGCTTCTCCAACCTTGCTTGCAGGTGAGAATGGTTTGACTGGGGTGGAAAAATTGGGCCTCTGTTATTTCTTGGTGTCCTCTCCCCATCCCTGCTCTCTTTATTCCCTTTTGCTTTATTATTAACAGGTTCCTCGTCTTGGAGTAGATCTCCTTAGCCAATGCGTCATTCAGAGGAAACACTTGTATGGTACAGAAGCAGGGCTCTTCATGGTTCTTAGAAGACCTTTACACTCTACATAAATAACTTTTAAACCTGCATCATGTGAGAGTACAAGGTAAGATACACAGTCACTTATTTTTGGACTTTCAGAGGCATTGGACTATAAAAATGAAAGGTACAAGGCTCCAAGGGGGAAATTGAATTCCTTCTGCCCTGGCAGTGGTGCATGTTTCCTCAAGAATCTCTCTGCTTCATCCTGCTGGATGTATAGAGCTGCTTGGCACAGACCAGTCAGAGAGTGTGTCCTGTGGCCATGTCAGATACACCATCAGTGCCTGCCCTCTCCTGCAATCAGTGAACACTTGGTTCTTGAAATGGAAAATGGCCCTGAAATAGGGACATCAGACTTGAAGGAAAAAATTACCATCTGATGTGATTTTTAAAGGTAATGATTATGAATCCTTTCTGATCATTTTCCAAGACCTAAGTATCCATTTGGAAAGAGAAGAAGTTTTTCATTTATCGCACCTGCTTCTTCCATGACCAGGCCACAAGACTTCAATTCTTATTCACATTTGTCCCCTGCATCCTGCTTACATAGGGTACAAAAGTCTTACAGCAAGAACAACATTTGTGATCTAACATAATGTGTATTAGCAACATCTACAAAAAAAGGTGTATTTCACCATTTGTTTAGAAAAAAAGATGATGAAGCCAGCCTTTGGTTGTGAATGAAAGAAGACTGTGAATACCCAGAACAGTGTCACTGATTCAAAAAGTCCAGGTTTTGTCTTGTTTTATGATCTCCTAGAACCAGATGTCCCTTCTAATATGACTCAACTGCATTTCTTCAGAGCTCCCTATGTCAAGTGTTGCAGGGACTTCCTGACATACAGACAGTAGGGCATGAGCCATGCAAGACAAGTCTCATGCCACTGAATGAAATTATGGTTTGGGGGGAAAACTGAATGAAAAATGTAATCTGGCAAAAATCTTGAAGCAAATTTTAAAACAAATTCTGCTAGACAGAGAAACCCAGTGGACATTACTGAACAAGAGGGTAACATAAGTGTCTGAACCATGGCATTGAATACAACGGCCTCTCAACTCAAGCTCAATTTCACCTGCAGCAATGTCCACTGAAAGGACAGTTGTCTGAGGGTGAGCAAAATTGAAATAAACTTACCCTTTAGCATCCTGCATATGATAGAGGAAACAGCTGAGGGTAAACCTAGATAAAACAAAAAAGAATAATCAGTGAATTAAGCTGATGCAGCTGAGTAAAAGCAGAAAAAATTGGAGAGTAAGACATGGGAAATAAATAGTTGGTTGCTGCAGGGGTTGTTGTGCTTTCCTTTGCTGGATTAATTGACATGCAGCTGGGTACATCAAGAGCAAAGAGAATATTTTGATGGTTTTAGCAAGTATTCAATACCATGAATACTGGAAACAATGACAAGGACTCTGCTTTTGGAGGCACAGACAGGTACAGACGGTCACGTCTGCTTGACTTGTGTGCCTACTGCTGGCAGCAGGCCAGAACCATTTAAATGCATTAGCTCAGAGCTGTACATACGCTGAATGAGACTATTCAGTTCCTGGAAAAGAGCTGGTTTGCGTCTTGCCATTAGCAAGGGCAGACATAGCAAAGATGTATCTGCCTACACCATTTGTGTAGGTGCAGCTGAAAACAGCATTGAGGCCCTTGAAGAGAATTTATGGCTTGGTTTTACAAATAGATTTTTTTACACAGATGGATTTTTTTACTTTTTCTGACTGTTTCTGCCACAAATTAAGTCTCCTCAGCCAACTCTTGGTTCTGACAGAGAATATGATAATTTAGTCCACTCAAGAGTAGCCACAAAAATTTGGTACAAACAGAATTATGTTGCAGTACCTACCAAAGCTATGCAATAAATCTGTGTTCTACTTGGAACTCAAATGCCCTGAGTATTGTGGTGATAATAGATACATTTGTTTAGAAAAAACCAGTTAGTGTACATACTTGAACAAGACTAAGACTTGCTGAGCAGAAAGAGAATCAACTAAGAGACAGCAAGAGCAAGAAATGTTAAATGGCGTACTTCATCTGTGGAATGCATTTGGCCTAGCTAAAAAATGTATTTATATGAAGGGAGCATTTTAGCTACCTAATGTCCCATCAAACCATCTCCTGCTCTTTGTACATTTTCAGTGGCAAAGAAAGTAAGGAAAAAAACAAGGCATGGTTTGTGGGGGGAAAAGAATGATAATATCTGTTACTAGAGCAACTGATAAAGTTGGAAAAATACATAAGCTTTCAAGCACACTAGGACTTTTTCAACATTTGCATTATTATATTTCCTGAAATAAACCTATATGGTAACAGAGTTTATTTCAAGGCTGATAGCACAGAGATAGATAAAATTATGCTGTGACATTTTGTCTGAAGTACTACCCTCTGTAGACAAAAATCTCGGACTTCACAGGGATGGGAGTTTTGCAGCTCAACCTTTATCTGTAGAATATAGGTCTGGTCTTACACTGGAAAAGAACAAAACCTGCACAGCCTTCAAAGTTGTCAGTGGGTTTCTGTTAAATAAGACAGCCTGAAATCTATCCATGCTCTTCTTGCAGAGCCAAATTTATAAGTCAAATGAGCACAAGCTACTCTAGTTGAAAATCTCAGAGGATATATTCTGTCCTGACTTGCATGATGATGACCTCTGGCAAAAGAATGCCATTACTTCCATTGATATTCATTACACTTTCTCCAGACTGAACTGAACCATGAAGGGTAAAGATGCAGAGATAAACAACGAGACCACCCTACCATGTCCAGCTGTGGTAAGAATTTGGCCACTACCATTCCTGATAGAAATAAACACTGTCTTGTTTCAGTGAGTCAAAGTGCAGGAATGGGTCTGGCAAAATATCTGTAGCACACAAGCTGTCCAGAGACCTGTAGAGCCACAAGAAAAGACCCATTTCAGTGGACCTGCATAAATGAAAATTGCCTGTTGTTTACTTTTGGCAGCTGGCAGCTGTTGCCAGACTTTTGAAAGTTCTTGGTGCTGCCCCTGTAGGTATGGTAGCTGTGCTTCAATGCACTGGGCTGGGGCTTTCTTGGGCAGCAGCAATGGGTTTTGTGCTTGCAGCCTAAGCTGATGGGGTCAAAGTGGCTTCTGATGGGATGGCAATGGTGTAGGATAAATGGGCATTGTGTATACTGCAAGGAAAAGATACAATAGTTATTAAACTGTGTAAAAAAATATTATCTTTCTGCTGCTATCATGATACCAATTTTGTCACAGAATGAAAAATGATAGATAAGGAAAGTAATCTGACCTGCTTCGCCTGAGGTGATGCTAATACCACCTCTTGCATTTCTCACAGTGCCCTGGCAGCAAGTCTGTTCCATTCATAACCTTTACTATCAAATCCAGTGCTGCAACATGCTCTTCAAAGTACCTGGAAAATTGTTGCCACTTTTCAAATAAGCAATGTGGAGTGGTCACTGCCTCAGTACTGTCTGTGTGAAAGAGAATCCCTCCACCATGATGATGGGCAAAAGTCAAGCTTAGATTTGGAGCTTAGGTTTAAAAGACAAGCTTAGGTATGAAGCCTGGGCTTTGTATCAGGATGCTTACCTACTAGTGGTGTCAGTTCATTTTAGGACGGCTAAATGATTTGCAACGGCATTGCTAGATCTCTGTGGCAGAGCAGGCATTCTTTCCTCAACATCAGATCTCCATACATGGGCTACTTACCTTCCCAATGTTAGTTTTCAACAATGCTTAATAATGATTACTGCTGCCGTGTATTTTGACAACAGACTCCACTTGACTTTTACTGAAAACTTCTGTTATTCAGCTGTACCCTGGGGATAAGCTGTTATATGACCTGGTGGACCTCCCTAGAAAACACATTCATATGGGACTCTTCATTTGAGAACATGGAGTTTGCTTCTCGTGTCAGCAGCTTTGTCACCCAAATATTATAGAATCATAGAACCATAAAATTATTTGAGTTGGAAGAGAGCTTAAAGATCACCTAGTTTCAACTCCACTGCCACAAGTAGGGACATCTTCCACTACACCAGGTTTCTCAAAACCCCTGGCCTTGAACACTGCCAGAGATGGGGCATCCACAGATTCCTGGGCAACCTGTTACAGTGCCTCACCTCCCCCACAGTAAAGGATTTTTTCCTAATATCTAATCTAAACCTACACTCTTTCAGTTTAAAACCATTCTCCCTTGTAAAAAATCCTTCTCCTGTTTTCCTGTCAGCCCACTTCAGGTACTGGAAGGCTGCTCTAAAGTGCCCCTGGAGCCTTCTGTTCAGCAGGCTGAACAGCCCCACCACTCTCAGCCTGTCATTGTGGGAGAGAAGAGGTGCTCCAGCATTCTGGTCATTCGTCCTGGTGGCCTCCTCTGGACTTGCTCCAGCAGGTCCCTGTCCTTCCTGTGCTGGGACCCCAGAGCTGGATGCAGTGTTCCAGGTGGGGTCTCACCAGGGCAGAGCAGAGCAGAGGGGCAGAATCCCCTCCCTCCCCTGCTGCCCACGCTGCTTTGGATGCAGCCCAGGACATGTTTGGCTCTCTGGGCTGTGAGTGCCCATGGCTGGGTCATGTCCAGCCTCTCACCCACCAGCACCTCCAAAGTCCTTCTCACAGGGTTGCTCTCAATCTATTTATCCCCCAGCCTGCAATATAAAAATATGAAGACAAGAGATTATCTCTGTTTTCAAAGGAAATTGAAGTGACAGTAAGTGTCCTGGTCAAGTTGTCAGAGGAAGCTTGAGGTCAAGTAGGAGCTTTCAACCATCTAGATCATGGTTAAAGTCCTTAAAAACATGGATAGATTTTTATCAAAGTGTTTCCCTTCTTAAGGTCTGCTGTGTAAAAGACAGAACTGTTTGGGGGTTTTGGTTTTTTTTTTTCCTGAATACCTAAAGACATTATGTACATGACTCTGTCAAGACACAAGATGCTATTTTGCATCGTGGCCTGTTTTCAGTAGCGTCTACCATCAGCTACAGCAGCAACTAAGTGTCATTACCTGTTCTGGTAAGCACTATTAGAATGAAAAGCTAGGACATCTACAGAGAAAGGTTTTATTTTTTTAATCTATGTGGTTTTTTAATTCATGTGTTATTGCAAACACATAAGAATACAGAATTCAAATTAGTACTTCAAATCCTCAGACCTTTTTTATAAATATGCACATATGATAAATAATATGTTATTTGAAAATAGGGGAATAACTACTTGCAGAAGCATGTTTGTATTCTGTCATCCACATTATCTCATCTTTTGAGAAACAAACAAAATTATCATAATTGTTCATTCCTTTCATGCCTTACCCTTGTCATTACCATCACCACCACTATTCACCTTAATGTTAGTGGTCTTGTCTGGTTTTGGCTCATTGCAAGCCTCCTCTGGTTGAAAATAAAATCTACTCTTCAGAATTTTTCAAACTCCTCTGCCTGAAATGTCATTTTCTGCTGCTCAGCATCATGCAAATAATATTGGAGATCTTCTCATACAGTGGATTATGCAGGCTTGTCACATTGCAAGAGTCTCAGTGAGAGGGAAAGTTTGCCTTAAGAACAAGGAGAAAATATTTGTCTTGATGGAAGGAGACAAAAGGACAGTTTATTTAAGAAAAGCTTTGTCTGAAAGGTTTCTTAATGAAGCTAGTTTTGTACAAATATAGCCAGGACAAAAATAAAGCAAAACAGTTTGTCATGTCCTTATCTATTCACAGTTCTTGATGAATATTATCACAGCTTTCATTTGGGCAATTCATGAATCATGGCCTAAGTGAATATGCTTGCATGTTATTCATTGTATTTGCCTTCTGAATAAAACCAGTTTAAAATATCCTGGGACTTTTTTCAACAGCAAAATCTGTTTTCCTAAGAATGTGACATTAGAGTCAGCCAGAGTGGATATTTTTTGTTTATTTTGCTTTTTGTGGTAATCAGGAGTTCCCATCTTGCATATTTGCTGTTTTGAGAGGCCTGCTGGCCCTGCTGAGCTGCCATTGAAGCGAGTGGGAATGCTAGAAGAAACTTGCACTCCTTGATGAATATACCATGGCAGCTCTATGGAACAGAGGCTTCCAGTAATGGAAGCCAGAGCTGATATTGATACAAAAACTGCAACTGTATGTGCTGGTTACAGAGAAAAGGCGGTGGAGCTTTTAGAGCTGTTTAATTCCATACCACCTATATCGTCGGTGGGGACAAGGTTTCATCAGGAAGAGCCAAGTGCCAGAAATTCACCATCTTGCCTGGCTCTCTCCAGAGAGAAGGTGCTGGGATCAGCTGGCAGCCCCAGCTCCCTCTTTGGCACCACTCCTCCCTCCATTCCTTCAAGCCCATCAAAGTGTGTGCTCCCAGGACTGAGTCAAGCTGGGTGAACATGGCTGAACACAGCCGAGCACACCGGTCCAGAAAAATAGCAGGCAGCACAACACAGATAATCTGGCTCCCAAGGGAGTTGCTTTGTTCCGTTTCTTCATGGTTTGTTTTGGGGTTTTTTCAGACTTGGGGTCGAGGAAGGATGTTAAGCCATGTGAGCTCTTCTCGCCATATTGCCTTTTTCTGCAGACCACGTGGGCAATGCTGCTTTTGGGAAGTCTTTTTTTTTTTTTTTGTTACGAGTGGTGAATAACTTTTTGTGGGTCCCTCTCTCTTTTATATACTTTTTTTCCATTAATACTGCACTGGCTATCATGAATTTAGTAAGTTTTTATTCCAATTTGTATTTTCTCCTCATTGTTCCTCCGTTATTGGAATGGGTGAGGTAAAAGAGAGGGGAATGTTTGGAGTTTAGTTCCCTGCTGGTTGTTAAAACCAGCACACCACAGTAAGTAAGTGCTGCAAGGAAATTAAGGGTAAATCCAGCATCCCACTTTACACAAGTACCATCTGTTAAGACTGGGATATCTTCAAAACAGCATTATTGTCAACCTCTCTGAGTATACCGTGGTGATCATTAGCAACTTGTAATTTAACTGATCAGGTGAGGATCTTAAGATGGCAAGATGGAACTGCCTCAAGAACAATGTCATTCTGGTTTGCCTCATTAAAAAGTTTAAATATCAAGTTTGATTCTGGTGACTTCTTTTCCTTCTTGGCCCCTTATATGTAATAACTTGGTTTAATAAGTTGGATGAAGGTTTCTGTCACTGGGTCTTGTTAGTATCACCTTGTTGAAATACACAGACCACAGTAAGGCTTGTCAGGCAAGGAATAACTCTATTTTCTCAACCTACAGGCATTTCCTAAAAGATCATCAGGTAATTCATCCAGAAGCAAGTGAGCTGCTCTGACATGAGAGGATACAAGGGGCTAACATGAGTAGATGCAATGCAAAAACATCAAAATACAGAAACAAAACTTTCGAAGAGGGAAATGCAAGTTTAACCATCAAATTTCAAAGTTACACTTTAATGCACAAATTCTTTTCTTCCAAATGAGTTGCATTTCAGATTATTACACAGCTAATTGAGAGGAAAGTATTATCCTGCTATTCTCCACTCATTTTTTTAACAGTCAAAGAAGTTGTGAAAGGTTTGAACTGAGTTGTCAAGATTCTGACCACCCCTACTTCTGAGGCTTTGCTCTGCATTTTAAGGACTACATCATATTGAACCATGATAGGCAAGAGGTGACAAATCACAGTAGGGAAGATATTACCTGCTACAATACTTATCCTTTTTTCATTTGCAGCTGCTACCTTATTATTCAAGAAGTGATCATGCATGGCTGGAAGGGAGGATACAGACCTCAAGGCTTACAGTTGCCATTCCCTGTGGCCTAGCACACTGAAGGTACATCTGCAAGCAGACAGAACAGATATGAGAGCCCTCTTCAGTAGGGAATAATACCCACAGACATGCAAAAAAAACAAGCTAGGGGAAACACACTAAGTGTGCCTAGGATTATCATACGTACTGATATACTACCAACTTCAATATAACATTAAGAACAATGATTTTTCTCCTGTGCTTTACATTTCCCTGATGAGACCCAGGTTGTGAAAGGAGTCCTGCTGCTGTTATCACACAAATTATTCCTGGTGTACAGAATTTTTAGAGTTGCTCTGTGGGGTATGCCCAGCCCCTGCCCTGGAGGGATCTCTGCTGAGATAAGAGATTTTTCACTCGCCCAGCAGGACTCCCTGGAAAGGCAACCACTTCTGTGGTCACGGTGAGAAAAGACAGACCCACAATCCTTTGGGAGACCCTATGCAGATCCTTCGTAGCCCATTGGTCTTTACCCATCTCAGATCCTCTGTAACCCATTGGTCCTCACCCATCCACTGTATCCCTATAAAAGCAAGCTCTCTGGGGCCCTGGAGGGAGAGGGTTCTCGTCCCTGGCTTTCCCCTTTGCTGGAGGGGACCCACAATAAAGCTCCCTTCGTGCGGAACCAACCACACGAGCCTCTCGTCTCTCTCTCTGGTCTGGCCTGGAGGCTGCCCTGCAGAGCTGAGCTGGAATCACGAGCTGATATCACTAAAGAGCTGACAGCCTCTGCAAGGGCCCTCCTGCCAGCAGCTGAGGGAAGACACCGGGCCTCGGGAAGGCGATTCCTTTCGGGACCATCTCCCCGGACCGGTCATCTCTTCCTGGGTCAGAGCCGCTGACCCCCCTCACCAGCTGTAATATTGGTCAATCTCTCTTGATGGCATCAGCTTTAAATGGACACCACAGTTAGGTCTGTACACCTATATGGGAGTCACTTACATTAGCCAATATGTGGGAAATCAAGCCTGTGATTTAAGAGAAATGAAGATTTCTGCTTCATTCTCTAGCTCAGCAGGCAGATGATCACTTGGTTTGACAGACCAAGGAGCTGAGCTGCAGTGAATTACTAGCACCTCTTCCAGCAGGAGCTCATTGTTAGGTGAGCTTGGCTCAAGTACAAAGCCATGCTCTTCAGCTGTGGGTATAGCCTGCTCCCCCATTGTCCTAATTTTGGCCAGGAGTTGGAGGTTATTCTACACCTCCTCGGGTCATTGCTGGGGCAGAGGAAAGGGACTCTCTGGACTTCTGAGAAGAAGTGTGTGGGTTTCAGTTGAACAAACTTGGTAGGCTGAGGGAAGCCTTCTTTGTTTCATTGTCTCGGGATCCCTGGTAGGCATTTTTGCATGTGAATCACCTTCTCTTTTGTAGGCTCTTTTTATTACTTTTATTGCTGTTATTTTTTGCTTTCTCGTCTCATTGCTGTTTCCAGTAAATTGTTCTTACTTAAACCTGTTACCTTCACCTTTTTACCTCCAATTCTCTTCTCTATCTTGCTGGAGTAGAAAGGGGGAAGGGAAGCAAGTGAGAAGTATGTGAATCCTTGTTGAAGATGCCATAGCTCAGGAGGAAAGTTCTACCATCTCCTTATGGTTTCCATGCTGGAGCTACGATTTCAGATGGTGAGAACAGAGGAGACAACAAGAGGATAGAAACAGAATGAGTCTAAACAAACACAAAAATATTTTTGTAAAGGACTCTCCTCTTTTAAAATATTTCATCACAGAATCACAGAATAGGCTGAGTTGGAAGGGGCCCTCAAGGATCATCAACTCCTGGCTCTGCAGAGCACCATCCCCAAGATTCACATCATGTGCCCAAGAGTACTGTCCAAACGCTTCTTGAACTCTGTCGGGCTTGGCACTGTGACTGCTTCCCTGGGTAGCCTGTTCCAATGCCCAACCACCCTCTGGTTGTGTTTTGGCCGCACAAATTTTCTCCCTACAGCAGTGAGCAGCATATCTATCTTCTTCCCATGTCACCTGAACTTGCTTCCACTGGGCATACTCCTTCCTTTTTTGCCTTATCCAAGACACTGGATCACTTTTCTTTATGAAGAAAGTAATTCACAGTCCAGTTCTGAATCTTAGTCTTGGGAAACTCAGCTTCTCCTGTTGGTATTTTACACAAGTTTCTTCATTATGCAATGAAGACCAAAAAAAAAAAAAAAATTATGTTTTTTAATTAGAGGCGGCATTTAATTCTATTTACAGTTTTTGACACTGACTCAAACACTTTCAAGGAAACAATGGTCTATTTACTGACAGAAAGAGGGGCTTTTATCCGAGCAACATTTCTCCAATTAATATAAAAGCGTGCTCAAACTTTTAGTCCAGTATCATTAAAAAGAGATTTGCAAATGTTAAAGACACTTAACTGGAGATTGGTGTTATTTTCCTTTGTGCAATTCTTGTGTTTGTCTCCTCAGGGCTGTGTGCATGTATGTGAGCATTTGTCTTTCCAAAAGAAAGAGTTCAAAAATATAAACAACAGGGCCTAAGGATATTTGTGTTTAGAACAAAAGGGTTTGTGGCACAGTTTCTACTTACGTAACTCAGCAGCTGGCAGGAGTTCAGCAATAAGATGAATTCCCAGTTCTCTTTGAAATCACTTGCTTTTTCAGGTAAGGTACCTTACTGGAATTGGACCTGAATCCAATAACCACTCCATATGGTTTTGTCATAAAGATTTGACAATGTTCGATAATAAAGCACATAAGTATTACACTGTTTTACCCAGGATCTCATTAATCTGAATGGGAACTATATATTTAAATATCTTTGGACATCTGAACCTGGAGCACGAGCCTCCATTGTAATATGTTGTTCTAAGTGTTCAGTCACAGAGAGATGGCTGCGTTTTTGTAAATCATGTTCTCCAGGGGCTTACAGGGCTTGTTTTATCAATTTTAAAACTAATTACAGTTCCTCTGACAAATTTCAGGTTCCATTCAATACCTATAAAACAAAGAACATCTGTGTGAAGCATGGGACTGGTTAGACATCATTTTTGCAGTCCCTGAAGGTGGCAGCTTGTCTTCCCTATAGTGTATAGGAGAAAGATCTAACTACAGCCATTTTCTGGCAGCAGCTTAGCATCATCAGCCCACTTCCTATGCATCTCAGCAAGCCCTAGGAAATACATAACCATCACCCCTTTGGACAAGGCAAATATGGTAATACAGCAACTTTCCTTATTCTCTCCAGGAGACTGGACAACCATTTCTTAAAGTGCGAAGGTACTGACCTCTCTCAGAAGGAGCACAGTGTCTGTTTGTATTCTGTGGGGACCCAAATTCACCATTCCTTCCCACCTGGAAAAGAACCTGATGGTCCATGATTACCATTTGAACACAGACACCTGAAAAGGGGAAGTTAAGCAAAGACATGGTGAACAGATGAAGCCAGGACTGCTCCTCTAATGGCATCAGCAACACCATTCTCATTCTGGCAGCTTTTCTGGAGGCTGGCAGGATGGACTGGACGAAGTTCACCAGCTGTGCCATAAGGATTTGGTAGCTGGCGTGCTGGTAGCATGCCCTGCTCATGATCCAGGAGGGGTCCTGCCTAGCCATGAAGGAATGATGTGCCTTGATATCCAAGTATAACAAGTCCAGCAAGGATCTGTGAAGCTTGTTAATGGAAAAAGAGATACAGTTGATAAGCAGAGGGCCTGGGATTCCGACAAAGCTGTACTGCTGCTGTTCAACAAATTATATGCTACCTGGACAGTTGAAAAGGAACTGTGTGCATTTCTGGCGTGCACAAGAGGGGGTTAAAATAAACCAAATTATATCAAGTTTTCAGAGGGCATGCTTACCCCGTCACTAATCATGGCCTAGTGCCTGTTGCACCATTGTCATCTACAGCTGCACCATGATAGACTTTAGCACTTAGGAACACAGCTGCCTTCAGAAGAATTTATCTGTGAGCTTTTGGGAAGTGCTCCCGACATTTCTTCTGGATGCACATTACTTTCCCAGGTACAGGATAGCACCAGATAACCTGAGATAAGTAGAGATACTTCTGGAATCTGTGCCCCTGTCAGTATGAAATATATATGTAAGAGACCATCTGAGCTTAGAAACAACCAGAAAAACAAAAACAAGCCAGTCAAACCACGCAAGGGAAAGCCCTTGCACAGGTAAAGGAATGAAAATCACTGGATTGAAGACCAAAATTAATATTGCAGATTTCAGTGGTCATAATTCCTTAATTTAATACAACAGCAAAACTGCCAGGAAATGCAGTCATATTTTGGCACTGAACCAGTCTCTCACACACTATTTCATATGCTGTCAGTACAGAAAGAACTACTCTGAGTCAAAGGGCTAATTGCAAGCAAAAGCTGACAAGAGAAGGGAGAGGGTAGCAGTAAGCAGTAGATTTCTGGCTGAAAGAAGACAAGTTATGATATTCTCCTGTTTGCTCTCTTTCAACAGAAAGGAGCTGGAATGCTTTGAAGAGGATAGAAAGGCAACTGGTCTAAAAGTGATAGGAAAAGAAGTGTCTCCCCATACTGCACTTTGTTAACCTGTGGAATTAGCTGCTGAAACATCTCCCTGAGGCTGACCAGAAAGACAGATTAAATACCATAAAAAATCTGAAATATTTCTACATATAATTTTAAAAAAATCCACGAACAACCACATGTAATTACATGAGAGACGACAAAGACTACTTATGAGAAGAATAAAACCACATCTGCCTTGGAATATAAACTGACATTCTAAGTTGGAGACAGAAATTTCTTTTCATATTTGGTCATTGTTTACTGTGAGGTTTCTTGCACTTTTAGCTGAAGCAACATCTCTAGTCACAGTCAGACATGAAAATTTCGGCTAAAAATAATATTAATACCAGCAATTCAGTCTGATCTTCATCTGTTTCACTGAATTTATCCTCCAGTACAAAAATTCTAAAAAGTAAAAGTACTGCTCACATTTTCCTCAAGGCTAAACATTCTTCCCTAAAAAAACAATCAAGCATAGTCAGCTCAAGTCAGCATTAGGGCAGTAGTTGTTTTTTTTTTTTTTATGATAGTCACCTTAAATCTTATAGAAGAAGAGAATGGTATCATAATGTTTCCTTAAAAGATATATGAAGCCCTAAAATAAGGATCTTAGGCTCAGTGTCTACATGAAAAACTGAAGTCATTTAACTGAGTAAGTTTGATCTTGCTATATCTGTACCAGTTCTTATTGTGCTTGCAGAGGCTGTCAATTAGCTGAACTTTGTTTACTAAATAAACAAGAATAATTAATACGATTACAAACCTAACATTAAATCAGTTTTGGTTACCTACTGATATTAACACCTGCACAGTTTTATCTTCTCAGCTGAGATGTTGTTGAACTGAGTCAGCCAACATATATTTTCTTTGCCTTTTGCAGTTTGAGGTAACGTATCAATATATGACTGCAGTCATGAGCCATTTCAATCATGAAGTAAAAAGCACATGGTTCAGCCAAAACATGATTTCAGGGCTTCAGGTTTCAGAACAGCTTCTTTTCAATTAGCTCTGTCTAACAGGGGAATAAAGTTTTCCTGTGATACATTGATAAACAACTCAAGCATAAGATAGGGATGAATGTTTTCTTCTTTAGAACGAGAAGATTGTGGAAAAGATGCTTCCCTTAATATGCTAGCTATTCTCTTTTGAGGCAGCCTAGGCACAGTTAGGTCTCCTTGTTGCAAGGGCACACAGCAGGCTCATGTCCAGCTTACTGTCCACCTGGCCCCTGCTGGTGCTAATTCTGCTTGGTAAGCACATGAGTGTATTACTCTAAACTAAGCATTCTTACCCATAGTCCCATTCGGGCAACTAAATTGACGATCATCTGTGTCACCAAAAAAAAAAGAGGTTGAGGACAGCAGGAAAAATGAAAAGGTGATACACTGCAATAGCTGGCAAATTCAGTCAGTAATTCTACAACATGGAGTTCAGACAGACCAACGACAGTTTAGGCAATTGCTATGCAAGTTCTTATCCCTGGACAAATTGTAGAGATTTCCTTCTTATTCTGGAAAGCAGAATGATAGATGGGAGGATGCATTTCATTTCAGCCCAATTGCAAGAGAACTATAGAAAGATGTGGGATCACCCAAGGAAATACAGTCTCCTGCTAGTCTGGAATGTCATATTGCAGAAAAGCTAAGTTGGTCAGAGGAATTGTGCCCTGTTTCTATCTGGAAAGGAAGATTAGACAAATAGGTCAAGGTGGCCATTTTGTTTTTCCTCACTTATTTTTCTTGGGATAAGTTGAACACAACCAGGTGAGGTAGAGCTGCTGGCCCAGTCCAACTGGGAGGATCTCAGAAGCAGCCCTGAGATCTTCTGGTACCCTTTATATAGGTCTGAAATGCCTCCCCTTCCCTTTCTTCTCCAACACACCTAAACACGCAGCAGCAGCTGCATGTTCAACTCACTCCCTGCAGCTGGCAGGACTCGTGTCCCTGTCCCTTTTTCTGCAGTGTCCCTGAGCTGTGGAAAGGGAGACAAGAAAGTACCTAACACTAAGAAGCAAATTTGCATGAGCATAAATCTGCGTGCTACATTTGGGCAACCTTTCATGTGGTAGTAAAGATCCGTAAGGCAAAACTGGGTTTGTACTATCTTTGGGTTACTGCTGAGGATGAAAAAGCAAGGCCAGTACTTCTTGCCAGTGCAGATTCCAGAGGTCCACTGCTTAAAAGAAAACAAGATACCTATCACCATTTTGCACAACACAATCTTAATTGCCTTCATGCTAGTCATACCCATGAACACATCTAATTTATCTAATTTTTCTTTGATCTTATGTAGATTTCATGCGTGATTTTTGATTGGAGATTGGATCACAAAGTCTTTATAGTCTTCAGATTAGATTAGATTTTACCAGTTTTCCTTATATTCCATAAATATCTTTAGGTCATAGATTCACTAGGGTTGGGGACCTCTGGAGCTCATCTAGAATGGGTTCCACAGGATCATGTCCAGACAAGTCTTGAACATGTCTAGAGGAGGAGACTCCAAACCTCTCTGGACAACTTCTTCCAGTGCTCTGTCACCTTCAAAGTGAAGACGTTCTCCCTCATAAAGGTGGAACTTTGTGTGGAAGTTTGTGTTCATTGTCCCTTGTTCTGTCAGTTGGCACCAGTGGAAAGAGCCTGGCTCCATCCTCTTCAGATACTTGCATGCATTGATAAGGTCTCTTCTCAGCCGTCTCCTCTTGAGGCTGAACAGGCCCAGCTCCCTCAGCCTTTCCTCTTTAGAGAGATGCTCCAGTCACCTCATCATCTTTTTTGCCCTCCACTGGCCGTGCTCCAGGAACTCACGTGTGTCTTCTACTGAAGAGCCCAGACCTGGACACAGCACTCCAGATGTGCCTCACCAGGGCTGAGTAGAGGGTCAGGATCCCCTCACTCAGCCTCCTAGCAATGCTCTTCCCCATGTACACCAGGATCCCATCGGCCTTCTTGGCCCCCTTCTTGGCCTGCTGGCTCACAGACAGCTTGTTGTCCACCAGGACCCCCAGGTCCTTCTCCCCAGAGCTGCTTTCCAGCAGGTCAGCCCCCAGCCTGTGCTGGTGCCTGGGGTTATTCCTCCCCAGGTGCAGGACCCTGCGCTTGCCTCTGTTGAATTTCAGGTGTTTCTTCTCTGCCCAACTCTCCAGCCTGTCCAGGTCTCACCGAATGGCAGCACAGCCCTCTGGGGTGTTGGTCACTCCTCCCGGCTTTGTGTTGTCAGGGAACTCACTGAGGGTACACTCTGTTCCTGCCTCCAGGTCATTGATGAGTAAGTTGAACAAGACTGAACCCAGCACTGACCCCTGAGGAATGCCACCAGCTACAAGCCTCCAGCTACCCCCTGTGCCACTGGTCACAGCCCTCTGAACTCTGTCATTCAGCCAGTTCTCAATTCACCTCACTGTCCTCTCAGCTAACCCACACTTCCTGAGATACCTATGAGCATGTAGGGGAAACAGTGTCAAAAGCCTTGCTGAAGTCAACATGTCTCCACTCTTCACTTCTCCCCACTCCATGAAAACCTATGTAGTTTTGACAAAGCCTTCATTCAGAGACATTTTCTTGGTTTGATACCAAATTAGAAAAAACTCATAAGAAACATTTGGAATTGTTTGGTAGCTGCTTTTGTACTGCACATTTCTATTCCTGTCCAGCTCTATACTGCTCCAAAGGATTTCTCATGCCTTGATCTGTATAGATATTCAGGTCACAAGCTATGTCCTTCTTTTGCCATTCACTGTTGTGAAATACTTCTCTTTCCTGGAGAAAATGACATTCAGATAGTGCCACCGTACCTACCTTAGTGAAATTAACCTATCAACATATTGGTGGTGGTGGTGGTATGTCTGATGATTTATAGTTCTTACAATTATAATTAATAACAATAACTAATTGCTACTAACAGCTGCTTACCAAGTTGGTTCACTTTGGATTTGCATGGAAGGGAGATCTGAACCCATGCCTAGTCCTTGATTATAAATTTTCATTTTAGTCTCTAGCATGATAAGCCACCACTTGCAAGGTGGAAGCTTTCTGGCTGGCAAGTGAGAAACTGGGCTAGAAGGACATGCTACACTTGTGAGAGGAATACACAGCCTGCTCACACAACCGTAGCCAAAACCTCATGAGTTCAAAATGAATTAGTGCATGGGGAGTTGTTGATTCCTGTCCCCAAACTACAGTTGACTAAGGGCTTCGACAATCCCAAATTGCATTCCAGAGTAAAAAAACCTGCACATAGTATCTATGTCTGCTGGGCAATGTTACACAAAGCACTATACGTCTGCAGCAGCTACACAATCTGAAAGCAGGCATTTGCAAACCCCACTGCTTTATATGTTCCTCATAAGTGGGAAAGAAAAAATACATAACCATTTCAAACAGCTTAATATTTTTAGACAATCAAGTTTTTCTTTCAAGGTTCAATTGGAATTCTACTCCTGTACATTACAGCAGCTTCTTTCTGACACTTCTGTTAAAATCCAAAGACAGCTCCTATACAAGAATAATTTCAGCTTCTGAGTTACAGATATTTTGTCTACGCAGTAGAGCAATGAATCAAAGTATTTAAATTCAGACTGCTGTAATATTTCGCAGTCCTGCCAGAGACAGAAACACAGTAGCCAAACTGTAAACAGCCCTGTTTCCTTGCAGTCCTGTCAAACGTCATGCAAGCTCTTACATCTTTCTTTAGCACTGAAGCCCATAGAACATACCACAAATGTAAACCTAAGTTGTGCATACGCATTTTCAGGACTGAAACTTGGCAATTTAACTTCAAACGTGCATGTATTTTAGCTGAGTTCTTGAGCATCATGGTGTAGCAATTCTCAATTTTTTTTTTCCTTCAAAGGAAAACAAAGATCCATTTTATTTTTCCTTTTTTTTTTTTTCTTTTTTTAAGTTACACAAAGAAGATGTAGCAACACCAGGCTATCTGGAAATCTGGGCCAGGAAAATCTATTGGACAGTTTAACTGATTTCTGAATTGCACTCCTTCAGATTATTACTATTAATATTATTGCTATTATTATTATTATTATATTAGTTTCTCTAAGCAGGTAGCCAAATGGGGATATTCACAAGTTTATTTTCAGATATTCTCAAGAGCACAGATATCTCGTGGAATATTTTTAACCTGGAAATGAAAACTCTTACTGATAGATTTTACCTCACTGTAACACTAGTTACAGAAAAAATATGGCAGAAAACTTTGCCTGATAAACTTAATTATAGGCTTTGTCTGAGAAGAAAATCTTTTTTGTATCACCTCCCTGAATTTTTGCTACTGCTCACAGGAAGGGCTACCCCAGTGTGCCTTACCCATGGATAGAAACAAATCTCTGTGTAACAGAATATGGCTTGATTAAACTCTACTTACCTGCAGCTAAGTAGTTATGTCTTCCTACAAGCAGTCTTCAATCTCTGACTTGATAACTGCGTGAAAAATAACAATATTATTCTTCCTCTCATCTGTGCTTTCAGAAAAGTATAGCCTATTATTACTTCCAGCACTATTCATCCCTGCAGCAATTGAGTTCCACACTCCAGTCTCAGGCAGTACCAGGTTATGTCTGAATCACATGTGTTTACTTACAAAGAGCTCCAGATGCTTGCATTGTCAAGAGCACTATCCCCAATTTAAGCTCTGCACTACAGACCAGCCAGAAATTATTTAGGTTTTGCCCGCTCTTCAGTGTTTCATCAGTTGCATTATCAGTCACACACACGTCATTATGACTCAAAAGTGTCTCCCACTCAGAACCAAAACTCCTTTAGAAGAAACACAGGAAAACAAACATGATCTAAACAAATCTGAACAAGGATCTCTCTGCATGTGTTAGGGAAAACCATGAAGAAAGGGTATGTCACACTTTCATGTGAAAGCTGAGCAAAACACATTCTAGCAAAACTTCCAGCACGGATACACATTATATGTTAGGAATCCTTTTTATCTCAATGAAACAGGCTGATTTTGCAGGTAGTGTTTTCAGCTGACATTTTTCCCACTCAAGATGTAAAAACAAGTTACATTATTTTGCTACAGTGGCTGTCAACATCAGAATATTTTCTCACTTTTGTTCTGAATTCTCCCGAAATTTTGAATGCTTTTAACTAGAAAGTGCCGGTCCTTTTTTAAGTTATAACCTGGTCTTTATCATTCTCTAAATTGGCCTTTTCATGGAGTTTTGCAGAACTATAGAGAGAATGACATAAGAGCTTGACAGGTCAGTATAATTAGTTTATGTGGATAAGCTTAAATTGGATTTCCCCATTGCCATTGTTGGTCCAGTAATATTCATGGGAGGAGATTCTTTGTACTAGACTCAGTTCAGACTGACCAGCATCCTGAGCACTGTGGCTGCATTCAAACACCTGAAAAATAGGCATCAACATTAAACTAAGAGTGAAGGCTCTGGACTTCCTTGCTAAGGGACATGATTAGAGGGCCATGTTTCTTTTATGGTTTTTCTCAAATCCCTTAAAGCCCCATGAGTGGACCACAGTACAAAAGCACCCAGGCAGATATCTAGCCATGCCAGTGTCATCATGGTCGCACTCTCACATGGCTCTGCTGTTTGCAGAATTACAGGGTTGTGAGTTAGTGCCTCTGCACTGTTTATCCTCCTTGAAGAGACGGCGTGATGCGGAAGCACAGTCTTGGTGTACTCTGGAGGTATGCCCCTGCCAAGGGATCACCCCTCACATCAAGAAGTATGGAACAGGTTAAGTGACCGCATTTTCACCCTTAAATACTCTTTGTAGGAGATAGGATCATAGAATCGCAGAGTGATTTGGATTTGAAGGGACCTTAAAGATCATCTAGTTCCAACACCTCCTGCCAGGGGCAGGGACACCTTCCATCAGATCAAGTTGGTCAGTTTTTATTCCATCCTGTGCCAAAATGGTTTGACCAAAGCACAGACTAATCTGTCATGAAGAGCAGAATTGCTAGCATCAGATCTGTGTAGAAAAAAAGTGGAAAGCAGTGCTTTATTTGGAGAGTGTAAGAGGAAGTGATTAAACAAAACGTCTCTTGAATGTAATGTAAAATTACCCTGCAGTCTTGGCCAGGACATTTGGTCTGTTTAGTAAAATAGAATCAGATTCTTTTCACTTTGTTCAAGTGTGGATGAGCTGCCTTCTCTCTTCAAAAAGCCCAGTGCATCCTAGGAGCTAGGATTTGTTCCCCTCCCTGTGGACAGTGATGGACACTGCACCTATTATTTTTGCAGGGCAGAAATGTGTCTTTTGGTGAATAACAAACCCAAAAAGAATCCCATCTGTTCATTTTTTTAAATCCATCACTTTATTAATAGCACTATATAGAAAACATTTTTCCCGTGGTTATGAAAAGAGATTTAAAACTTGACAAGGAATACAAAATAGCTCCATTTCATTTTCCAGGAAACAGAAAGTATTTCAAGTTCTAAGTTCACTGGGATTGTCAGTCATCTCTTTTTTGCTCTTTGAGTCTGCATGCATTGACATGGACAGCATCATCTCCCTCTTAGTCTTCTCTTCTTTGTCTCTCTAATGTGCCAAAGGTTGACAGGAGCCAGAAAACAGGGTTCAAGAATGCAACCTGGTCCTTTGGTGCCAGCACAGCTCTGAAAATATAGAAGACGACCCCGATGCAAGTGTCTTACTCTGTATAGCATATGTATTGCCAAGGAAACACTCAAGTCCCATGGGAATAACTATGAACAAGAACAGAGTCTGGCCTAGTTTATGTCAATCTGTGCATGAATGTTTTGCTCCTAGAATAACAAGGGGAAGATGACAAATCTTTCCAGCAGTTATACCAATTCCTTGCAATAATCTGGAGATCTGAATGCTGTGGTTACAACACAACAGCCCAACAGTAAACTACTAGACCCATGCCCCGTTAAGGAACAGGCTTTCCTGACTAATACACATCTCTCTGGGGCAAGATAAAGAGAGACGGCACTTTTAATTCACCAAGTCAGCTATCCCCTTGGAAACACTAGGACACACTACTATCACAGATGGAAGACTCACCCCGAAAATGCAGGATGAGGACATTGGTGCTCTCTGCTGCTGCAAAGATGAAGTGTATGAGCTCAATCCCATGAAAATCCTTATCACCACTAAGAGAGGCAGCCACATCTCATGCTGCAGCCTACAGCAATTCAGTAGACTTTCCTTGTGCTGAGTGAAGGATACATGCAGGTTTACAATAGCTCGAGTCTGACGGATTTTAAGTATGTTTTTTTAATGATATATTTCAGCTGATATGTTCTTAGACCTGGCTGACTGTTCTGTTGCATAAATGTTTATGCCAGCAGAAGCAGAAGAGTGGGAACTGGAATACTGGGGTGGGACTTTCCTTTTGATCACCAGTGCAGGCATACAAAATTTTAAAGTGACAGAAAACCACCAGGGGTTTTTTAGGGAAAGCAACACACAGAAAAGAAAATATCTTCTTAATATATATAACCTTGAAAATCAGACCATGCCCCTGAGATTCCTAAATGTAAGCTAAGTTCTTCAGAAAACCACTTCCCTTTTCTTTTCCATTCTCTACCCTCTAGTGAGCTTTACAACAGAACAAAGCAAGATCAAAATTGAGTCCTTGGCAGTTGGGCAATATTACAACAGAACACAAAACTGGGTAACACAAATTCCAGTTTCTTGTCTCTATGACTGTGATCCTTGTTTGTGGCTTAAGAATCTGGATGCCAGATTTCTGAGGGTTTTTAAGATAAACAATGAAGTGCAGCAAAGAAGTAAACATGCAACAAGGAAGAGCTGTTATGCATAAAATCTTACTGGACAAGTTAGCATAATTAAGAAAATTTGCCCCTATCCCTCCTGAAAACAGATTTTTATAAGTATACAATCATTCTGCACTGCTGCCTGTCAAAAAAGTATCAGAATAAGGCAGCTGGGATGTGCCTGCCTAAGGGAAAGAAATTCTACTGTAAATCTTCCCTTCTTCTTTGGGTAATTGCAGAGTCTGGCTCTTTCCTGTAACATACTAACATGACTTTGCAAGCTCATTCCCCCAAATCCTTAAGCAAAAATTTATGGTTCCAAGTTTCCTTACTCAACAGTGCATGTGAGCAGTTGTTGCTGGCAATGTGGTCTGTATGGGCTCTCAATGAAAAGTTCATGAAGTGCTTTTTGGATAGAGATGGATTAATGTACTCACTCCAAAGGTGAGTACAGATAATACAGTCCCTGCATTTAGTAAAATCCTTCTTTTAAATAAATTCTCATTCACAGTTTTCCCTTTGGGTCCCACCCAGCTTTTAAGTGCAGGAGAAAGTGATCACATGTACTTCTTGAGCTTCTCATTCTTCAAGCCCCCTAAACCTCAGCTTCACTCTTTGCTGGAGTACCTGTCCAGTTTAGCCTTTCCAGAAAGCTTTATCTATCAATGAATCCCAGAGCAGACCTCTGCAGTTCCCTGACCCATCAGAATGAAACAGCTCCCAATCCACTTACCAATATAGTGTTACCTTCAGTTTCTTGTTAGAAGAAGTGTTTGATACAGTCAGAAAACATTACAAAGTGGCAAAAGGCTCTAGCTTATGGAATATAGAGAAAATAGAGTTTATCTGTAAATGCATCTGTGAACCATTCTTCACTTTTCATTGCTGGCACACATTTTGTATAAAACCTACAGGTCTATGCTTTGTCACAGGGATGTAAGCACACTGGACGTTGCAGGGTTATTTTCTGGACTTCACAGTGTAACTATTCTGTTCAATGCACAGCGTCTGCACTCTTCACAGCTGGTGGAAAATACCAAGGTTTCATCCACTTTAAAATATCTCCAGCCACTGAGAGCAGACAGCTTGAGATCATCAGAAAGTAACTTCCTTGTATAAAGGCTTGACCATCTCAACTGCTCATGACAGAAATCTGCAAATCAATGACAGCCTTAGACATCATTACATATATGTTTTCTTTTTCTCAGTAATTCACTAAGTCCAGAGGGCTTTCTTGAAGCAGTCTGAAGACTGGGTCAACTCAGGGGAAGCTCGCTCTTATTTTCAAGGGATTTTTTTTTTCCCATTATGAAACAGACATGTCCAAATATTGCCCTTCCATTTTCAATATTTTTGGATCCATTCAAATGAGCTATCCTGAGCTGCCCTTGTGTACACTTGTGGGGAAATAATTACATTTCCAGCACCTTCAGTTGTCAACATTTGTTAAGGTTTTCTTTAGTTCTGCTATGAGTAGCTGACTTTGTTTGAATGCCATCAGACTTATGCTGAGATCAACAACCACTTTTATATGGATATCCTCCCCCAGAGCTCATTTGTTCTTCTTGAAAAAAACAATTCAAAGACTGCAATATAAAGCACGTAAGAAGAATCAAGCTGGATCACACCAAAGGCCCATGTGGTCCTGAATCCCATCAACATACAAAACCAGATACTTAAGAATCTATGTAAGGTCAGGATAGAGCTGCAATTATGCTACTCCAGAATATTTTCACAGTTGTTAACAGTTTTGTGGCTCTGGAAACATCATAAGCCACAAGCATTTCTCTATGAATTAACCACCCTCCAGGTGGAACAGGATGAATTGTTTTCCGTGAATTTGTCCTGTCTCCTTCTGAATCCAGGCAAAATTAAACCTGCAATATTTTTGCAGGAAGGAGGCCCATGGCTCACCTACATATTATGTGAAGAGCCATGTCCTTTCCTTTGTTATGAATATGCTACCCCTTGGTCTAATTTGACATCCCCTAATTCTTTTAGTATGAAAAACTTTAATTTCCTTATTTACTTTCTCCATATCTCTCAGGGTAGACCTCAACTGTATTCCTGTCAGTCGTCTCTCTGCTTAAACAATCCTGCTTTGTTCCACACCATCAAAATCCCAGTGTTACATACATGCGAAGAACCACAGGGCCCTAACACCAGTTGTAGACTCTAAAAGCTACCATAGCACAAATACAACAGGTAGAAAAATTGACAAAAATCAAAAGGAAATCTGACAAAATAAAATCTAACATCATTAAAGTAGTATTACAAATAACTGAAGGAAGCAAAAAATATGAAAAGCATGCATTTCTACAACCGTCCCTTCAGTGCAAGGCAAAGATCACACAGTTTCCATTTGCATTTCAAAAGACTTACTTTCAGAGAACTGTGTGGGCATGGCTGCACATCGGAGAAGACATTAATGGTCTTCTGCTTCACCAAAACCTTTGGTCATTGTGACAAAAAATCACCTATGTACAGCTAAGATTCAATAGAAAAGCTGACACTGTTCTAGGCTGAACGCGTCAGCCTTAAGTGTCCCACTTTTCCCTCTAGTATACTATGTGGGATTTGAAGCACCTTGGAAACAGCAAAAAGTGAATCTCATTAATCATAAAATCCTCTTATGACTGGACTGACAGCTACTGTGAGAAATGTCAGCTCCAAGTGACACAGAGAAGAAGATTGTAATGGAAAACTGCCTCATCTGTAACTAGAACATCATGAATTAGAGGCAATAATTGGCCTTACAAGCAGAGAATAATGTCATCATTACTCTTACTACTTGTCGCTTTAAATCTTGGTATTAGATGATGCCTGTAAGATGTTCACAGCTAAAAACTTCTGGCTTCAGTCCACGTGAACACGTTATCCCCTGTCTGTTTGAAGAGGAAACTACAAATAGCCACCCCTATATAGGACCCCTATCTGGAGTGTAATTTCACTGTGAGAAACTGGCATGCTCTAACTATAGCTAAGCATACTATGAAGTCAACGTGAATCTCTGTGCACTACGAGTTTTTGATCTTTGAAAGGATAATAACCTTCATTTTCCAGTTAGATTTTTACAAACTGAGAATAGTCCCTATTACCTGGAAGAACAGAAAATCTGTTTCCCAATCGTTCAACATTTTCTTTGTACAAGACCAACACTTCAAATAACTCAAATTCCTAAGATGAAAAAAGGAAAAGTGAAGAAGTGTTTCAATTAAACTTTATTAGCATCTCCAGTATTTCTGCTATGTGAAGTCTTCTACATCTGCTGCACCTGAACTGCTCCAAACTCTGTAAATTGAAAAAGCTCATGTTATATATGTTACAAGTTCTTAAAGGGAAACTGTTAGCCACTGGAACAGGGATGACATGACATGACATGACATGACATGATATAATGTTTCTAATAGCAATTTTTTCATTTCATTAGAACATGCACAAGTGATACAGGAACTGCTGGGTGAACTCACAAGGCCTGTTTACATCAGCACTCATATTACATGAGCATGCATTTCCTCTTGCCTGGAAATCTGCCCTCTGATTTGGTGCAGCAAAGACTTCAGCATAGATAAGAAACACCAGAAAATATCTACTTTTGGCAGATGTACTGAACAAAAGGCAGGATCTCTAGGGTAAACATCACTCACTTTGCAGAAAATGGCTTAAACTCCTGGTATTAACTAAGAATTTGGCTACAAACACCAATCAAATTTTGGCTTCTTGTACAATACCGGACTTCGAGCTGATATCATTCTCACTTTAAAATAAACTTTTCTAAACTCTCTGGCTATGCCTCTCAAATAAGTGTCATTTTTCTTTGGTGAAAGAAACTATCCAAA
This sequence comes from Corvus moneduloides, assembly GCF_009650955.1. Lineage (NCBI taxonomy): Eukaryota > Metazoa > Chordata > Aves > Passeriformes > Corvidae > Corvus > Corvus moneduloides. Next base: position 32,370,481 of record NC_045511.1, read on the forward strand.
TGCAATTTTCATCCTGAGAAGAGTCCAGACCTGCACAGATACAGCCAGGATACATCTAAATTTGCCTGCAAAAAATTTAATGGGAGTTAGCAATGTAATCTGACAAGGACAATGGGAAGTTAATTTAGAGTAAACTTAGGTGGTCAGGACTAAGGTACCACTTACCAAATGTTTGCCGTGATGCTTGGATAAAACATTTATTTGTCCAGTGGGTGCAAACTTTTTTATCTCTATCCCTCTCACCATCTTGTGTTTGGCCTGGCCCAAATCACTTCAGTTCTGGGTTACTGGTGGTTTTATTTTTTAACCATTTCCTGCCCTGTCAGTTTTTGAGTACTTTGGAAATAGATGTCATGTCTTTGTAAGAGGACTATGTCTATCATCTTCCTTAGAATCGAAAGCCAGTGAACTGAATCATCACAGTTTTCCTGGAATTGCCAGGTACAGAGGAGGCAGATAATTCCTTGAACCACCTGCAGGAAACTTGCAGTGTGAATTTTCAAACCAAGATGATGAGGAACATATTAACACTCTCTAGTCTCATCAAACTAGAGATAATAAATTAAGATAATAGAGCAGACTGTCTTCCACCCTCATCTGATAGTGTCATTCTTTTTTTTTCTGACAGGAAATAATACCCATTTTTACCAAACGGACTATTAACTTGACAATCTACATTCGGTAGTCCAGATGAAGTTTTCCTGTGTCCTGCATGAGGCCAAACAGTACCCATTTTCAAACTGTGACCTCCTTTCAGTAGTGCAGTAGCTGAAATCCAAAAAAGTCTGTACACAAAGAACTGAGAATGTAACGTAAAAGTAGGTGAGGGGATTTAGTAACAGCCAGTACCACAGTTACCAAAGAATGACTTCCTTTAATTGTATTCCACAAATAATAGGGAATCAAAAGTGGTTTTGTGTAACTTTCTTGGTTTTTTATTTTGATGGTTTTCCTCACTGAAAAAAAAGGACTCCCAATCTGATGAAATTTAATTAACCACAAGGAAAACGTGTTCTTTCAAATTCCAGAGAGTTGCAATTTAAGAGAAAAAGGAAAAGAGTTCTGGCTAGCATTATAATGAATTTCATTAGAATCAAATCAAGACAGAGATGCACTGCACTGTGCTAGAGACCTCATCTCCAAGAAGGGCTTTGGCCTAGCCAGCAACCAATGCAGTTAATAGGTTTTTTCTGGGAGAAAGAGAAAATTTCGTTGTCCTGGCAGGCTTGTTAAAGCAATCTAAGAGGAAACAGTGGCAGGACAGGCAGCACCATGGTATTTCAGTCTGCTCCACCATGCAACTTCTCTTAAGAATTTTACAAAACAGTGACTTAAATCCACAGCACATCTTCCTGTAGTGATGGTTGGTGTGTACCCTAGAAAAGAGACAAAAAAGGTATTAAAAAAGTAAATTTTTGGTTGTGTTTCCTTTTATCTGAACAGTGTCTACAGTGGTCAGACACTATCTAAATTAGGCCTGCAAACATATATTTCTTTCACCCTGGAGAACTTGTGGTATGATAAGAAGACGAGAGTTGGAGCACCTAGTTTTTGTAGGCTCCTTTTGAAGCCAAGATTGTCAAACCCGAATTCCTGAGATAGCATTATTATCTATATAGCTAAAAGAAGAATAGTTTGTCCCATTTCTGAAAGTCTTGCCATTTCAGATTACATAGCTGCAAACTGGAAAAATAAATCTATTTCCCAGATGAAAAGGCATTCTCCAAATTCCTTAATGAACGCACTTCCCTTCCTGAAAGTGTATTTTATGGCCAAAGTATAAACATCATTTCAAACAGAGGAAACAAAGCTGGAAGGTTTGGTCCCTGAAAGTACAGTCTATAACGTAAGAACCAAGGTAATGCCAAAATCCAGTCTGCCTCTGTACCTTAAGTAAACAGCCCACCTGGAGAAAAATTACTCTTCAGGATGTAGGGTGAGATGTGAGGAAGCTGAAATACAGACTCACAGCATGAGCTAAATGTAGCCATGGACAGAGGGATAGCGCCAGTTCAACATCAGAGGGTTTTCCTTCTATAAGCTTTTGCCTGTTTTTCTCACCTGAAAGCGTTCCAACTAGGGTGACAGGTAACATAAGTAAAAGAGGTGCTTTTTATAATGGCTGCCTTCACATTATGCTGCTTTGCCAGTGATTCTGTAAAAGGCTGAGGATATTCTGCTATAATGCCCTTGTCAGAAAAGCTGTGGGAAACCCAGTCATGGACAGCACAGTGGTTTGTGGAAAATAGAGCTCTTTGCTAGCATTGTTGAAAGAACATGCACATTACTGTCACTGAAAATAGTCTACCTTTCTCTTCACCTTCCACTGTGGGCTCCCATCTCTTTGTAAAGCTAAATATAAGCTGCCTGGCTTTGCTTTTGGACACCTCTCAAAGCCTGCTCATGCCCTAACCTTTACCTCATGGAGTACCTCAGGAGCTGTAGCAGCTTCTCAGGACCCTTAAAAAACTCATTGTAGCAGGATTTCTAAGGATTATTAAGACTGAGACTAGTCAGATGAGGACATTCGTCCCGCCTACAGTCATTAACATGTACATAACTACCACACTGATCTCAAACTCCGTTTTGCTGAGATGCTTCCCAAGCTGAGCTGCAGGGATAACACAGCAATATTTGCCACACTAATGAATGTTGTCTCCTTGTTTTGTGTCATCTTCTGACTTGTCTCTCTGTCCCTTGGGCTTAACATTTAAACTGGATGCCTTCTGGAGCAGGATGCTTTATTTTGGACTGTCCATAGACAACTGCACAGCAACAACATAGGCAAGGTTCTTAACCACAAAATCCAGCAACTCTATAATAGCAGGTCTGAATTTCAAATGTGGTAGGTCTGATTCTCTTCGGGCCTGAGAACCTTGATATCAAATGGGGTGTGGAAATGTGGATAAAGGGTCTCAAAAAACTACACACATGCACACGCACATCTGTCTATTGATGACATGCTAAAGGCAGGTAGCTAATAACCGTAAATGTGCAATGGATCTACTTCCTGTCTCACTCTTCCATCATCCAGCACTTATATCCCTGTGAGACTCTGGGTAAATATTTCTAAGCAAACTCTCCCCTCCCCTTCCCTTATCCTTTCCTCTGAGCTTGGCTAGTGCTCTGAACCACTATTCCCAGGTGCTGCCAGAGCACATCTGCTTGCAGCTAAAGAGGGGTCAGCAGGCACAGCTAGGCAGGGGCAGCACACCCTGCTTTCTCCTCCCTTGTCCAACAGCAGAGATGAGTCCTGCTGTTTGCAAGGAGAGACATGGCAGCAGGTAAGGAAGTGTCCTAAGATCCACTCCTGTTCATCACAAACAAGGTAGCAAGGATATTCTGCAGGCTGTGGGCTTCCACTGGTTTTGAAGTTCTGTTTCTTATCCATGTGGACACAGCCCCAGGCAGGGATTCATGGTGAGGCAAAAGGATCATTTTGCTCTGGGTGGACTGAGAACCACAACAACAGCCACCAAGGGACAAACGGTCCCTTAAGTCAGGCCACAACTTCAGAAGTAGCTGGAGCAGTCAGAGAGTGCTGTAGGAAAGTATTACAAATCGCCAAGACCTGTGGAAAGTTCACATGACCAAATATGGATAAGGATAAGGAGGCCAAACCTGAGTTGCAAGTGTTTTGTAGCATGGATGACGGTGTCTGTGGAGACAAGACCCTGATGGTGGCCAAGCCTCCCTGCTGTTGGAAGTCAGGCAAGGCAGACTTCTCCCAGGCTTTCAACCCAGACCCCAGTGGATTTTTTAGGTCATTTTAATTGTGCTTTCTACCCTGGAGACAAAAGTGCAAGAAAGAAGCAGATGCATGTGACACGGGTGATTTAAAGTCCCTTGAGAAGAATTGAAACATACAAATTAAATTTTTCTAATCTGGACAAAACACTCAACAATCTAACATTGTCTCTTGACAGTCTGTGGAAAGGAATCAAGATATTCACAGTTCTCTGTAGAGTTGGAGCCAGTTAATAATGGGCTCAGAATTGTTTTGGTTGGTGGGTTGACTTGCGGTTGTTTGCCCGTTTTCTGTTACTGGTTTTGTATGTGGCATGGTGTGCCCACCCTGCCCTGCTGAGTCAGAGAGAGTCTTACATTTGTGGTGAAGATTGCCACTAGAAAATGTTCTAGTGAACTCTTCTCGTGTTATGAGGCTAAAGTCTCTGTTTTCTTCTGAAAAGCTTCTTCAAACTATTGTGGCTATTTTCCAATTTCTGGCTTTTCTCCAGAAGCATGATTGAGTTTTGATTTTTAAGACTTCTGAATTCCTCACAAAGGCATGCTTTGATATCAAAAAGTATAAAAGCTGTAATATTACCAGTAATGAATGGAAATGCTTGAATAAGCACAGGAAGTCAAACTGGCTTTTTTAATGTCTGAGCAAATCTGCAGTCAAGGGCAGACTTCCTGCTTTGTCTTTGTTAATTTTGATAGAGAAAGTTATAGCCGAGGGTGTAATTAATAAAGTAGAGTTCTGCAAGTGCAATCAGTGTTCCTGCTGCAGATAGAGAACATTTGGGGTTTTATTAGCAATAATACAAAAGCTGAACAAAAAAGAGATGGAGGTTTGGTTACAGAAAATACTGATGACCATGCAAAGTCTGCATTTAAAAGATCAAAGGTACAAATTTATGAATAATTTTGGAGATTTATTTTCATGCAACTAAGCAGGTGCATAAAAGAAACTAAAGTCTTCCTTGCAATAGAGATAAATGATAAACATTCTGCATTTTTCCAGATTTGCCTTACTAAACAAGCAATGGTTATTTTCTGGCCTCACTGGTATTGCTTATTTCACATAGTTAAACAGACTTGTCTTAACACTGTCAAGACAATAGTGATAGTAAGTAATAGAAAGTTTGCTAGCAATATCTTGATGTTGTAATTACAGTGTATATTTTCATTACCAGAGTAAATTCCTTCAGGTGTACAATAACAGTATGATGAATTCGGCATTAGAAAAACGTGTAAGAAAGAGATTTTTGGCCTTTTGCCACATATCATTTACAAAGCTGGTTCTGATTTTACATTACCTTTGCCCAGTGTCTTGGCTTATGGAGCTACAGAGCTGGTGGAGTGGTTAGACTGATATTACAGGCCCATGGCTGACCTTCAGCACATAGCTAGGTAGTTGTTAGGAATGTTACACTGCTTCGATAGAGTGCAGATACCATTTCGCAAGAGAAATCTGTGCATTAATGAAAGAGGAAGTCAAACAGGAAGGACAGAAGGATGATATGTGATCTCAGAATTTGGAGATGCAAAGCAAGCAGAACACATTGGACTTCTGTGTAGTAACACTAGGGTGCATCACTATGCCCTAAACATAGTAAGAACGGCTACATGCTAGCTGGAAATTTACCCAGTAACCTATGCCACTACTAGAAGTACAATGGTAAATCTAAAAAAAAAAAGCTTACGGACATAGGACATATGAAATAATTCAGTCTAATGGTAGCTCTCGTTTAAGAAACAAAACAATGAAGCTATGGACAACTAAAACATGGACTTCGGCTGGTGTAACAAATCCTCTCTTATCTCCAAGTCTCAAAGACACTAAAGCAACATCTTTAATCACCAACAATTTTATATTAAATTAAAATTTCCTAGGATGTAACAAAAACTCTGCTCATAAAGAAAAATAATTATGTAAAGATATATAATATATTATTTATATTACACATATAATATCATATATAATAATATAATATATAATAATGTAAACAAGCAGTTCCAACTTAATAAATAAATGGATGTAACCTTGAGTAATAGTTAAAAAAACTGCCTGAACAGTCACAATTTAAGCCAAACTGTAATAACTTAATAGCTTTGACAGATATTTATACTTTATTTTACAGACTGAGCCTTTGTAGAACAACTTGAAAAGAGGCAATTGGTGATAAAAATTAGTTTCAGTAACATTACTCTGTAAATAACAGAAAGAATGCAAAAAAAAAGTATCAAGAAGGTTAAAAGTTGGAAACAAAGGGAAAACCTGTTAAGTGCTACTAGTCTTAAGCAGTCAGAAGTTGAAAAAGTTGTGAGTTTAAAAGTGTACATGAAAACTTCGAAAGTTGTAGTGAAATAGGAGCACTTTATTGTTATAGTCCAGCACACAAAGACCTGCAGAGTGTTCCAGAGAATGTTATTTGTGATGCAAGTAACTTCCCAATGTGTATCATTAGACAAGTGAGATTATGGAGCTGTAAAGCAAGCGTTGTTTAGTGTTCTAGCCTGTAGAGCTGGCGTTGCTCAAATGGTTAGACCATTGTCAGAGGCCCATAGTCTGACCTTCATCGTGTTGCTAGGTAGTTGTTAGGGAGGTACCACTGCTTAGATAAAGCACAATTAGGCAGGTCTTACGAAAAAACCCCATAGCTATTGGCAGAAAAAGCACATCTAAACTGGTTCTAGAATATTTACTCCATGACTCACTACACTCATCATTGAACAGTATCTCAGAGAGGTCCATGGGCCAAGAAAATGCCAACAGCTGGAAGAGGTCCCTCATCCCACCTCCTCCCAAGAGGGAGAAGGGCAACTGCTCTGGGGGACATTTGGCTATGGAGGACCTGCAGGGACACCTGGGACCAAGTTCTCATGGCCAGAGCCACCGCATTCAGCACCCTGCTCCTCTTGCCTGCTGAGAGCTCTGTTCCTTCCCTCCTGCAGGAAAAGTGAAGTACAGGTAACTGCTTCTACCTGCTTTGTAGTGTTCTTAGCTACTGTTTCACAGAGGCAGCAAACACCCAAACTGCTTTTCCAATTATAGAGGAGTAATGAGAGTGTGCACTTCATCCATCCTATCCATGACACTACTTTTGAAATACCTTATACAGGAGTAACACTGTTGTATGGAGCAGCAGATGTAAAGATAATCACAATCTTGTTTCTTGGTTAATGTAGATAAAACTGTGTTGATGCATAGAACTACATAAACTGTAGGACACTGCTCAATGTTATAATTTACAATGCACTTTTCCTAATATCTATAATTTCTGGATTTTTGTTTTTTACAGTTTGGATTTACATGGCCTCAACTTTGAATCTGAGAAGCACACAAAGCAGTCAGGCGGGATGAGTATTTAAAACCTTATCTTTTATCTCTAGGTATGAAGGCAAAGACTATTCAAGTGATTTATCCAGGGTCACAGAGGCAGTCTATGAAACTGATGTTCAGTCTCCTGAAACACTGCGCTGGTTCCTAGGTTGCTTCTGAATCCTCTTTTTTCCACATCCTTCATGTTCTACTTTCTTGCAATGAATCGTTTCATGAAACTGTGTCACAAAACTGGTCTAGCTGGGGCAGGATCTGTCGCTGCTCTAACATCTTAACTTGCAGATTATTCATCACAACTTAACTTTCAAAGCCAAAACGAATGAGAGACACTAAATCCACATTGACATTTTGGGCCTTTGTGTTTAACAAAGCAACTAGAATGCAGACAGACTGTTGTGGCTCTCATATTTATTATTGTTTCAGTTGCCTTGAAAAAACACGTATATGTTGTTTCACAAATAGTTGGAAAGGTCATTTAGACAATGCAAACCTCTGCATCTTCTGTTCGCTAGCTATTTTTAACTTCCTTGGACCACTTACCTCTACAAATAATTGCATTTTTAAAAATGTGGGAAGGTAATTTAAATATATCTCTATGTATGTGTATATGCATGTCTGACAGATATACCATAATTTGGTATTGTCTCTCCATCCTCATGTGTAAAATGACTCAACGATTCTTCACATATCTTTCTGAAGGCATTATGCTTAAACCTATCCATGGAGAAGGCCAAGGCACAACATGTTTTAATTGCAGCAGAAGTTTCAGGTGACTCCAAGTGGAAGCTGTAGCCCTGTCTCCTCTGGTCTCTTTTGAAGAGCCCAGCCTAAAAGGTTCTATCTAAATCAGTCTGCTGTAATACAAAATCCTTCCAAGAATATTTCTATTCCTCCCAGCTAGGCATTTGCTGTCTTCTTTCTCTGTGCAAGTTAGCTGGTCACTTCTACCTTCACATGTGTTTGGTTTGGAAATCAGACAACTTAATCCCATGGCTTTTCCCATTGAGATTTCTGGACAGATATTGCTAAGACAAGAAACCTTAATTCTTCACAGCTGGTCTTCACGGTGTTCCTACTGTGATCAGATTCTCAAGTAAAAGTAGCAAATAAAGTTATATCTCATATATAAGGTGTGCAGCATTTCCATAGTGCTGAATACTGCTTAAGAAAGAAAGCATCCTGCAATATGAATATGAAACAAACTATTTTCCAAAACTAAGTTCCTCTAAATCAATATTAATGAATAAATAGTGAGTAACAAGACTTGGGGACACAATAACTCCATACAAATAAATTCTGTACATGTGATTGCCCTTGTCTTTGACTTTGACCGCAGCCTAATCCCTTTTCTGTGCCTTGATTTCATTTTATCGCTCATGTTTAGCTGCTGAGCCTTGCAGTGGAGGGATGCACAACATCTAAGCACAGCAGGGTCAGGATCACTCTATGAAATTCTCAGTTTTTGCAATAATGATGTTTTCTTCCTTTCTAGTGGCAGAATTGTGTAAATTGCGGCTGGGTTAAACTTGAAACTTTAGGGTTTTGTCCTCTGTTGCCATTGATAGTCCTCAAAAGGCCCTGCTAGCTTTTTTCTGTGTAGCTGATACTGTTTTGTTTTTATTGCATATGTTTGGACAGTGGAATTCATAAGCAGATTTATCCCACTGTCAGCCGGTATCTGTAAAGAAAATGGAACCTGGACTCAGCAGAACGTGGAATGATGTGTACATTATTGCTTCACTCCTCTAGGGGGAACTCTTAGTTTAAATCTGTTCACACATTTCTCTAAATGCAGTGGGCTGACCAAGATGAGGGAAGACCTACAGCCTCTTTTGCCAGAATGAAACTTGGCAGAAACCAGCAGTGGTTGTCTTCAGGTACAATGATTTTCAGTTTCACCAGAGCTCCTTTCTTAGCATGGCCTGGCACTTCCTTCTCTGAGAAACATGCTAAGGATGCTCCAGAGAGCTGGATTAGGGTCTTTTCCAGTCCTGGCACTGCGTGTGCTACATCAGTTCTTCAGGCTGAGAGGAGAAACTGGAATTCTCCTCTTTGTGCATTGGCCTCAGAAAACAGAAAACTTTGTCCTGTGGGTTTAACATAAGAGATTGCCTGGGAGAGCAGGGGGAGGACTGGGGAGAGTGCAGAGTACAGCAACCGTACTACAACCACTTCTAACCCACACCGTCTGTCTGTGAAGCTGCCCGGTTAGCTGCAAAAGCTGAGGCAAATTTCCAGGCCTGAATAGGTTTCAAGGTCCATGGCTGACAAATACAGAGAAGAGGACTTCTCTGTGGGAGGAACAACTTCTGCATTTAGAGGAGTGTGGAGAGTAGTCTTGTGGTTATCATGAGGTCTCTGTTTTGGGCTGAGCTGCTCACAGTGGATGAGTGCTCTTCTGTCACAGGATCTCAGGAGAGTGACTGGATAATAGGGCAGGCTTCCTCCCACTACCCGCTCCACTTCTGTGCCTTTCCCAAAGACCAGTGTCAATCTGCCAGCTTCTCTGATTACCCTTATATGGAGAAGTAATAAATCACCACTTCTGTTCGTATTGCATTGGTGCAGTGCCAGCCTTCCTACACTCCCCAGATGTCTTGGTAGGGAACAAGCCATGGCAGAATGCAGATGTAAACCCATCAGTGCAGCATTGACTTGTTTATCTCTAGGAAAAGAGACAGCCATGGATATAGAAGAATTTCGGTCAGACTCAGCATCCTCAACAGCTGGAAATTATAAGAAAGAAGATGGAGGAAAGTGGGTAACTAAGTCTGTTGGCACAGCATGCCCTGTCTGCATTTTTCAGAATTCTCCAGTCCACTAACTTGGCTCTCTGGTGTGAACTACTTCCAAATTTCTCCAAGAAACAAAGCACATGCCTGCTCATAACTTCAGTTATGAGAAGTTCAACGTCCCCTACTTGGCTGGATAGCTCAGGTGTGCTGGAATCAGAAAGGAAAATACTAATAAAACCACAGTGTTTTGTTTTTTCATGTCTTTTAGGTGAGAAAAGGTTTGCTATAGGCAGGGACTTCTGATTTACCAGCTATGGTCCATTAGGGAATGGCATCAAAACAAGTTAGCCAGACAAGAAAGATATAATAGATCAAAGAAAAATTACCCATGTTCCTTGTTGTTAGGCACCTGTGAGGACTGACTCATGCTGGTGCTGCCAGGGGTCTAGGTATGTGATAAATTCAATTGTAACAACAAAAGTAATCGCAGGAACTAATCTGATTCCATGAACCCTTCAGTTGAATAAAGTGAATGATCGAGGAGTGGGTAAGGCTTATTCTATGCCTAACATCTCACATTTTCTACCTTCTGATTCCCAGCTTCTGTCTCATTTGTTTCTGCTATATGGGTCCCCTGAGGATCTTGTGCACGTATCAGAGGGTGCTTGGCTCTTTCTCAGTGCTGAACCCAGCACCCTTCTACTCTGCTTCATTGCTCTGAGGGAATCCATGAGAGATAAATAAATGCCAGAGGAGTATGGTCTTCTCAGGGAGCAAAAATGGATTAAAAGAACAGAGGTGTACCATAAAATTGATGGCCCATGGGAAAAGCTGCTTTTACTACTTCCCTTCTTCTACCTTAAACTGGTTCTGTTTATACTGCCTTTACAAACAAGGATAGGACATGAACTCCAAACCAATCCCTAGCTGGTGTAGGCTCAGTACTTTTTGTGTGGAATAGTTTCATTTGCAATATATATTGAGACCTTATCCTCGGGGCTTTTCAAGCAATCGTTTTGTTATTTCAACTGTATTTGTTCTGGGACAGTCATTCCTTTTCTGTGGCAAGAAAGCCCTTTTTGCAGATCACCATGACAATGCCATGCTGCTGAGTAAGTACACTTGAGGGGGACCAAGAGGAATTTGATCATGCAAGCCCTGCTGAGACAAAGCTGAAGGCTCTCAGGTATGTGCAGTAGAGTACAATGCAGAATACACAATTTAGAACAAACTGTGCTCTCAACAGCTAATTTTCAGAGAGAAGTCCAGAAGCTACACCACATGAATGCAACATGATCAGTGAGGGCTTGAGCCCAGGAGTGAAATGGGGACAGATCCAGCAGAGCAGTTGAGTACACACAAACTGCTAAACAGGCACTAATGTACATTTGCTTTTCTATGCCAGAGGGCAGCTGGCTCGGCTTTTTGCAATTGCAGTTTCTCTGGAAGGCCTTGCAGAAGCAGGTGACACAGTGAAGTACATGTTTTGCAGCAGTATACACATATATGCCATTTCTGGTTTGGTACAGTTACAATTACAGTTCTGCCTGTGCTTGCATGGATGCTCTTTCCTGAAGTTTACAGCCTGCCTCTATTCATGGTCCTTTAATGAGGACTGTCAGTCATAAGCATGGCTGGCTGTGGTCCTTTCCTAGTCAGGAGAGAAACAGAGGGGAAAGTCCTGTTATTCTTCTGTTTGGGCAACCCCATGCAACTTGCAGAGTAAAGAAAATTTGTGCTCCCAGAATTTACATTTTTCTGACACAACATCATATCCATCATCAAAGCACCTTCCTGCTCTAGCACAGGGAAGGAAGAAACCAGAAACACAGAATAATCTGCAAAAGCTGAGGAAATAGAAAGATGCTGGATTATGAATCCCTAGTGGCCTGCTACTAGGCTGCTCTATACAGGATATTATCCCTACACCTTCACAGGGCCCAGCAGCTCTGCCTGCTGGAATTAGAGGGGAAGAGGGCATCTCTCCCATGATAACATCTGTTACTTGGCACTAAGGAGAAGTCTAAATGTACAGCCTTTGGAACATAGTGATCGGTCTTCCAGAAATACAGTATCATTGCCTCAGGAGCAATATTCCCTCAGCATGGAGCAAATGAGAAAAGTTTTTTCATGAGCTGAGAAACCATTAAACCAAAACCCACCAAGTGTGAAGACATTCCTAAACTGCTAATTAGCCTCTGTCTGTCTCATCCCTGTCTTGAAATCTGAGATCCTATAAATACTTGTTTACCCAGAAAGATACTTGGGATGTGTCTACACTGTAAGACAGAGTGGCTCTCAAAGGGCATCTAGGTACAGTGAATTGCATTGTAGGACCAAGAGAGAGAAAACCAGGAAAGATCCATTGAAAAGCCTTAGCTTAAAATCTAACTCGCTCAACATGTTAACAAGTGACCTTTCAAGGACTGTGTACCTTGGCCTTCAGTATAAACAGTTTAGCAATAGATGGTATCATTTGACATACTTTGTACCTACATACATGTTGATGTATACACTTAGATTCAAAAATTTTACTTTGCAGTTTATCCAGAAGCCTTCATTTTTTCAGCTGAAATCCTCACTGTCACTACTCAGAATTATGAGATTCTGTTTGAGCAGAAAGTATTTAACTTGCTAGAACAGAAAATCAAAGATATTATTTGTGTATCTACCCTCTGGGAAATTTCAGGTTTTCAACAAAGAGAAGAAAAAAATATCAAAGGGCTCATACCATACTCTTCTAAGCCCAATGAGCAGAGAAAATTTACACATTTTGATTTTAACCAACTCCTTAGGGTAAACCTAAGAACCAAGACATTAAATAAACCTTGCTTAAGTGTACTAGAATTGCTCTAATTTGAAAGGTGAGCAATATGTAAATAGGACTATCGGCTAGAATACATGAGAATGTCTAGACCAGGCTACAGTTTTACCAGTTGGTAATCCTTCTCTGACAGTGACTAAGACCAAGCATCTGCAGAACAAAGAAAATGTAGCCGAGATTCTACAAGATGATTTCCCAGCCTCCAGTCGTATGATGCCCGGATATTTCCAGTACTACAGGCAGTATTGCTGTGCATGACAGCCCTAGACAGACTTTTCTTCAGAAGTGATACCTGATCATTTCTAAGCCACATAGTCTTTTGGCATCTAAAATTGTTGTGTCAAGGTGACCCACCTTTAAACTATGTTTTCTCTGAAATACATCCCTTATTCTGTCTTGAGATTTTGGTTGTATCACAGATACACAGCTGTCACCATCTGGACTGTAGTTGTGAGGAGGGAAAGTTCCCTCAGGTATCCTCAGCACACCAGGTATGTTCCAGACTGCTGCTTTGGTGAACCTGCTGGGTTTGTTGGCCACATGGCATAGATATTGTGTATTGTAAAAAGTAGGATCAGAATAATAAATCTCTTTTTCTTGAGAGTGTGCTGAAAGGTTTTCCAGACAGGAGCTCCTCACATAGCAGCAGCATGGCTGGGAATGACACTCTGTGACAAGACAAACATAAAGAACTTGCAGAACCTTTTCTCTACCCCTAGGACTGCTGTGGCAGTCTTGAGATCCAAGGTCTCACGGCAGAGCTGTTGATCTGGAACAGTGGAGCAAGGACTGGGAAGAAACAGGAAGAAGACTCTCTGTCACCAGTGAGATAACAAAAGCACCTGCCCCAGGGTTAAGCCTAAACTTCATTCAGAAATTACCTTAAGATGCTGTAGATATGCTCGTATGCTCTCCTCAACACTGCAGGGTTCAGACTTTCAGACCCCATGCTGATGACTCTAGGAAACGAAGGAGTCACCCAGAGTGAAAAAAATGGGAAAGAAAGGTTTGTCAAACAAGGGTACTTCTCTGTTCCTTTCTCTTTTGTAGGACTCAACTTGCTCTTGAAAGTGAGCTGGTTTTTCCCATTGTACCTTTTTACAGTGATCCCAGGTTTTGACACACTTGGATCTGAGGTGACTGCAAAATTCTTTTCTCCTCTTAATTACATTTGAAGAGCCAGACAAGAAAGAGGCTCATGAAAGAATGTTTGTGAACACTGAGAAACCTGCTTACAAATGCTGAACCATCCATTGTCTCTCTTTAATCTACCCCACTATCTTTGTCCTGCATTTCTTAAACATACTCTATTGAGAATAAAACTCCTTAACAATTGTTGGAGATGCAAGCTTCAGGAAGGTGTGGGCCCACAAGAGCCTAGATAACAAAGTGGGGGATAAAAAAGGAAATAATATGCCAGTCCAAACCCATGCTAACTGGCAGTATCTTAGAAAAAAAAGGAGTCTTTAAGCTTTGTCAAACACTATTCTCTCAGCTTGCCTGTGTCCATGCCCAAGGCAACTCTTTCAGAAGTGTTACTTCTGAAGTCAAGTGTTCAAAACAGCCTAGCATCTTCCCTCAGCGCCAAACCTTGTGTTCACCCCTGCACAAGGAGCTGTCACATGCAAATAGCCATCCTGGTGCTGCAGCAGGAATTTGTCCGAAAGTAACCTTTCTCCATTGTTTAATTCCCTTTTCATGTTAGTCTCATGGTGGGCTGCTTTACAGTGCCTGTCAGGCAGCAGCTGTAACAAGTGGAAAGCTAAGCAGGGAAAGGAGTTTAGACTAGTCAGTATGCAAATATGTATAAATATATATATGTATATTCTTATGGATTATATGTGTATGCAGTGATTTTAGATGGGGTAGTACTGGAGGCTACTAATCTCAGAGACTTCAAGCCTTGTTTTCTCCTGGAAGCAAAGGAAGGTTTAATTTCCATGTGGGAAGAGATTGTCATGGGTGCTTTGACGTGTATTTGTAGACCTTACTCTTTACTCCTCTCTGGTTTTCCCCATGTGCCTCATTCTGGGAAAGCTTCTACAGAAAAGAAACAGCTAGCCAGAAGATATAAGTGGGTTGGATTGAGATCACAAAGGAGAGAGAGGTCAGGAAGGCACTGGAAAGAGCTAAGCATTTATTTGTGTGCTAGGGGCAGGGAACAAGATGTATTTGGGAAGGTGGGTAACATGACAAAGATACAATGAGTAACTCCTCACGGCCCACTCAGTCCATTTGCATACCATCTTTCCTAGCCTGTACTGCTTTCAGGTTGCTGTTTCTTCCAAAGCTATAGGTTCCCTAGTCTGCCTGCTGGTGCTAGCTGCTGCATGCCTACCCACACCGGAAGGGGAAGGGCATATCTGCAGAGGCTGTGGTTTTCCCAGTGTTGGCAGGTACCACTGTCACTGTTAAAAAGAGCAGCTGGCACTTTAGCTACTTTTACAGCTGTCAGACATCTGTTCTTCAAGAATTTTCCCCCCTTCTAGCTCTCACCAACTTATCTCCTCACCATGGGGCCTCTGAAAGAGACAAACAAGTCTCCCAGGAACTGATAATGTGTAAGGGCCATTTTCAACATGTGGTCAGAGGGAGACATGAAGCCTACCCACAGCTCTGTGGAAATACCCCAGGCTCCGGGCCTCTTTTCTTCCTGTGGGAAACGTAAAAAGGAGATATCTTCTAGGGAGCAGTAGTCAAGGATTGGTCTCTCCAGGAGAAGCAAAGGCTTCTAAACCTGTCCACCTGCTTCTGCTGTTTACCAAGACAGCGGACATCTCTCAAAACATCTGAAGCAAACCACTAGCAGTTCTGTACAACATGAAGAGCTTGCGCAGAGGCGCTGCAAGTTTTCTTTGGCCATAGCTGTCAGGAAATTAAAAAATATGTGTGTATATGTATGTATGTATGTATGTATGTGTGTACATTACCATACATGCACTGTATAGTAATTGAGGAGAGGGGTAATGACAAGCCCAGCAAAGGAGACTGGCAATCCATTCTTCTCATATCAGCAGGACCTTAAACATCCTCAGGGATTTTACAATACCAGACCACTGGCTCATCTGCGAGGCTGCCCGTGCATATCCCTAGGAGAGTTCTTGGTAATGCTGTAAAAGGACATTTTCACCCTCAGTTTTATTCTGAGGTATTTTTGAGTCAAAGATAAAAGCCCTCTTAGGAACACTGCCTGTCAATCGAAATTTGTGAAAAAAAAAAAAAAAAAAAAAAAAAAGAAGAGAAAAGGATCCGATTCCTGAGTTTACTGTTCTATTGTCCATGCTTTTAAAGAAAATGGAGTTTTCCTCATGCTTCCTGGGGGAGAAGAAGATGATCTGGGGTTAGTAGCAATCCAAGACAATATGTCTGGTAAGGGATTTGGTAAGAAGTTGAGGAACTCTGACCTAGCTGTGCTGTGACTGAGTAAGAAGGACGCTGCTGCTGCTGCTTCACAAGGTTGGGAGGGTGAGTATGCATGGTATCCCTGTACTGCACTGCAGTGACTAGCTTATCTTCAGCATTCAGTCTTCAGGGTAGTAACTTACTAGGAAAGCTTTCTTCCCCGCCCCCTTCTCTCCCTTTCTCGCACTGTTTTTCAACAAATGTGAAAGGTGCTGATAAATACTGCAAGTGAATGATACAGTATTTACTTGTTTATGCTCCCTTTCGTTTGTGAATTTGTCTCCACATTGTTAAAGAGCAAAGATTTTTCTTTCATTACTTTGTCACAAAACTGTGTCTGAAACCCAAACATTGATCAGGGACATCTTCTCCTCTGTGTTAACTCTTGCTGCTTCCAGCTGCTCAGAGCTTTACAGTGGACTTTTATTTCTTTATGGGAGAGTTCTTCTCAAGTTTGTACTGTGTGGTTAATTCAGCAGAGGTAGCAGGAACACAGCCATGTTTCTAGTCAGCCCACATGTACTAAAGAGCTATATGCCTGGTTACTCTTCTTTACTACACTTCACACATCTCTACCTGGTGACAGCAGTACTATCAGGTTTTCTTCCACAGGAGAAGATGGCATGGAAATGAAGTTACGAGATCAATGGAAATGCTTAGGTAAAGACATCAGAAATATTGTTCACAAAAGCTGCCTTGTAATATGTTTTACTGTGTCAATCCTTAACAGATGTGGTTCACTCTTGGTCCTGGATCCAAGCTATTCCTTTCTAACCTTTGCATCCACTAGCTGTTTTCTGACATAGCTACTGTCACTTTGCAGTCACCTTTCCTTGAGGCAGAGAGCTGTACAATGTTTTTCCCAAAGTAGCAGCACCTGAAATCCCCATGTTGAGTGCTGTATCAGTGACTTAAGTGTTCGCACATGTCAAGATGTTTCACTCGCTCATGACTGATTGAAGATGTGAAGGTTGGGGGCAGCCGTGCCTTCAGTGACATGGTGGAATTCAGGATCCTGCATTGAGGAAGCAAAGCAGTAAGCAGGACTAGAACCCTAAATTTCTGGAGAGCTATCTTTGACCCCTTCAAGGACCTGTTTGGAGGGATTCCATCAGCTACAGCTCTAGAAGAGAAGGGCATCCAAGAGAGTTGGTCGATACCCAAGAATTATTTCCTCCAAGCCCAAGACCAATGTATCCCCATGAGCAGGAAATCAAGCAAAGGAGGCAGGAGACCTGAATGAATGAGCAGGGAGCTCCCAGCAAATCTCAAATGGAAGAAAGAAATTTGTAGGACACGGAGAAAGGCAGAGGCCATGTGGAAGGACTATAGGTACATCTCCAGAGTACACAGGGATGTGACAAGGAAGGCCAAGGCCTACTTGGAATTGAGTCTGGAAAGGGATATCAAGGACAACAAGAAGGATTTCTACAAGTACATCAACAGCAAAAGGAAGAAGAGTGAAAATGTGGGGCTGCTGCTGAATCAGACGGGTGTCCTGGTGTTGGAAGACACAGAAGAGGAAGAATTATTGAATGCCTTCTTTGCCTCAGTCTTTACTGCTGAGAACAGCCCTCAGGAATCCCATCAATAAGAGAAGAAGATTGGAGAATGGAAGACTTGTTTTAGAGAGTTGGGTTAGAGATCAGTGAGGCAGACTAAACACCCATAAATCTACAGGCCTGATGGGATGCACCCAAGTGTGCTGAGGGAGCTGGCAGGTGCTGTTAAGCCAGTCTCCATTGTCTTTGAAAAATCACAGAGAGTGGGAGAAATGCCTAATAACTGGAGGAAAGCAAATATTACTCCCATCTTTAAAAAAGAGCAGGAAGGAGGATCTGGGAAACTACCGGCCAGTCAGACTCACCTCCATCCCTGGAAAGGTGACAGAACAGATCATTCTGGAGGTCATCACCATGCATGTAAAAGAAATAGTTCATCCTTATTCAGCTTGTTTATCAACAACTGGGGTGAAGGGATAGAAAGAACCCTAAGCCAGTTTGCAGCTGATACAAAACTGGGGGGAGTGGCTGACACACCTGAAGGCTTTGCTGCCACTCAGAGGGACCTTGATAGGCTGGAGAATTGGGCAGAGGGAAACCTAATGGAGTCCAACAGGGGCAAGTTTAGGGTCCTGCACCTGGGGAGAACAACCCCAGGCACCAGCACAGGCTGGGGACTGACCTGCTGGAAAGCAGCGCTGCGGAGAAGGACCTGGGGGTCCTGGTGGACAACATGCTGTCCATGAGCCAGCAGTGCCCTCGCAGCCAGGAGGGCCAGTGGGATCCTGGGGGGCATCGGGAAGAGTGTGGCCAGCAGGTCAAGGGAGGTGATTGTCCCCCATACTCAGCTGTAGTGAGGCCACATCTGGAGTGCTGTGTCCAGGTCTGGGCTCCACAGTACAAGAAAGACAAGGAGCTACTGGAGAAGGTCCAGTGGAGGTCACAGAGGTGACTTGGTGTCTGGAGCATCTCTCTTATCAGGAGAGACAGCAGCAGCTGGGCCTGCTTAGTCCAGGCAAGAGAAGACTGAGAGGGGATCTCAGCAATACATACCAGTATCTCCAAGGTGAGTGCCCAGAGGATGGTGCCAGACTCTTCTCCATGTTGCCTTGGTGAGGGGCTTGGACTAAATAATCTCCAGAGGTCCTTTCCAACCCTAACTATTCTGAGATTCTGTAACATACATTAAGCAAGAGATGGGAGTAAGGGATCTTAACCATCTCTGCTTTCATGTGATGGCCCTTTACTATTTGCTTGTATTGATTCTTTCAAAGTTAAAATGTGTAGGAAGTGTAGAAAGGATACATCATATCAAAAAAAATGTTCAGGAAAAATATTACTGAAGTTGTGTTAGGCTCAAATGCATCACTCTCCAAGCTCGACCAGTAGGGAGTTCACAATTAATCCTCTTCTCCTGCAGTCAAATGGGTTTTAACATATTTTTGGGGATTGATTCACGAAATCCATATTCCAAATCTTCAAGCACTTCGTCCACAAACAGTTGAATTTATTTCCACTCACCATTAGTTTATGTAATGTAAGAAAGTCTAGCCTGGTAAAATGGTAGGAAACTTGAACTCAACATTTACTCTCTGGACATTATTTCCTTCAGTCCAATATAGAGTATGCTACTTAATTGAATGATGAAAGTGTTTCTCCTCAAGGATTTAATGTTCTTTGTCTCATCTCTAGAAACATTAAATATAGAATTCAAACACAACTATATAACATATATGTATTTTGGGGGTTTTGCTGACTAACACTAGGCAAGCATGTAAATTGAATCCTCCCAGCAACACACACACAAAACATTGTAGAGAGTATTGTGTTCCTTTTTAACAACACTGTGTGTACATCAGCAATGAATACTATAGAGAACAAGATATGGAATAAAGATGATTATTTCTGCAGCATATGGATCCAAAGTCCTCAAGATGTTATCATGGCACAAAGTCCAAATAGGAGATTTCTGCTGCTTCTTTAAATGAATGTACACTGCAATTGAGAAGACAGTTGCACAACTAGGTCCTTTCCTTCTGATCGACTTATGGAGGACTTTCAAACACTTATTTTGCTATCTCAATATGGTACCTTTTTCTCCCCATCCGTGGGGGCTTTTAGAACACATTCTGGGGTTAAATGGAACCTAATAGAAAAGACAGAAAATGTTGCAGGATCCTTAGAGAAGTAGCTGATGTAGGCTGGTCTCTTGTCTGAGTGGAGGCGGGGTACTCTTGAAAGAGTAACACACAAATTTACTGTGGTCCTATGCAGTCATGGGACAGGGAGTACAGGGGCGTTGGTAGGAGGAAGGATGCTGAATTCTGCAAACTTTGCCAAAAGAGAAATGAAAGGAGAAACGGAAAACAGGATTCAGCAGCAAGCTAGGATAAGTTTGGAGAGAAGGTCATAGAGACTTAGTCATACCTACACAAAGATGTCCAAGCATCTGGTCCAAGTTTGGTAAGAAAATACAAGTTTTCCTCTCTGGTTATGTAAAAGCTACTTGTCAGAGATCTTCGCCAACTTAGTTACACTTTGTCTAGAAGAAAATTCTCCCATGTAACTGCACTTATCCCTACCTCTAGGATGCCCAAGGAAGTCTTGAAGGCAATGGGACTACTACCTCGACAGCTAAAGGGATGCCTTCAACAGGGATCCTGTCAGAAAATGACTGGAAACAGTACGATGGTCAGGGATTAATCAGTCAGAAGAGGTACCACTGAGTAACTGAAATGTCTCAGGGAGGGTTGCTTAAACACTGACAAGAAGCTCCAAATAAATCTAGTATAGAAGTCCTGCCCTCTTTTCCTCTCCTGATGCCTCCCATCCAAATTCAAAATTATGCTTTCAAATTCAGGGCAGAAAGAGGGAAATGACACCCAATTTTGAATGTGACTAGGTGCTTCAGCCTTTCACTAAAAAATATCCAGCCACAAAAACGCAATTTTTTTTTAGTTTTACACAAGGTATGGGAGTAAAATGCTGTGAAAGGAATGTTCCCCAGCATTTCCCTGATTTCTCCCCAGGGTCTTTAAATTCGCTGATGTTAAAAGAAAAACAAAGAACTACAAAAAGGCACATGAACACTGCTCTATAAATAAAAAGGGGGGGGGGGGGAAGCAAGCATTTAGTATTTTGAATCAGCCATTGTGTAGGCATTTGCTTACTCCATCACTGCTCTGTGCTCAGGACATTCAGAAAAGACTGATACTAGAAGGAGTCTTTCTGTTTCATTGAGTCTGACCTGAATTTCCTGTCTAAGGCCTGGGAAATAAAATCAGAGAGATTAAGATCTTACTTCTTACCCTTGTACTGAAAAACTTCACTAGCAAAGGGCAAAAATTTTCCCAAGATAAACAAAAAATTTGGCTTAATTTTGTGTCTGGGTTATAAATACATTATAAAGGGGGAAAATTAGTCATATGAACATATAAATAATAGCTCAATTACATTCAAGAATATGTGGGTGGGTGTCCTGGGTGGAATAATTTGCTAAGGCAGAGTTCTTCTTTGCTTTTCCTCTTCCTCTTAATTTATTCCTCTTTCTGAATATGTGCTTCTACTTTTTAACGTTTATTTATATCTTGCTTTTTGTTCTGTAATCTTGGTGATCTTTCTATAATGGGTCTATACACATTTTTCTTTAGGATTGGTTTGTTATGGACTAAATATTTTTAATGGATACCAACACAGTGTAAATCATTTAAGTGTGTACCTAGCCTCTGGTGCACACTTCCATTTTCTTGATGTCAAGAGAATGTGTATTTAAAACCAAAGGAATGCTTAACAGCCCTGTTGTTCAAGTCTTGGTGTGGTTGTTTTCACCATATTGCAGTAGAGTACTGTACAACCTGCTGCAACATCAAAGACCCCTCCTTCTTTCTTGCCTTTTCTTAGGAATTTCTGCTCTTGCTTTTTGCTTCTTGTTTTGAGTTTGCTTTGATGTCACTCAAAATTGCTGACACATAACAAAATTCTCCAACAGTTAGATTTCTGTCAGGCCTCCTGGCTGATCAAGGCTGCCAAACTGATCAGCTCCCTGACTCTGATCCAGGAACCAACCACTCTAGCTATGCTGTTTCTCTTTGTGCAGCTTGGCAGAAGTGAGGAATTTAAGAATCAGCGTAACCATGCCCGGCTTCTGAACAAGACTCGACAAGGATCTGGAAGGAGTAAACCATCTGAGATATGCGGTTAGTGCACCACACAGAGCAGTGAGCTGGGGCTATGTGACAGCATCCCTGAGATGGCTCCCATTGCCCATGCCTGCCTGCAAGAAGGGCAAGAGAAACAATGGAGTTTGCTTGGGATTGTCTTTGTCTCATACCTTCCTACAAAAGTCCGTAGACATTAAATCAGGTACTGTGTATTGTGCATGTCTTTCTCTCAGGTTGTTTTTCTGTTAGTTGATATCTTTGTTTTAATTTTAATTGGGTGCTATTTACATCATTGCAATTATGAGGTTTGTTCTGGTGTCCCATAAATAAGAATGTTTTTACTGCTAAGAGATGCTGGCAATATTTGTGAGAAGTCATCCAGAGCTGATATTTAACCTAGTGCCTGAGCAGATCATGACCTGACATTATATGCACTCAGTTTGGAAACACTGCGTAGGAGTATTAAAGACAAGAAAGTTTGAGCTGTGCTTTCATTTTAAATCTAGGATCTTGTGCTAGGTGTTAGGAAAGCATTCAAAATTCCATAATGTCAACAAAAAGATTTTTCATAGCCTCAGTGGAGTTTTGACTGGGTCTCTCACTGAAGGCAGGGTTGGCCCTGTCACCAGAAGCACAAGACTGGTAGCCCCCTCCTTACATACACAGTTACTCATGGGAGAGGTTCCTAATCCCAAAGATTAGAAGTGACTCCAAAGGGAGTTTTGTGCAGCAGCAATTTCTCAGGCAGTGGGAGCAAACCTCAAAAGCTCCTGAATGAAGCCTGCCAGAGGAAAAAAGCAAGGCCTGACCAAAGCCTAAGGACCTGACAAGCAAAACTTTGGAAGTTTTTTATTTTCAATGCTTGTTTTGAAACAGTGATTATTCTTAGCATCTTTTCAACCTGTCCTATCATGGGAATCTGTTTTTACTGCTCCTAATTTCTGTATTTGGAGTGTCCTTGTTCCACTATTTAGAACATTCCATGTTTACAGCTAATTGTGGTTAAAAAAGCCTTTGGTAGGTTGAACAATATGAGACATGCCCTCACTTCCTGGCTTCTTTGAGGACAGTAACCCATGGCCAGGCTGTCCTACGTCTCACTGAATGGTTCTACGTGGTGGGGTGATAAACAGCAGCAGATACTCCAGTGTCATTGGCAAGAAGTGAGACTGATGATATTGGGTCACTTCCCACAGGAAGGGCCTACAACGAAGAACACGGTGTTTATCTGACATGAATGGTTGGGAGATTACGTCATTGAAAATGCACTGCACCCCCACACTAACACCTGCTAGATCCAAAGTGGTCCCCATTGAGCATCTGCATTTCTGATGTGGATGCATTGTTCTGATTTAGGGAAGCATTCTGAGTGTTGCTGTGCAGAGATAGCACCACACACGGACATAAAACCATTGTTAAGACAAGCTTTATATGGGATGTTCTGCCAAATGGTTCCCTTCCCTTCCTCTTCTCATTTCCTTGTTCTCCTTCAGCCACTGGAGAATGCTAATCCCTTTATTCACTTACGCATAAACTGGTGACTTTCCAGACCTGCTACAGAAGACATTTGAACTAGAAGACTTTTTTGTAAAGATGCAGCAGGAGGAGATGGAAATGTTTTTCCTGAATGATCTCAACTTGATGGCAGCTGGATTGATTCCTTTGGACCTGAGGATTTTAATGTTGCTGTGTTTGTATTGACAGTCAGAATATGGAGAGCCTTGCAATGACAGCTGTAAACAAAAAGGAAAATACTACAGCTACTTTCATTCTTCTCTCTTACAGAAACTTTTTTTCAATATCTGGTTTTGACCTTTAGAAACAACACATGCACAATGTCTTGCTCATCCCAAGCAGCAAGCTTTGACATTTTGTTCTTAACACACAAAAGTGCAGGCACACAACTATATCTGAATGGCAAAAGTATGGAGACATCTGTGGAGAGCAAAGTCATTACCGATTCCAAAAATTTCTCAGAATTAAATACGAAAATTAAAATCTAGGCATGAGAAACCTGAGTCAGGATTTCCTCATCTTGCAGGTACACTGGCTAAAATCCATTTTCTTCACTCTTTCCTTGCAGCCAAGAATGTCTCTTTTGGTCTGTCCACCCACTTGTTGACTGTTGGACAGTCTATCCCTCCCGGCCCACTCCAGAGACAGTTGGCAGGGTGAGCAGGGATCATCACCTTTTCTGATGTGGCTGGGCACTGCAGAGCAAGCTGCAATGGGGCCCAGGGATGGCTCTAAAGGCTCACAGGAGACACCTGGATTCTTGACCCCCCAACAAAAACTACTTTTCTGCTTTACCTAGTAACACATTTAGCATACTGAGGCTGCTGTGATGTTAAAAGAATAGTTATACCATGGTGTTTTCAAGAGATGTGATCCCAGGCCTTGTCTTGTACAACTGCAGGAGCCCTTCTAGTCCCCTAATCCAGACACTGACCCAGGGGAAAGAACAATGGCCTTAAAACACCCACTGCCAGCATTTTCAAGGATTGCAGTCTGCAGATTGGGTTCTTCCTTTTTCCACTGATTCTCTCAGCATTCTCCCTATCCCCCCTTCCCTTCTCCTTCCAGTTCTTCTTTCATCCTCTTCAACCATCCATTTTCCATGGCATAGCTTCCCTCTGCTTTCACAAGGAATTAAGCTCTACTCTTGTCAAAGAGCAGTCATCTTTGACAAAGGAAGAGCATTGGAAGCAGATTTCCCCAGGTGAACTGAGAACTGCTCTAATTACTCCTAACATGATTCCCCACGTGTGTGTCAGTACAATTGTCCTTAACTCTAGCAATCCCCCTCCTTTGCCTGGGTGGAGTCTTGCTGTGTATGACAGAGCAAACTGTTCTAGTGACAACCATTCTTGAGCTCAGCTGCACTCATAACACATGGGTGAAAGTGACTTGTCACTGTTCCTTCCTTAAGCAATAGTAGTGGTAAGGGACTGGTGCTTTCCTCCTGCACCCACAGGGTCAGAACATCTCTATTTTGGCAAAACATGGAGCAGAAGCACAGTTCTGACATCTGCGAAAAGAAAAAAAAAAAAAAGGGAACAAGCCTTTCAAAATAAGGACAGTTCTTGGACTGTTCTTAAAAAGGCCTGAAACTTGAAAACCACAAACTACAGGTGAAAAACTACTTCTTTTATGATGTGGGATACTTTCTTTCATACAGTGATTGCTTGATGTCTTAATACATGAGTTTTGCATTTCCCAAAATGAAATCGGGGAGGGGAGTGCAGCAATCACAAGCCGCCCTTTTTTTTTTTTTTTTTTTTCAGTGTCTCATTACATCCTTCCAGCCCAGAACTCAAGGATAGGCTCTGGCCTTCACATATAAGGTATACAGCAGATTGTTTCATTGAAATTAAACTAATGACTTCAGTATCAGGTTGAGAATTTTATTAAAACCATAGGTTTCTGTTCTATACAAAACTGAGGAGATTTCTAAAAAAAAAAAAAGTATTAACCACATAGGAAACAATGCAATGTAAGTGGCTTGTTGATAAAAATCTCTGAAAGCTATATACAGGATTAATACTACACAACTGTATTAATGTAGAGACTGTCAGCAACTTTAGCAATATATACAAACTACCTTTACACCCATAAATATCTTATTTACAGCTAATAAATAACATCCAAGCTAAACCATGTTTCCTTATGAAAAGAACTTTCACTATTTTGTATCCAAATTCTAAATGTGTTTGTATTTGATCCTGTATTAAGAGCACAGCTGTCCAGATACTTTGCTTCTGAAAAATTTAACTTTTAAGAGAAAATTGCAACAAAATGTGGAAACTATAGGGAATAAATCACTGTATTTATTTTTAGATGTCTCAAATGCAGTGGCTCAATACTCAACCCCACCCTCAATGACTCATCACATCTCTGCTGTAGTTTAATCGAATGTGGAATCAAATGTGAGCAATTTCAGAGCTATTAATATTCCAACATATTGCACTGTTTAAGACTTTTATCCCCAAATATACTAGCAGCTACAGTTGGAAATAGGAAACAAACTGTGCACATAAACACTTACATTTTTTTCTTTGCTTTTAAGATGGGATGATATTGGAGAAATCACCATCTCCGTGCTGTCTTGCCCATGCAGGAAAAGACTACAACACCCAGCAACATAGCTAACATTACACTCCTCCAAGTGCCTACCTTCAGGCCCTTCTACCTCTCCAGCATTTTGTTTTTCCTCTACGAAGTTAAAAGAGGGCTATTGCACCTTTCAGCACACTAGAAAAATTGTTACTTTAAAACAGGGAAGCAGACTGCCTTCAATATACCTATTTTTGTAAACTTGCAGCGTGGCTAATTTCAGTGTTTCTCAGAGCACTCTTTCTTGTGGAGCACACAATCAGGCTGCTTTTAACTCGGCTCCTGCTTCCTGCTGAATTCCATCTCATAGCAGAAAGCTAAGCAGCTCCTAGCACAGCCAAGAAACAAACAGAGGTGGTCCTCTGGCAGTCACAGTTCCAGTACGGGGAAGTATGAACATCCTTGTCAGCTATCAAGTGGATTCACTTGCACTGAAAACTGCAAACAGCAGCCACTCAGCTGCATGACCGACACTCATTGACAAAGAGTAGAGAAACTGTGACAGTTTTGGCATACATGATGCAAGCAAGCTGGGAAAAGGTGGAGGTGGGGGGAAATATCTGTTTCCTGCATTTTCTGGTAGCTCAATTCCTCTGCAGTTCCATTTTCAGTGTTGAAGGCTAGACAGTTTCATTTGCAATAACTGAAAGCATAGATAAAGTATTAAATGTCTGCATAAGACACTGGCATTGCTGCCTTCTCCTACAGCTGTTATTTATTACAGGGTTTAGTGGCATAGAAGTATATAGCTTAACAGATCATACCTATTGCTAAGCACCACTGGGATCTACCCCCAATTAAATACATTCATAACCACAAACTAAAAAATTCATCCCCATATTAAGTCAGTCCCTGACACCTTCTAGTATTACACACAGCAAAGATGGTTTTTTTCACATGGGAAACCTACTTATTTGTTAAACACACACTTGAAAACTATGAACTCTCTCCACTGAACTGCCTGAAAATTCAGTTAGCCAAGACAGAAAACAAATCTGTCTAGTTTTAAAAGACTCCTGAAAAGAACAAAAACAACCAACTAACCAAAAGAACCCAAAACAAAACAAAAAAACCCCAAAAACAACAGCAAAAAATAAAATCAAGCACAGGGCTTTGTTTCTTTTCAATAAATACTAAAAAATTGCTATATATGATCTGATGTCAAGAAACCTTGTCACAAGGCACCATGATTAAGCAAAATTACTTGTATCTTTTCAGCACTCCAAACTTTGGCATGTTGTTTTGCAGGTTTCTTTTTGTTTTTAACTATTTGGATAATGGTTATGGTTAGTAACTTCATATGCTGAGACTTTCTTATAAGAAGTCTCTAAAATAGCTAGGAATAGCAGGCAAAAATCCAGCAGCGGATAAATATTTCTATATATTTGGTTCTGAACATCCAGTCCACAGGGATGAACAGACTCTTCTCCTCCCCAGTGTGAAAAATCTTTGCTCTTGTCACTTAAGCAGATTCATGAGCAGAATTTTCTTTAGAGGCTTTCTTGGTACTGTGGAAACAAGATAAAATATAAAGGTGATAAGGAAGATGTGAGATACTTGTCTTACTTTTGAGAATTAAGATTTTAAAACTCCCTGCTTAACAGGAAGATAAATTATGTGCTTGGGCTTCTCCTGGCTTCTGCTTGTTTTTATGTCAGATACACACACAGATGTCTCAAGGCCCATCCAAGTCATTGCCCCAGAGTCAAGGTCAGCACGTGCACTTTTTATGCAGTTAGATCTCAGCCTAGAAGTGTCCCCATTCATACACAGCAATTGAACTACAATAAATATAACCACTTCTCTATCTCAAACTTTTGTGAGTAAAGGGCAAAGACTGTCCCCACATTTAATCTGGGTCAGAAAAATTATTGATAAAAATACTAAAGTGCACCAAGGGCTATTAAACAAAGGCAGAATCTCTGATCCATAGGGATGAAAATCTGAGAAAGTCACTCAGCTGATGGTTGCCATCAGAAAGCAGTGTGCCAAGAAGAGCACCTGCATATGCCTGCTCCATTCCAGCACCAGCCTCCAAATCTGCTGCTGGCAAGTAAGGAGGGAGGGCTCTGGGCTGACCCAGTATGGAAGTTTGAATATTCTGCAGCTAAGGGTAAGCGTAAGGAATCTTGAGACAGAGACATGCTTTCCTCTGTGTGCTAGTGCCTTGTCCGTAACCCTCCCCAACAGTCCCTCAAGCTTGGCCACCGAGTGGCTGTGAGAGGCAGTGACTAGTACCTGCTTCTCAGACATGCTAACAACCACACAAGAATGGTCAGCAGAGAAGCAAACAAAGGGCTTTTAAGCTGCTAAAGCAGCCATAAGCAAACCTCTGGTTAGTCTGACTGTGATGCTTCTGAAGCCTTGAGAAGACTAGTGCACAAGTCAATTAATGGGAAAGTTTTATTACCACTTGAGTGGTAATAAAACAATATAGAACCAATAGTGATTACTCATACCCTGCTCTCTTCCTGTTGACGGGTTGCTCTGAGCATTTCACAAATATTGCTGCCTCTTCTCCCTTACTGAGACGTGAGGTGCCATCTCGAGAACAGAACACCACTCTGTGGAATAAATATTGGAAAAATCACATGACTGAGCCAAACATCCCTTTTTAATCTTAGAAAGAAGACTGGTGCTTGGAAACAGTCTTTATACTTTGTCACATGGGGCACTGCTACTTCACAAGCCAGTGAGAAAGTTATTTTTAAAAGAGAATTCTGTGACAAAAGAAACGCTGTGCAAGAAAAACTGGTAAACGAATTATACGTGGGCATCAAACCACAGCCATAATTTTCACTGATCCTCTGCATAAAATCTTCTTGTGGCTAAGACAGCTGAAGTTCTATCCCAAAGTCTCTTGGATCTTTATTTGCACCAGTCTTTACGTGAGTTTTTTGTCAGGTGAATGAACTTGGAAGAAAGCCATACTCCTCAAATGTTTGCAAACAAAGTAGGTTACAATTTCCAGAAAACCTGAGCACTTGCTTTTACTATTTATCAGTACTTTCCCCACCCCTATATTTGTTCAGCTCTGATAACAGTTCTTTGATCAAGTGACTGACCTGTTTATTCAAAGAAGGAACTTATTATTTACTATACTATACCTAGGACACACATACTCTGTTCTAGGCCCGTGTTCTGCAAACAGAGCTCATGTTTAGTGAATATGAGTATTTCAAAAGATTAATGTCAAAGCACTTCTGTGCAGACTTTGATGTTTTAACATTCACGCATTAGCAATGTCCAGCAACAGTTGTGTCTGTTTTCACCCACCATGCAGGTATTAAACCCCTAAGAAAATCCAACTTAACTAAGCAATAATTTTTGTGAAAGCACACTTCTGAAAGGATTTCTAAAAACCCCCATCTAAGCATGCTCTTTGTGACAAAACCTATGCAAACACCCAGCATGAAAAAGGAGGAGAGAAATTGCAAACACAGTCACTGATGCTGGTTCATGGACACACACTCCTGCATATTATAACTAACCTCAAGTAGATAAGACAGCAGGATACAAATTAATTATGTGGGAGTAAAGACTATAAATTGCAGATCACAGTGGAAGCAAATGACTGAACCTGGCTGATATAAATGGTGGTTTGATACCACTGGAGCCCTGATTATCAGTGCTGCACCAATTTGTAACTGCTTAACATGTTTGTCCCAGCCTGTGAGATACCAGAAATCAGGAAGCACTGTCAATTAAAACTAATATAGCTTGTAACAACCAAAGCAAGTTACTTTTTCTGAGTTTCTCCTGACTTCACTCTGACTCTCTGGATGTCAAATGTAAAAGGAGTCCACCAGTCTGACCAGCTGAAGAAGGTGTCTTTTTCCCACTGCAGCTTCAGCATAAGCAGGTCTCCAATATCCACTTCTGTGTAAATCAGGAAGGAGAAGGTCTTGTTTGAGGAGACTTCAGGCCTGTGGGGAGGAGAAGATTAAAAAAAAAAAAACAAACAACAACAACACAACAAAACAAGAAACCCCCCAAAAAAACCAAAAACCAACAAACAAAAAAACCCCGAAACTCTTGGACAGACAAAGAAAATTAAGGAGCAATAGAACCTGGAATTTTTGTACTCCAGAGAAGGAAGCAACCTTCTGCATAGGATGGTTGATGCATCCTTCTGCAGAGGTTCATCATTGATGGATGAAGTAAGGAAAAAAATGCCTTAAGCTTTTGTAGAGGCAAAAGGAACATCCTTCTGTAGCAAGGCTGCTAAAATCCTGGGACAGTCTGACAGGCAAGGGTTGTCCTCTCCCGTGCTGATGACTCTCAGAAAGCCAGACAACCACCAGCCATAAACAATTTACATTCCTCAGAGCAGAAAACAGACTTTGGTGATTTCCAGCTCCATTCCCTGCCAGCTTATGTCCAGGGATGTACACACAAACTTATTTGCAGAGCTGTGAAAGCAAATCCCAAGTCTCCCTCAGGTTCTGTACTGAGGTCTTCAAACCTATTAGTCTACTTTTAAGAAGATTTAACATAGTACAAAGGTACTGAAAAGAAAATAAGAAAGCACTAGAAAGACTCTTATTAGGCTGAGTCACAGGTCAGACTTCAAATTTCCATATTTCAGATGTCGTATCAAGAAGAGCTACTGTAAGATTTGGTTCATTAGCTTCAGAAGCAAATGCAACTCCTTGATCAAGCCCAAGAGCAGATACTAGGACCCTGTAAGATTACTGGAGCTGGAGCTAGAACAAGTTTTTCAGTTAAGACTTTAACAAATTTAGGTAAACTCAACAGTACTTTGCAGTTGTTTCTGTAGCTACTTACAGTGTGAAAGCAATGTTCTCACTCTCATCTAGAGTGCCATAGAGAGAGATCAGGAATGGCTGGTTTGTCTTGGTTGTGTTAGTCTTTCCAAAGAAATGTATCTTGACCTGGTAATGAAAGACTGGAAGAATACAAAAGGAAACACCATTAGGAAAACTCAACCTCCAAAGAGACAGCTGGTGACGAAATCACCCTGCCTCACCTCTGAAAATCCTAGGCTGGAATATGCCAACTTCACTAAAATGAGTTTACTTCCCTGCAGGTGTCCAGGGAACTATTTTTGTGAGAAGGTAAATATAAGTTAACAAGGCAATCATCTTTAAAGAACACCTTTGCAGTTCTTGCAACTGAACTCTGCATTCAAGCTGCCACTATAACCACAGTTTTTGCATTATCACCTTCAAACCTGCTATTGAACGTGTAAGACTTGCTGTCCTTGACTTGAAACAAGTGAGAAGCCTTCCTGTTACAGGACGCTTGTTAAAAGGAGACAAAAGAAAAAAAATGAGCCCACTGACACTGCAGATAAAGCACCAAATGCCAGCAGAACACCAGTCTTGCAGCTGCTCTAACACTGCAGGAATGTGCCTTCTGATTGCTGGTCCGTCACACAACGCACACTATAAGCATCCCATGGGGTACAGGCAAAGCTAGGGAGGAAAATAAAATAAAGTAGTAAAATCCAGTGCTATTTTCCTAGCTGAAAGCCTCCCAGTTCTCTTGGCACTGTCCTTCTCAGATCTCCCACAGTGGCAACTAGAATCAAGAAGTGCTGTGCTATTTTAACAAGGACTAGGGCTCCTCTAGCAAGCGTACTACCAAAGCCACAAATCTGATGTTTGCATATCTTTAAATAAGTTGCTCATCCGACTGAGTTCTGCTGATTATTTCCCCAGCAGAAGAAGTAATCATTTGGATGAAGAACACTGAAAGGTTTGGAAGACTCAGCTGTTCCAAGTGATCGGGCAGCAGAGGAAGTCTAACTTTTGCTACTCAGAAACTTGTTACAAAATACCTTTCTTCTTGTACTCTACCGGACACCTCCACACATTGAGTAAGAGGACACTTTTCTCTGAGACTTGTATTCAATGGCAAACTATAGACCAGCTTCACCCCTGCTCACCACAGGCACCAATCAGGAATATTGTCATCTGCAGCACACGCCCACCATGACACACTGCTGACCACAAGTACCAGTCTTGCTCACCAGTAAGCAGGCACTACCTACCTTTATAGGGCATCTGAGCACGGGTTTTCAAATACATTTTGGTGTTTCTCTTTGTTCTCACTCTGTTGACCTTGTAACCCAAATTGTTGCAGCGGTTCTTGCGGCAGCTCAGGCAGAGGCCCTTCTCAAAGGCCTCCTTTGTGTTGCAGCGGTAGGCCATGCTGGGCTTTTCTTCATTGAGGAGAGAGTCAATGAAGAGGTGGATGGATCGTTCATGGGAGCATTTCACCAGCTGATCCACATCTTGAAAGAATGAAAATGTGGAATACGTATACATGCACACATGTAATGATATAAACCCCTAAGCAATGCTGTCAACAGGCCTGATCCACTATGCCAGAGCTGCTGTTTACAGATGACTTTTAAAAGCACCTAAAAGAACATATTCCTGTGCCTCTCAGACATCCTTCCCTACAAGACACCTTGCAGGACTATTCAGGTTTCCCTCTGAATGTTATACTGCTTGCTTCAGAGCAACCTCACCTCCAAAGCCTTTCTCAGCAATCAGACGCAGTGCTTCTCCCAGATTGCAACCTGGCTGGAAACCTCCACCATTGGGATAAATATCAATGTGTCCAACAGGCTTCTGGATCCCAATGCTGCGGTCTGGAGAGCCTCGGGTGTAGGTGTGTAGGACATCCACAAAGTCAGCATCATCCGGGGAGAGGCGAGTGAGTTCATCAGCATACTCAAAGGTAGGACCAGCAGGATCCAGCCCTTTATGGGGCAAACCACAAAGAAAAACTGATACTACTGTCTGCCAAAGACACTGACATTGACAACAAAAGCTAAACTCAACTGCCAGGTTGGGCTGGAGTATTGAGTTGGTTTTCCTGCAGACATTACAGAGGGATCATTTAAATAACATTCATGTATACAGGAGAATCAAATGCACTACCTTGAAATGTTGTCACTGTTTAAAAAAAATAAAAGTGTATGCAAGCACATGGACGGAAGCCCAGCGAACTTCCTCAGAGCTGTAGCTACAGTGTAGCTGTAGTGGGTGGAAGAAACGAGCTCCTAAGTATTTTCTCAGCGTCTTCCTCTCTTGTCAAGAACTGTAGAACTTGAATCTGAAGTGTCTGAAGTATGGAAAAGTCTTGCTGACAACTCCATGCCAGGGGAACAAGTGGGAAACATAAATGAGGGCTTCACTCTCTACATACCTAAGGGGAAGGGGATTATTATGGTAAACTGTCAAGCGGCAGCAACACTGACATCAAAAAAGCCCAGAACTATTCTGCCAGTGAACAAGTACTATCTCCTGTTCAGACAACTACCTGAGAGATGGCTGAAGGACATGTCTTTTCTGCAGCCCTCAGGTGGGGACAGGCACCTGTGCTGTTCACCCACAGTTAGCTCCAGTGGGTCTGAGCTGCCTCACCCTCAGCTGTGAGGGCTTCAGGGGCCACATTACATTGCTCCCTGTGCTTTTCCCAAGGAAAGGAAGAACACCAAAAGCAACTGTAGAGGCATAACAGAGGGCTACTGCTATGTCAGTGATTTGGCAAAGCAACAAAGCTGCAACTTAGAGAAAGGAAGGGCAGAGGGACTACTGCTTTGGCCTCCTGACTTTAATCTGCCACCTCTCAGGACTCGACCTTTCCAGGTGTGACTGCTGCCTAGCTCTCCTCTCAGCCTGCCTGTGGATCTGGGATCACAGCCAGGCTCAGGTGAAAGAGTAAAGGGTGACAGGAGCTAGGCTCCCTTCTAAATGCTGCTCCCAAGCGCTCTCAGCAACAAAGACACCACAGATGAGCAATTTTCTTAGCCTCATTTGCTGATGCTGGCAATTCTTTTGTCACTGAGATCAGTGCTAGGGCTCAGCTCTCCAGGTGGTGGGTTGTAAACCAGCCCCAGAGTAGCCACACACTCTGTCTTGTCTAGCACATTTCTCAGTCTCCAAAAATCACCTTAGACATCTGAGCACACATAGCAACATGGCAAGTATATGTATGCTCCCTTCCCCTTCCCCAAATTCTCACAGTATTATTTCCAGCCTAGAATATTTCTTGAGCCTGTTATGATTAACTTGTTAATAACCCACACTGGATCTCTCTTCTGATTATCTGTCCAATCTCCCTTTGAGCCGATATAAACTTCTTGCATCTGCACCATCCCATGGCAAAGAGTTCTGCAGGTACTAAAACTGCTGCAGCAGGACCTACATCCTGTTCTTTTTGAATGGCTTCCATCAGCTGTAAGAAATGACTGCCTGGATAAAGACAACCAGCTGAACTTCTCATGCTGCAAGAGATACTGTGACCTTTTCCAAGCCACAAATTTGGTCAGTCCCCACCGTACCCCCCAAACAACTCTTTTATCATGGCCTACTCACTCATTTCCTGTGAAAAAGCAAATAAAGGTTTCTCACTCACCACCTTTGTTATTTTCTGAATTTTTTTTCTAGTTCTACTAAAGAAATACCAGCCCTGATGTTTCATTAAATGATGAACATATAACCAAAGTACTGCCAGCAAGCAACAATTATTGGTGATTTTTCAGTGGAATATAATGTTTCAGTATGGAAGAGATGGGACCCTCCACTCTACAGTCACAGGTTTCCTTACCAGTAATTCTGTTCACCTTCTTTTTGGTCAGGTTCCCAGCAATCCCAGCAGCATGGGCACCTAGACTGTACCCCAGCAAGTGGAGATTGTTGAGAGGGTAATTGAATTGCTCCTGCAGAAGAGAACAATTTGTTTGAAGTTCAAAACCAAACACAAAAATGTCAGAAGCCACAAAAAAACCCCCATTTTGTTAATACCAGGATTTTCGTTTGAGCCATGAATAATAGAAGAAACACTATACAGCTATCATAATTTTGTGCCATAGTAGATTTCTTGATCTAACTAATTTATGGCCAAAATCTAAGCTGAGAGGAATGCAGAATAAAGGACAGAAAACAGGGCTGTGTATTATAAAGATATTCAGCCACCCTCTCCCCACCAGTTTTTGGATCTCATAAGTATTTTCCAAAGGCAGGGCACATTTCTGATTCCTAAGGGCTGGCTGCTGTATAATATATAGGGACCTGTCTTTCACAGAGACAGAAATACTGTGGGCTCAGAGGACTCCACAGACCACAAGGTAAAGTTTCTGGAATGCACTACAAAAGCCCTCTGAGCAGGAGATAGCCAGTAAATTAAAGCTGGAATTCTACCAGTCCAGCTAAAGTACTGTCTGCAGGAGTTTAACTCCATCGTCCCAACAGGAGATGATTAGCACAACTGCATCACTGCTGTTCTGTCTCCTGTGACATTATGTAGAATGTGAGACATGTCTCCATGCCTTACCTCCATCCAGTCAATAAACATAGCAACATCCTTTCCCACCAGCCTGGTGTATGCAGCAGACACCGGATAGTGCTGCTGAGCTCGAACTAGCCAGTCCACCACAATGACATTTGAATCAGGTTCCCTCTTGTACAGAGCATCCACCAGCTTTGGGACCCAGCTTTCATACATCCCTGTCACCTGTTGATTTTGGGGATTTTAGTTAAAAAAGGAGAAATAATATATCTGTGAGACACCTCTGGACAGTTTATCAGAAGTGTAGTTAAAAGGGAGATTCCTCCCACTTCGTCTTACCGTCCACCCATGGATCACCACAAAGGTTTTACTGGTATGATTGAAGTTGCACTGTGCCAGGCTGTTCACCTGCCCAGGAACCAGGTAGCAGACATCCTCATCGGGTTCTGCAGGTGTCCGTAAGGAAAACTTGCTTTCAATTCCATCGAAATTGTTTTCAGCTTCTGCTATGCAAGAGCACAAAAAACATATAGCAGTGTTTAGGAGTACTAGGACAAAGTCAGAAGGCACAGGTACAATGTTGGAGAGATATCTGGAACAGTCAAGAAATGGGATGCATGATTTTCATTTCCTACAGCACTCAACAGCCATGTAAAGAGGAAATCAAAGGATGAAAATTGCTCCCCTTCCAAGGTCCTGCTAAAACAGTAAGAATCTGCTGAGCTGTCACAGAGGTATGAACGCATTTTAAGAGTCAGTATTTTCCCCATTACATTAAGCAGGAAACCTCTTAAGTATCACAAGAGTACAGAAAACTGCACAGGACAGTCACAGACTCATCCAGGAACGCAGAGAGCTACTACCATACTATTACATATTTTGGTGGTGCATCTTCCACATCACCTCATCAATAATCACTGCCTAACAAGGCCTTTTGTAACACCATGTAGTTGCAGTGCATTAAAAGCTGTGAAGCCACCACTGCTTTACAAAATGCTAGTTCTAACTTCTGACCAACAAACAGCAGGTGAGAAGACCAGACACCCATCAGAGAAAGTGAACTAGCAAACCAGCAGTCTATTTTGAAAATAAGTACATTTTCAGGTCATCTGATAAACTACAGAAAAATAAGGGCAGAAGAGTATCTTTCTCTGCCTGAAGCTATTTTGAGTCCAGGGTGGGGAAGGAGGTGAAGATCCTGTACTGGTGGTAACAAAGTATATCATGGCCTGCAAAGATCACTCCC
This sequence comes from Corvus moneduloides, assembly GCF_009650955.1. Classification (NCBI taxonomy): domain Eukaryota; kingdom Metazoa; phylum Chordata; class Aves; order Passeriformes; family Corvidae; genus Corvus; species Corvus moneduloides. The sequence goes on from NC_045511.1 coordinate 32,406,799, forward strand.
TCCAGCTTCCAGATTCAAAATTTAAGTACTCCTTTTCCTGCCAAGGCAGAAATTACTTTAGGCTTCATACTCACTATTTCCTTCAGGAAGGAACTTAAATGTCTCCTCTTTTTATGTCTGATTCAACACTTAAATGCCTCTACGTACAGCAGACCCCATAATTAACTTTTTAAAACCCAGGCTCCTGTTTGGCAACTTGAGTTTGGCAAATATTGATTGCCTGTTTTTCAAGTGCAGCTGAACTTAGGCCAGTTCTGTCCTGCTCAGCATGGTCTTTCCTGACATCAAGACCACCAACTTTTCACAAACTCCTAAACACACATTAATGACTGGCTCCAAGTCATCATGGGGAATACCTAGGTAAGGACCTTACACTAGGCATGCAAAACAGACTCCCACTCCTCTTTTTTTTCCTCTTGCAGAAGAGGTTTTCTATGATAATTGGTAGATTTGCATTTCTGCATCACTCAGGTGATTATTAACTTACAATTCATTTTCTTCCAAAACAGTTTTTCTGGTCTTCTTATTCAAGCTACCACACACAGCAGGCCACTGACTTCTGCCTGACCCCACCTCAGGGAGTTCTATAAAGTCTGGGAAGTTCTTGCTGTGCTTGGAGGGTCACAAGAAATCAGGGTCTAACCTCCTGCATTAAGTCTAAAACCAGCACAGAGCCTTGCAACAAATGCTTATGTACAAGCCTCTGAGAAACTTGCCAGCCATAGTCAGTGGCTTAATACTGCCCAAGTTCAGCAGGATTTCTCACCTGTCAAAGCACACGCAGGAAAGCAAGAACTGTTCACTGAACAGAGGCAGTACTCAGCTTTAGGTTTCAACCTTGACTGTGCTAGGCTGGGTAGCTAATCCAGGATAATTACACTGAGGGCCCCCTTCCTGCCTCCTTCCTCCTAAAGAAAGGTGTTTTTCATAGACCTTACCCTTCCTCCAAACCAGCAGAAGTATTTGCATAATGGCAAATATAACATTTCACCCACCAATGAAAGCTACATTTACCAAACTAACCAAACCTTTTCTACATTTTTGCATGTTTGAAATTTCTTTTTCTCGCCAACTGAGAGTATAAAACACTTTTCTGGAACAAATCTTTAGACTTATATTATATACTTTTTAGCCAGAAAAAGAAAAGCTCCAAAGGCTGGTTGGTTAAATATAAGCTGTAACTTTTCACTCAGCTGTGAATCAATAAAACCTTGAAAGGAACAGCAACAGCTTTCAACTGTAAGGCATACAACACCAGGACTTCCAATTATGTATACTCCCTCCTAGTACAGGAAGGGAAACAAGAATAGCCCACCTGCTCACTAGTTAATAGTGCTTCCTTTCATACATAGATATCATTTCCCTTCTGAATTAAACTTATCTGATAATCATCCAAAATCTAAATTACATTGATATCCTGTCTTGTAGTGTGTTTTCAATTACAAACACATGCTAGAATTTGCATGTAAGTCCAGACCACAGCTCTTTTGAAAACAAGCTTATAGGAAATTTACAATTCAAAGTGTACTATATAAGGGTGCACTTGGAAAAGTGCACCAAGCTTAGAAAGATTGCAGTACAGTGGCACCTGCCACTGAAGACATGCTAAGTGCCTCACAATTATCTGCGTGTTCTAGTCTAAAAATCTTCGATGGGGATTTGAGGACATAAAATCACTGAGATACAGTCACCACCAGGAAAGCAGCAGCTGCAAAGCAACAGCCCATGAGTTAGGGAAATGGCAGGCAGCCACTCTTCTCATTTAACTATGTTGTATGAGGAATTAGAAAGTCAGAAGAAATTACTGTTATCATCTTATGGCCACAAAAAGTGTCATGTTATCTTATGTCCACATATGGTCAGTTCCCAGCAGCCAAGATACTCTTTGGATGAGGGAAGTGTGTGTGTAGTGGAGTTTATTACAGACTTCTTCATGGTGTGCTCATCAAGAAGCTTTCCTCAGAATTTGCCTAAGTTTGGCTTTGCAAATTCTATATGGCTCAGAGCACAAGATACCTGGTCTTCGCTGCAGCACCACCTCACATCTCAGCTTCCGCAGACCACGTTTTACAAATACATTATAGAGGTACACATAGTATGTACACACTCACCACACAGACCTACATGTACCAAGCTTTAAACCTGAAGCAGAGAAGTTACGCAGCATATCTCTTCAGAAAAATAGCATTTCCCACTTCTGCTTTCATACCTCATCATATTTCTTGGTCTATTAAAAAAATTATTCAGAACCAAACTTTGTCATTCATAGATTTTGCCACAGACTTTTCCTCATAGATTTAAAGGGAGAAGTCTCCTTGAATCATGTCCTGAGCCAGTGAACTGCTGGGCCTCATTCTTACAGTCTTACACAAAGAAGTGCAGACACAGTCAACGTACACACTCACCACAGTTTAGTAAGTAATATGTTTTAACTCAAGTTAATGAAGCCAGAGAAAACCCAAAAATGGGTAGTTTTCTGAAAGGTGGACAGAAATTTATCTGAATTAACATCGCATTTTTCATAACACAGATACAGAAATTAGATATAATTAGAAATCTACATACATCCATGTTGAGACACCAAAGTAGCTTTTCATGACAAGAATGCAAGTCCCATTTCTAAACAAGGCCTTGAATAAAACAGACTGGAAGTAAATACATTCAGACAAAAAAGAAATGCATGCTTTTTCTAAAAACTACACTTTCCTAGACAAAGTTCAGCAAAGGTACCAAAGCAAGTGTTGTGCATTGCCAAAGTTTCCAGGCACACAGTTACAACTACAAGCACCTGTTGCAAAACAAAGTTTTCTATCTACTGCTGTGTGCTTACAGTTAACATGACCTACAAAGGGATTATTTAGGGAACTGGAGCAGAATCAAGTGACCAATTCCAGATGGAAGCTGGCTTTTTAGGCTGCATTGCCAAAACTTCACCATTTTGTCACGCTATACAAAGTTTTCTGATGCTTTTCTTACACCTCTACTTCCACAGTCTGAGTTTCCATATTTAAAAAAAAATAAAAAGCTGTGAGATCAAGAATCTCACAGAACTCAAAGAAAGCGGGAGCGAAAAAAAGCTTACTAACTGGGAAAACTCAGTAGTTTTGTTTTTCCTGTTCAAAGTTTGTGACACTTTGGACTTGCAACTTGTGAAATTCCGTTCAGTTAGGGACTCCTATCAATTATCAATTTTGAAAGCATTCTACTGTCTTTAGGCATTCTGACACACTAGTCAAAAGAATTCAGTTTCAAGTTTCTTTCACAGGAAGCCCAAGGCAACTTGGCAAATTATTTTTATTGTGAAACTGTTTACCACTGGTCGGCTGGGTGGAGAATGTGACTCTTGAGGAAGTAACAACATCTGGAATATTAATCAAAAGTTAAACTGCCCACATCACACAGGTTGCCAAAATATGATAACAATGCATTTGCCAGAATGGGTGCACCTGAGTTATGGTTTTAAAAAGGGAATCTTTGATAAACAACAATTTCCTAGCATTATGTACTGAGAAATGGAAATACTATTAGCTAAGTGCAAAGATCCTTAGAAATGACACTGCTGGACTGTGTATACTATAGCCCACAGAGACATACATGCACACACAGGCACAGCAGTACACATCTGCACATAAAATGGAACATTTACCAGCTGTAGTTAACTGGGCTAAATCTTCTCTCAGCCAACAATCAGCATTAGGATCACCCGTCAATCAGTCCTACTGAATTCCTAAGATTCTGAAGCAAACCCACAGCCAGCTGTAATAAAGGGGTTATATCACAGAAACAGTTATCGTTTAATTTGATCTACACTATAAACTGAAAGCAGACTACTCTGTGTTGCAATCCCAGGAAACCTACCTCACGAATCAGGTTATTGTTTAACCTCGCTGCAAAAATATTACAACTTCAAGTTTATTTATGTATTCCTTAATGGCAGAGCCCTGAGAGTATGTTCTGCTTCACTTCCCAGGTGGGGTCAATGGAAAGAGCAACACCTCTGAAAAGCTGCTGGGCACAAGTTCAGAAGCTAAGCAAGAACCTCCCAGCTCAAGTTCTGCAGCTGGCAAACTGCTGTTCTTGCACCACACACAGGGGTGCCCATCCCTCTCCCTGGTACTCCCTGACAAATCTTTACTCAGCTGCAGCTGGGACACTCAAAACTCAATCCAGCAGAGATCATGCCATCTATCACTCCCTCTGGGATATCTGGAATTAGCCCAAGACAATTAGAATGCAACCGCTGTCAGACTTTGCAGTAATGTAGAGGTAAGGATGCATGAGAAAGTCCTATCACGCAAGTACTTTTGCACAGAGGAGATTCCAGCAAACTTTTAGAAGTGATAGTGATCATGCTAATCTCCAGCACAACTTGATGCCTCAGAGCCTCACCTCTGTGCCTTCTCAGAAACGCACTGTTTCTCAAAAGGCCATGCCACAGCTCCCCTGCTACGTCTATCGTAAAAACACAGCCATAGAAAAAGCCAGCAGTTCATATCACACAACAATGTAGATTCTGGATTTATACTAGTAAAAATAAGTTTCTGAATGTATTCCTAGCAATGTTTTTATCTTTTCCTGGAACGCCAACATTTTCTTCACCTATAAAGTATTTTTCTATGTTGTTTTTTAAATACTCTGAATTCCTGGAGGGCTGGATCATGTGTTTTCTGTGGTTTCAAAAAACTTTTTACTGTGGTGTGCAAGAAATAGTGTGGAACTAAAGGCTTGAATTGCTTTAGGATGAACACACAACCTGCTTTCATATAACCTGTTCCTAAGAAGAAATAATGAAATTATTAGTAAGTCTGTGGCAAATCAGTTCCTGCAGGGATGAAAGCTTTCTCTGGGAAGACAGTTATTTTACTGTATAGAACTTGGATACTGTGATGAAAACTTGTTTTGATTGTCTCTGATGGCACAAGATTGGATTCAAAGCTAGAATACATTCCTTTTGCTGTACCCTAGCATCCCATCCTCCTACTTCTGAATACTTCCCTTCAGCTTCCTTGTACACAAAGCAGTAACAAAGGCATCCACAGCAGAAAAAACCAGCAGTTTATATATTCCAGTTTAGGATCACAAAGCAGCTCTAGGAGCTACGGCCACCCTTTCTTCTAAGGCTAAACTTTAAAAGATAGGTACTATGTGTGGAAGATCGGTGTAAGAAAGTAAGCCTGTGACAGGGCACTGCTAACAATATTTTAATAGCTTTTTTTAGTTTTTTAAGCTTGAGGAGTAGTGATCTCCTGGAACTAATCCCTTTGTTCACAACAGCTTCAACCACGTTGTGATTAACTGAGAGAGCATTAGTGAACATCTAGCAGTCAACACTTGCACGTGTTCCACTTCCTCGAGCTTGCACAGGGTGCCTATGCACAAGTGCAGGTACAACACGCAGAGTGCAAACACAGCCATACGTGAACCTAGAAAGAGTACATCCCTCTGTTCACTTGTCCCCTGGTGGATTCTGCCCACTACAGGCTTAACTACAACTCGAACACACGATAACGATGAAACACATGATAGCGATGAGACTCAGCCTTGCCTCGGCTATGATCAAGAACTGTATGAAGTTGGGATGCTGGGATGGATGAGTCCCACAGAGGAGGGAGCCCAGGGACCTTACCGTGGTGCTACTGCTGTGCAAGTCCCTTGCTGGGGTAAGGGACTCTCGGAAGCCACCCCGTTTCTGGGAAAAAAACACATCCCAAATCTCAACAGGTCGCGCCAGCAGCCCGGCAGGTTGTGCCTGAGTTTCGGTTGGGGAACAGGTTCCAGGTCCCCCCTAACAGGATGGAGGTTCCCCCCAGTGTCGCTCTCCAGCGCCTTCCAAGCCCACTCCGTGACACCCGGGTCCCGCAGCATCCCAAGTACCCCGGGATAGCGTCACAAAGGAAAGATTGCAAACTCCCCTTTCCCGCCATGCCGGCAGCGCTTTCCCCCAGGCTCCCCTTTCCCAAAAGCAACAGGCAGGCCCGGCAGCTCCGTGCACCCCGTGTCCCGTGCGCGCTCTGGGCGCCGTCCTGCCACCCCCCGCCCCGGGACTCACCGCCGAGAGCAGCCACCCAGTGCAGGCAGAGACACACAGCGGCCAGGAACGCCTTCCTCCCCATCTCGCCTCCTGCCGCGGCACGAAAGTTTCGTCGCGAAAGAAAAAAATAAATAAATAAAATAAGAAGTAAGGTTTTTGCTTTAAAAACTTATGACAACTAAAGAGAAGCGCGGCGCAGAAGCGCGGCGACGGGGAAAGGCCCGGCTCGGGAGCGCCCAGCACCGCCAGCACCGCGCCCGCCCGCCCTTATGTCCCGGGCAATATGCAAATATGCAAATATGCAAACGAGCGCCCCGCGTCCATTGGCCGCGCGCCGCGGGGCGGGGCGGGGCCGGCGCTGCCCCCATCGCCGGGGTGGGGCTGGGGCTGGGGATGGGGCTGAGAGTGGGGCTGGGGATGAACCTGGGGCTGGGGCTGGGGATGGGGCTGAGGGTGGGGCTGGGGATGGGGCTGGGGCTGGGGATCGGGATCGGGATGGGGCTGAGAGTGGGGCTGGGGATGAACCTGGGGCTGGGGCTGGGGATGGGGCTGAGGGTGGGGCTGGGGCTGGGGCTGGGGCTGGGGATCGGGATGGGGCTGAGAGTGGGGCTGGGGATGAACCTGGGGCTGGGGCTGGGGATGGGGCTGAGGGTGGGGCTGGGGCTGGGGCTGGGGATCGGGATGGGGCTGAGAGTGGGGCTGGGGATGAACCTGGGGCTGGGGCTGGGGATGGGGCTGAGGGTGGGGCTGGGGATGAGCCTGGGGCTGGGGCTGGGGATGGGGCTGAGGGTGGGGCTGGGGATGAGCCTGGGGCTGGGGCTGGGGATGGGGCTGAGAGTGGGGCTGGGGATGAGCCTGGGGCTGAGGGTGGGGCTGGGGCTGGGGATGGGGCTGGGGCTGGGGATGGGGCTGGGGCTGGAGATGGGGCTGGGGCTGGGGATGGGGCTGAGAGTGGGGCTGGGGATGAGCCTGGGGCTGAGGGTGGGGCTGGGGCTGGGAATGGGGCTGGGGCTGAGGATGAGCCTGGGGCTGAGGATGAGCCTGGGGCTGGGGATGGGGCTGGGGATGGGGCTGAGGGTGGGGCTGGGGCTGGGGCTGGGGCTGAGGCTGGGGCTGAGAGTGGGGCTGGGGATGGGGATGGGGCTGAGGTTTGGGCTGGGGATGGCGCTGGCCCTCGGCTCTGCCGCGGGGCGCCCCACGCCGCGGGATGCAGCAGAGCGGGACGGGACGGGACGGGACGGGACGGGACGGGACGGGACGGGACGGGACGGGATAGAGCGGCACGGCCCCGGCTCGGCATGGCGTGCATAGAGCCCTAGGCTCCGAGCTCTCCTTGGGCCCGGCTCCCACAGCCCTCCCACAGCACTCTGGCCAGCCCTGCCCGCGCAGCCAGGATGCGGCCCCGGCGTTTCACCCCCTCGGCCCTTGCTGCTTTTGGCGACCTAGCCCTGCTGCCTCTGGTGGGGTCTTCCTTCCCATTCATGCTTTTGTATCAGTAACCAGCAGGTAACTGCATTTCCTGTACAGTGCTTGCAAGGGGGCTTCCATTGTTCCCTCGAAAAAATCATTGCCGAGACCTTGTTTTGCCAGTACTCGAGGGGATACAAGTTTGGAGAAAAAAAATTAATTCACTGGAGGTTGCATCTGTGGTCCTGAGAAATAAAAAATTGATTCTTTGAGCTCTTCAACTCTCTTTGTCCTCCTCTCAGAAATGTGGTTTGCACTGAGATTTGCGTTGGCAGTCACTGGGTGAAAGATCAGTTATGTAAGGACATTAATTTAATAACAATACCAGTTTTCATTTCATTGTGCAGTTTGTTGCCAAAGGCCCAGCTTCATAAAGAAGCTTATGACACAAGGATTGAGGACTCCTTGGGTTTTGCAATGTGAAGCAAATGGGATTCACTTCAAGGGTAACAGATCTTTCTCATACCAGACACCTTAGGAGACTAAAACATATCTGGTTTATATTAGTGAGATTGTTCAATAACAGACTGCTGAAGTGTAGCAGTACTGGGTCCCCTTTCCAACTTCAGGTTCCACTAAAAGACCAGTAAGATCTGTAAGTGAGAATACATTTTCCCCCAAGACACAACTAGAATTTCCTCCACCAGCAATCCCTATTTATATCCAGAAGGCATTGGAAGAATTTAGTGAGGGTACAAACTGTTCATGCTGAGACTTTTCCATTGAGACAAGTGAGTGTCAGGGAGAGGAGGGGGCTAACACAGTGGGAGTCAGAGCAGGGGATTGGAAGCGAAGAGGGAATAAGGAGAGAATAAGAGGGAATAAGGAGAGACCAGCATTCCTCACCAGAGGATGGCGGTGATGTGGGCAGGGAAAAATATGGTTTGTGCTGCAGCTTACTGAGTACTGAGCATATCCTCTGACACACAGTTTTTGAGACCATCTTTTCGAAACAATAACAGGAATTTTTTCATGTCTTTCTTTTCCACTAGTGTGGACTAACTGTGCATTTCTGTTGATCTAATTTGGTTGAAACTGTATGGCATCATTTCCCCCTTAGAAATCAGCCTGACTCTCTCTAGGGTCAGACATCCTTCCTAGAAAATGTCATTCCTTGATGGCAACATAAGGCAAGCTAAAAGAACAAACACTTTAAGGCAGGCTGCTGTTAGGGAGACTGTCAGGTCACCCTAACTGCAGGTGATGCTACCTACCCCATCAGAATATGAAGTCTCCTGAAAGCTGACAATGTGACATATTGCATGTTATAATATGATTTTGGGAAGAGAAGTAGTGGAGTTTTAAATACTTATAGGATCAGGTAGAAAGGAGCAGTGTCAATGCTTGGCACACCAGTCCTGGATGGATTGCTGGCCCCATCTGTAAATCCACAGGCTGTAAACAGACTTACAGTTAATTCCCAACATAGTTCGTGATATCCGTCAATAGCAAGGGCACACAGCAGATTTTCACAGAATGAAATCTAATTTGTTACACTGAAAATGTTTGTTTGCATAATTTTTTCTTTATGCCCATGCCTCGCTTTAAGACAGTTATGTATTTAAGAAAGAGTTATGCAAAGTGCCCACCAAATTAAAAAAAAAAAAAGAAAAAGAAAAGAAGGAAGATTAAAAACAAAACACTAAAAGAAAACTTTTAAGTGCTGAAAAATGGGGGGAAGGGGGTAATTCTGGTTTCTTGGATCTTGAACAAATTGCATAAGTCTGTTGTAAACTCAGATGCAAAATAATCTGAACTAAATGGGACACAGCATATTTTGCAACATTTAAAAACCATTTTTTCCCTTCCAGGTAATCTTGATTGGATGAAAAAGAAGCTTCATGGCATCAACTCCAGGTCCTGCAATCATTAACTGGACTTGAGTTCCTCTTTGCCTGTGAAATACATAATCCTAGAGGGGAAAGCAAAGCTCCGTCTGTAAAAAAGAGCTTGATTTATAGCATTCATGGACTCCAAAGTGGGTGGAAGGTACTATAGTGAGAGCTAAAATACACTGTTCCTAATAAGGATAGGTGAAATCCTGGGTAATGGAGAGAGGAGTTGCATAACTAGACTGGTACTTGCACTCACAGACCATGTGGAAGGTTAAACTGAAAACAAGCCCAGAAGTGGCTCCAACACAACGTGGGCAGCATTGGTTTATGCAGTGCAGCTGTGCTAAACCCCAAGCAGACTCACTGGCCTCACACAATGACAGGAAGGGGAGAACCAACCAGAAAATTTCATTTCCACAACAATGTTCCAAAGAGAGCTTGAAGTACAGTGAGAAGGGAAGGGGGGTGACACAACATGACACTTTGAATGTTTCTGTACTGCTTTAACATAAAAGATTTGATAACTGAGGGTGAGAGGTCTTCCAACAAAAGTATCTGCTTAGAAACAAGCAGAAAACATGTTCTGGAGAAAACAAACTCCTTCAAGGAAATACAAGTAAGAAGTCTTTTTTTTTCTTCCTTTCTGTAAGTATTTGAATTTTTTCTTTCCCCACCCAGAAGAAAAATAGTGAAAATAAAGCCAAAAAGTCAGCTAAGACTTCCAGATGATTTCTGTATTAGTAAGTTCAAAGAAACAAACAAAAAAGGATCCTTTTCTCCTAGTTTTAGTTTGTTCAAAGATATCAATGAAATGTTTTTTAAAATGTATTTTTCTGAAAATCAGCCATTTTTAAAGAAACTCCAGTTTGGGAATAAAAAATTTAGTCTTCCCTGACTGTTTCAATAACCACTAACTGGGCTACAGCAATAACTTTACACGCAGCGGAGGTCCTCTTGACCTGGGCTGAGCCTCTTACTTTGCTTCAAGTAAGGAGCAGCACAACATCAAGACATCCAGGGCCTTGAGGGTGACTGTTGAGCCTGTCACACCAACACTCATCAACAGGCCCTTTTTGTGGCCCACTATTTGCTTGCTTTTCCACGCTGGCAGTGGGCGAGCACTGCAAGTACCTTTCAGTAGGGGCAGGGACAGCCCAGTGACAGGCAGGTGTGCAGGCAGGTGAGAGCTACAGTTGCACCAAAGTCTGTGTGTAATGGTTATCTCAAATCTCCCTAAATGAGCAGCAGTGGGAAAAGTGAGAGCAGGAACAACCTGGGTGTCTGCTTAGGAACATAATATGTGTGCCTTCACTGTTGGTACCTGGAAGAGCCCAGCTGAAGACACAGAAATATGGGGAGCTATGCAGCAGCTGCAGCTCTGACTGCAGTAGATGTGACACCTGTTCCTCCTGCTAACTTTTCTGTTCCGCAGGGAGGTTTTTCCAGTCTTTGGTGTCACACAGGAAACAAGAGAAGGCTTGTGTAAAATAGCCTTTAGCTATTATGTCTTGCCATATTTGTCCTTTCTATTGCTGTGATATCACTTGGTGTTCTGTTGCCAGGTTGTCTTATCTCACAGACAAGGTCCTCTCACTGATTAGCACAAGGATTTGTTCCTCTCCATCATAGTCTCTTATTTCCAGTGCACAAGGTAAGATACTGATTCCTTAAAAAAAAACAGAGATACAGAATAGAGCAGGATGCCCTGCTCTGGTAGTGACTTGTGGATCCGGTTGTGAAGTAACCTCGTGCTGTATTTTCTCAACTGCTTTTTAATTAATTATCACACTGATGGCAGTGCCTGCCAAAGTCAGCTAGCTGTCTTGCCAGACACATCTTTCAAAATGCAATGCCAAGGGAGAGACATTCCAGCACCCTGTTTAGGGTGGGGTGTAGGGGAGTGTATTCCAAGTCTCCCATTCATTGGCCATGGGGCTGGTGTTCTGATCCAGTATGGTCCCCCTTGCTGTTCCTCATGTGGCTCCCAAGTCCTGCCTGCAGTAGGTTAAAGATGACGTTGTCTGAAACTTTTGCAAGGTTATGAAAATGTGCAAGGGCAGGGGGGGAGAAAGAGAGAGAGAAGAGATTTTGCTTGACTGAAAGTGCTCAGTACCAGCAGTACTCAGGCACCTGGAAGGGCTCCTGCATTTTGCCAGCAGTGCGCCGGGTGGAGAGACTTCAGCATCCCCTGCTCTCTCATGTTCTTCTCCTGCAATTTGCTAAATCTATATCACTAACCCTGGGAAGAGAGCCTTCTCACTCAGGTCCCAGCCTGGCAGTCTGTGTTCCTTCTTGCCAAGGGGACAGTGAGTAGGATGAGAGAGCAACAGCATCACCACTGTGGGAAAACGAATGTGTCATTTCCGTCTCAATAAATGTATCAGGGAAGAGAATCCACTTCTCTGGCCTCTAGGCTATCCAACGAGGGAGAGGATAATTGCAGGCTCTCTGCTTTTCCTTTATTTCACTCTGTAAGGTTGACAGATGGTGTGTGGTGCAGCAAAGGCTGGATTCCAATTTGTATCTCCTTTAGTTGCTTGCAACTTACTGAGAACAGATTCATCCTTGGGCTGACATTTCCATCTCGTCCCAAAGGGGATTTGTTTTAATTTTCAGTTAAAGTTTCAGCTGAGTTAGCATTGCTTCTCTGGAATTTTGCAACTGGTAAGTAAAAACACCCTCTTGGCTCAACACTCCTGCTGTGGACATCCAAACCAAGTGCTCATGGAGTGAGGGGTGTGCTCCCCAAAGGACAGTTCAGCCCGCCTGCAGTCAAAGCACACTCGCGCACTGCCTCCAGGAACTACAGAGGAATCCTGCAGTGATTTTGTGCTCCTAACCTTTATAGGTATCAACTTTACTTCTCAATTTTACTTCTCATGGAGGTTTAAAAGATTTCAAGCAAAGCCTGAGCTCGGTTAGTGATTTGCCTTCAAACTGTGACCAGAAAACAGGCTCAGTTTACATATGCACAGTAAAATTTCCCTGTCTGATCTATTCTATTTGCCACAAGTAAGCAAACAAATAGTATTTATTTCCACCTACTTCTTTCATTGCACTACTTCACTATCTTGACAAGTATGCTGACATTTTTAGGAACATCTGCAGCTGTGGTCCCTGTCCCAGAGATACTCCTGCCAAAACTAAGACATGGCAACAAAGAGGAGACACAAAGAAGAGGTGAAGCGGAGAGGAAGGACAAGGGCTGCAGCAATAAGATCTCACTATTCATCAATCAACTCCAAACAGTGCAACCTATAGGAGAAGCCCGAAAAATGGCAGACCTGATTCCCTGATCATGGAGGTTTTCAGACCCCACAGACAGGATTCTCCAAGTTGGAAAATCACATTTTCCCTGGGGGCCCTTTTTTTAGAAACAGCTTGTGAGGGAAGCACATCAGCTTGGCCTTCAGGGCACCAAATGATGCCATCATTGCCATCTACAGCCATAAATCTGGCAAAGCTTTTTTCTGTTTTTAAAGTTGCAAAGTGCTCAGTTTGTCATATTTACTGTGTAAGTCACGTGCCTGTCATTGAAGACATTGCCACATAGCACACCACAGAAAAGGCATGTTCCATCTCCTGCTGGAGTCCAGGGGCAGCAGCTCTGTGTACCAAGGGCAGCCTTGGAAGCAGAAAGTACAGCCAGTCCACTTCAGGGTCCTCTCCACCAGCTAGAGCACACACAGAGCAGATGGAAATTTGGCTGATTTGATGGTCTCTGACACCACCTTCCTCCTGACTCACTGTGGCTGTGCCTCAGTGCTCCCGTAGGATCATAGCAGGCGGCAGTGGGGATCCGGGTGAGAAGAAACCACCTTCTGCAGCTCCTAAGGCCATGTGTAAGCACTTTACAGGAGAGTGAGAAGCTGAGGCACCAAAGATTGAAATGGCTTGCCCCAAGCCCGTGTACAAAGTGAGGAGCATAAAGAAACCCAGAGCACAGACTGCCCTCAGCGGGGCAGGCCCCCCACATGATGTCCTTCCTAAGGGGCGTAAAACCAGAAAAAAAACAATTGAAAAGAGGGAAAAGTACTTTCTGCCTCTATCTCCTCTGGAAGACACGGATATGAGGCTCCACCAGTACCTTCATTTCCTCCACAGTCCCATCTCCCAGAGAGTGTTGGGTAATTTTTGTTTTCATGTATAGTGGTGAAAAAGCAGTCATGTGTGTTTATGCACAAGTTTGCAATTGTGCAGATGGTAGGACATCAAACAAAAATGGTTATTCTTATAAACCTTCCTGTTCTCCTACTATGGCAGCCACCTGACTAAATGTCCCTGTGTTTAAAGTTATAAAGAGGCCATTCAAGGGATCATTAAAAGGCTTAGAAATCTCCAAGGATCAGACTCCAGGCATGAATTAGGTAATAGTCATATTAGCAGAGCCTGTTTTTCCAAGGCAGCAGATAACATTGTAACTACCAAACTGCAACATAAATTTGCCCCAGGAAACAAGCAAAATAGCTCTGTGGGTTGTTTCAAGTTACTTATCCTGAGGGAATTTTAAGAATTCCTGTTAAATAATTAGGGACATGTGAACTTGATTTTCCATCGGTCTGATGCCATGAGAACTCTGGGAATGAAGCTCTTTTAAGGAATATTTGTTCCTTTGTTATTGAGTGAATTTCTTCCTAAAATTTTCCAGTGTTGGGCTTTAAAGTTGTTCACATCCTTAGGTATTATTTTATATTGCTGTAAGAACTAAGGCTTCCAGTCCTTTGCATGTAGGAACATAAAAACACATTTTTCAACCTAAGGCAAACATAAAAAGATTTTTTTTTTTACCAAAAACTCATGGGTAAATAAAATCACATGAAGTTCCTAGTGCACACAGTGTTGTGGACTCAGTCAACTGAGGTGGAGATGTGGAAGCAGTGAAAACTCAGTTTGACTAAGTGGGAAGGTTCCAGGAACATGTCTGCCTTGCTGTTGGAACTGGACCCTTGCACCAGGCACTCACCAGCCCCTCAGAGCAAAGCTGAGCTTTTGCTGGCACAGGAGCACACCAGAGGTTAGGTGCTGCCTCAGCCAGCACACCCATGCTGCACCAAGGCCTGTGTGCTGGGGCTAGGCTCTTCCTCTCCAGTGAAGAGAAATTATTGACTGTCCACTGCTTATTTATATTTTCCTCCAAGTGCTTTCCTGAGGCTTCCCTGAGGCCACTTTCATGTAAAGCTGACAAAATTTTGTTTTGTACAAAATTTCCCACAGACCACCGCTTGGCCTCAGCCTTCTCAGTGCTTGGTCTTGCCGCTCAGCCCGTTGGATGCCTTAACTTGCCTCCAGTCCAGGACCAAACAAGCACTTTCCCATCTAGGAGCTGCAGCACAGATTTTTATGCAAAAGGCACTTTCTATCTCTTCCACATGCTCACATTGCTTCTAACAGAGATGGCTTTTTCCAAGGAAATCTGCATCTAGCAGTCACTCTGGAGATGCTTGGCTTGATGCTGATGCACCCTGAAGCCCAAAATGAGGACTCTCTTCAGCAGCAGTCCTGACCTAGATGTGATCCTGCATTCAGGTCTTAGAAGTGCCACTAAACCTGCTGTAAGTGCTGCTGCAGAAAATGTGGTGAGAGGCTGGGAATGGGATGACACTGCCCCTTCCCACTGGAGAGGCTGTCTGTGCATGAACCCAGCCCATGCATACCTGTTCCACCACAAGGAGAAGCAGACGTGCATGCAGTTGTATGCATACCCTGTGGTTTTCTGGAAGTCCTATGGCTGAAGTACTGGGCTGAACTGACCAGCCTGAGAAGAAATTACAGAAAATACAAACAGCAGAAAGAATGAACACTACTGAGTCTAGCTTAAAAACTGCTAGGCTTTCTTTGTTTTGTTTCAAAGGACAAATGCTGGGGTAATTTTTATTTGCCTTCTGGTCTTTAAGGTTTAACATTCTCAACATCAAACCCTTCTCTGTGGCCATGAAGGCTAAATATTTACTCTTCTGTAATGCAAGCTGTGAATTGTAAGCAATTGCAGGACTGGAAGGAGGGTCTTACATAAACTACCTGCTTCCATAAAATATACCTTCATTCCTAAAAGATTCAACCCTTTTTAGCACTAGTGAACAGTTCATAAGCTGCCACTGGTTTTCTCTTGTTTGCTAATCTCTTTTATCATTTATTTATGTTGATGAGCAAATTAGTGGAAAGCCACTCTCTGACTCCTTCAGTAGTTCGTATCTGGGTATTGTGGTTTGTCATCCCAGCCGAGCAGAATTGGGGTTTTTTTTAGTTGTTGTATTTATGCCTGTATTTCTTTTCCTTAACAGTCTTGAGGAGAAAAAAAAAAAGCTTTGTAGAAGGAAAAAAATAACCTCAAAGGAGCTTCCATTAGTGAACATGGTAAAACCAGTTCCTACATAAAGTTCGCCTTTCACAATGGAGATCTTAAAAAAATTCTTTCCTTGGATTTTAGGGGCATTACAGGACTTTGATTAGAGGGAAGAACTACCCTGTGAGTTGCTTTGCAAGCAATTGACGAGGACAGTCCTCCACTGTTTGGTTCTGGGCTGTCACCTTTATTCCTTCCCAAGATAAAGAAGAGACAGACAACAGAGCAAACAAAGCTAATGGATTAAGGCAAATTTGGGGCTGATTAGGCATGGTAAAGGAAGGAGTCAGTGGTGCATGGATAATTCACGATGAAACAGCTGCAGGCTTCTCTTTTGAGGCAGAAGTAGAGCTCAGCAAAGTATTTTCAGCCTAAACAGTTCTTTGCTTTGAAAAGTTAGGCTATGACTCAAACACAGTATTTTGCAGTTTTGGGTTGAATTAACTAAATTGCTCAAGATTAAAAAGTAATTCCATCCAACCTTTTTGTTTTGACACTTTTAAAGCAAAACACTGATTTTTAAAACTTTCTGGTTTATAATCTCCTTTTAAATTTGTTTTTAAAAGGTAGAAATGGAACTGACCACTCAGCCCTGGAAATTAAATTTGAATAATGAGCAATTCTTTACTTCATTGGATTTTATTTTATTGGTCACTAATGGTTTTAATAAGTATTTTTGTTTGGTCTTAGGCAGTTATTACAAGTTTTTTCCTTTCCAATTGTCATTTTTCTGAAGAAAAAAAATTAATATTTTTTAATACTTTTTTTATCAAAAATGAAACATATATCCCCAAAAAGTAATTAACACAGCTTTATAATATCAGCATAAATTTAAAAAATCTGGAAACAGAATCTGAAAATGCAAATATGTGGAAAATATAAATGATCATTCATAATTTGGCATCTGTGTAATTGTTGCATTCACTCTGTGAAAAAGTATTTTCTTCTGGAATAACACACTAAATACCATTTAAGTCAGCTCTAATTAGCTACTAGTAACTTTGCAATAGCTGGCAGTGAAGGTTTCCTTACAGTGGAACAAGACCTTATACTGTATGGCTTTTTTGCTGGCCAGATTGCCCTCCTTCTGCAATGAAGGGTTTACACGTGTGGAAGCAAAGTCTGGCACCTCCTTGAAGAGGAATTACTGATTATCCTGATAGGGTTTGCAAGGGAACAGGCTCATTCCTCCCAGCTCAGCCTGTTGGTAGGTTTTGGTGCTGTTGAAGCACAGGGCTGGGAGCATTGATTGACTTGAGCAGGAAATGGTATTAGTTTCCTACTGGGGGGCTGCTGAAATATGTCAGTGTGTGTATCTGTGCCTGGTTACTCCTTCTGCTGCACTCGCTGATGCTCAGTGAGAAATCCCCTTCCCCAGTTCTTTTACCATGGTTGGATGCAGGCATAGGGAGCAAGAGACTTACAGCAATGATAGATGTCTCACCACCTGTCATCCGATGATCGCAGCATGCAGTGTGGAAGCTAAGTTTCCAAAACCTCTGTAGGCTGGTCTGCCCCAGGAACAGGAGAAAGGAAACAGTCTGGAGGAAGAGGACTCTTGCACCCTGAAATTGCAAGTGAAATTTATACGGACAATTCCCTAGGAGGTTATGGCCTCCAGGATCTTGTGAAGTGTGTAAAACAGCTGATGAATCCAGAGTGTCTGGAGACACATACTCCCTTGCGCCAGCCAGATAACTAGTGTTAGTCATGTGGAGTAGTGTGTCTGCCAGCCTTCCCCTAAGCACCTATTCTAGAGGCAAAATTTTGGACTACACATAGGGTGGTATTGCCTGGTCCATCCGTCAGCCCCTGTTGTTTACAGCACTCATGTAATATCCAACCCAAAATTCAAAGTCCCAAGGTGTATACACCAACCCTTGTGAATGTCTCATAGAAAAAAAGACTCTGAAGTTCCAGTAACTCCAACCCTACAAAAGATACAGCAGATTCATGCAGATGGTTGCTACTTTCTATGGCAAATAATTCTTACAACATCTGTATAGCACAAAAGTGGCCTCCCATCTACCTAACAGGAATTCAAGTAGGAGCAGTTCACTAGCTTTGTGTGTTATGACTGCACAAGCTGGAAAGATGTCTGATCTTTTAAAACACTCAAGATATGTGGTCAAACCAGGGGACATGAAAAAGGATTTGTTTCTTGCGAAACTTAAAAGTCCTGCTGAGAATAAAAATACGTAAGTTGTAAATTCAGTTTTTGAGTTCTTCCTTATGTGACAAGGCCTTCTTTCATTTGTTCACACACAGGTCTGTATTGCAGGAATACACCCCTTTTTCTAATTTTCTCTTGTGCTGATGACTTTTTTCTGCCTCATTCTCACTTTAGAACATCTTTGTCTTTGAACATGGTAAAGCCAAACTTGTGCTTAAGGGTCCTTGCACTTGGGTAAACCATCTCAAGAAATGACTGCATAATAACCCAAGAGGAGAATCAGGCCTTTCCCCTCTAGCCTTGAACTTGCTTAAACCCCAGCCCAGTGTTTTGTTCCAAGACCTTACACCATCCTTTTTTCTGTCTACACCCACAGGCCCTGGAAAATTAACCTCTTCCCCAAGGATAGAGAAGGGCTATCTCAATCCCTTGGGAGTCCAGTCATGACCTTTTTTAAAATTTAGAGGCCTTTCCTGCATGACACAATACCCTTGAGAGAGTACACAGTTGAAATTGCATGAGCTGTGCTTGCATTGCAGCCAGCCTTGCCAAGTGATTGCTAAATGGAACTCAACATCCACTGCAGATGCTTATCTACATCCTGCAAACACCATCTCCCTCTGGTGAATCTGGGAACTGGTGCGGCTTTGGAGGCAAGTATTTGAGGCAAGGTTGATGTGCACACCACAGACTGAGAACACTCCATTGTAAAACTACTCCTTGCATACAGCTGCAGCATGTCCTTGCCACCTTCTGAGACTTACTCATTTCTTGGGTCCGGGCATTTTGGTTGTATCAACTGTTTGTATCTCTTTCCACATAGTCATATGCTGGCATCTCACTTGGTAATTAGATACCTTCCCTTGTGATGGGTTTCAAGGAGGGCCTCCAAAGTGCTTTATGCCCTTACACAGAAAAGTCCTGATCCAGCATGGACTTACTACACTGAAGCATTTCTGTGCACCCTGAAACATATCACACTCATAAGACTTTGGTTGCCTGAAGACAACCAAGTGAGGTTCGCTGAGAAATAAGTAGAAAAATGTCTGAGTATCATGTCTTGCATGTTTTGCCCCCTCTTCCCCCATAAAAGGGCAGTACTCACCACTTTAAGCCCCTCCAAGCCCGAAAGTGCTTTGGCAAGCAGCTGGCACCACAGCCCTTCCCAATCACATGCTCAGCCCTGCAAACCCCAAGAGAGTCAACTGGAACAACTCTCTGGGAGAAAGATGAGTCTGTTGCTATCCCTCCACCTACTCAAGTTCCTACCACCAACTTTTGGCAGTTGCCCTCTAAATTTTTCCCTTGCTCCTTGTCCCTCAAGAATATAATTCAACCCCCAGTAAGTCAAACATAAGCTCTAAGAGCTGTTCAGCTAATTCAGCCAGAGGGAAGTTCCAGTTGTTTTTCTTAGATTACACACAGGATTTGATGAACCAGAAAACAAAGCAATTTTAGGGCCTCATCCAAATCAGAGAGTTCTCCCACTATATTCTGTGTGAAAATGGATGTCGAGACACAGATCTCATACTGAGAGATGAGAGGTTTCACAGTTTCTTGGGGGAACCCTTGACACCCATTTATTTCTAATCTGGGCACATAAATCTATTAACTATTATGGAAGAACTCTGCATCACTAGACAGTATCAAAAGTAAACAAGCCATTGAGGAAGAGACTGTCTGCAGGAAAAGCATGGGAGTTCCTTTATGTTCCAGGCTGGGTGTTCAGACATGAGTGTTAAAAGGACACACAGTTCTAGAAGAGTGGCTTTCCATGCCCTCAACAAGGATCTCAAGAGCATTTCTGTTATACCAGGTGAGAGCAGGGGAAATACTGAGTAAGTAAGAAAGAGTTTGCAGCCCCAATACATACATCATTAGCTACAAAAGATAAAGGAAGAACCCTCTTGGCAGCTACTGACAAGACAGCAAGTTAAAGGCAAAGGGGGTGCAGGCATTCCCGTAAGTCAGTATCATAAACAGTGAAATGTGAAAGAAGGAACAAAAATCTTCAGACAGAGGACCATCACTATGCTACAGAAGTATCCAGACTTGTGAAAATTCAGGAAAGAACAGCATGAATTGGTTAATTTTGCAATAGGGCATAAACTCCTACCATTTATCCCTAGTGTACAGTTAGGAAAAAGACAGTATTACACAAATTATGAAACATATTGCTAGTCCTGATCTATTTTAAATTTTCTTCATTATTACTTAAATTAAATGCAAGCTAAGAAGTTCAGAAATATTTCTTAATATGTTTTTGCCTCAGGAAGGTCACTCGCTGCATATTCCAATGAGGTTGATCAGTATCTAACACACACAATGTTAGAACAATTTGTCATTTTACATCCTGTAGCTCTCTTTCAGCCATCAGGTTCTCACCAAAAGCAAATTGACCATAGACAATTTACTACACTGTGGATAAAACACAGTTTGAATCTTAAAGCTACTTGAAACAAGCAATCCCTGTCCTAAAGCAAGTAATCCCAAATCCTACCTTCAGTTCAGGTATCATGTTCAAGATTGAGATTGTAAAATTCTTTGGAGAAGTTCTGTCTCACATCTTTTCTCAGAGGCATCCCCTGCAGGTTGTGTTTATAGGCATTTCAGGTCTGCAGGAGCCGATGTGACTTTTGAGTCCATACCTTTTCATGGTGAGCTGTTGAAAAATTTGTGGCCCTCAGGAACTGAAACATGCTTGTACAGTCCTAAAGAGGTGCTGAAAGACTATATGACATGTCCCTGGAAGGAGAAAGGATAGCATAGGGCAAAACTTAATTTCAAACTTAATCTGAAAGACCCCAGTCACTAAAACCCCTGACTCATGGGCATCAAGTAATGTTCATTATGGACAAAAGATCTTGTACCAGTTTCTCCCACTCTGGGGCCATAAAGACTATCAAAAGAGGTGAAACACTTTGCTATGCCTCAGTTTCCTCCCTTGGGTCTTTCATCTGCCAGACTCTGCGGGAGACACGTTGAGGTCCACAGCACTACGCAATTGAGGTTCTTGACCAATTTGTATTTCTAGAAGAAGAGCAATCACAGGCATATTCAATGTGCATTCTTGCACTGCTCTGAAAGCACACAGCTCCTCGCCAAACACAGCCATGGTAATTCCTTACCAATAGCTAATACAGCCTTAGAAGAACTTACTCCTGAACTGGAGGAGAAAAACCTTGAAACCCAGTTCAAATTTGCTCATGGAATGATTTAATAAGAAGTTGGGTGTCTGGTTTTGTGCTCAAGGAAACTAGACCTCATGGGCATTGAAAAACTCTTTCACTATGTGCCTAGGATGTGAAAATAGTAGAAAGAGGACCCTGGTCTCAGACAGCACATCCAATTTCCAGGCTGGCACAACTAGCAGCATCTGGCACAACTCAGGTCAACACCAGCGCTTGCTAACAGGCTATAAATGGAAGAAAAGACTTCTGGAATTCATTGACTAGAGGTACAAAAAAGGCCCTTCTCTGTGGCATATCCTGACCAGCTTCTTCTTTCTTCTAATGAAGAGATACCCACTGGCTGCAAATCTAGTAGTCACACAGTCTTTCAGGGACACACACAATGTTAGAACAATTCGTCATTTTACATCCTTTTCTGCTACTGGGTGGGGTTTTTTTTAACTTTCAGGACTCAAGAGAAGTCCTAAGGAGCTGTGTATTCTGGACATATCCTCCCCCTCCTGATGGGTGTTTGCAGTCACTACAGGCACCTAAGAACAAATAAAGATCCTTGCTTGCATGCCTTCTCATTCCCTCTAGATGTCATGGGGGGTAGAGGGAAGTGCCAGTGCACCTCTCCAGTGCTGTTGTCCTTCAAAGGCTTTGCATGGCCACTCTCTCCATGATGGCCCTCCTTTTCCAGAGGGTAGCATGCTGCAGCCGTGTGAGTGGCAGCATCCAAAGTCTCCCAACAGCTTCTGGTCAGGTGACCCAATTTGGTACTAAGTCATAGGCTTTGCTTGTCCTGAGTAGCAGAAAAAACAACACAATGTAATTTTCTTTAAAAAAAAAGTTATCTTTATATTATTCACAAAGGCTCCTTCTTCTCTGATGTCAAGCAACACAGATATGTGCCATGTGTGCAAGGAGGAGTCATATTTTCTTCCTTTGTTGTTGTCATCGTCCTTCTTCTCATGCCATAGTCAACACCACCAGCATGGCTCTTGAAACAGAGCCTGGAACAGTCCTGGAAACAGCACACCTGAGGGTGAATGGCCCACTGCAAGGACCAGGGCCTCCATGTTCACCCGCCCCTCATACTCAGGCAGCTGAACCATTCTCAGCTCTTTGCTATCACAGCAATGCCATAATGTGTAGCCAAGGAGGCTGCTTTCAGGGCTAATTCAGTCCCGTGAGTGGATATCATGGCAGCAATGATATAGCCTGCAAGACAAAAAGCAGAGTTGAGGAAGGGCTGACAACATCAGAACAGGCTCCCAGCCAAGTCTGAGGAGGAGACATCATGTGTTTTGTGCTGCTGCTGCCTCAGAAGGACTCTCTTAATCAAAGGAATAGGCCTGTCCACAGCAACCTGACCAATGAGATTTGCAGCCAAGACCATTATGGCCACAGGTGGAAGAGCTGAATTTCCTAACTGTAGACAAAAAAAGAAGTGGGCATGACATAGAATATGCAAATGATGAGCCTAGGGGGCTAATTCCCTCATAACTCCCTAATGTCAGAGAGCAACAATATGCAAGAAAAAATTTATAATGCATATCAAAGGACTAGCTACCAAAGCTGTACCTTGCGGTCAATAGTCTGTGAAGCCTGTGGGCCCACAGGTGCCACATCAGATCTGCCTATTTTGAGTGGAGAGTTTGGGCTTCCTAGGAATATCTCAAATGTTGCTGGTACATGTGTTTAGGAATCTGAATCACTCTCAAATTTTCTCTGAGAGTCTGCAACCAAAAATGGTAAAGTGACTACATAAGAAGACAGTCTGAATCCACTCAGGACAACATCCCACAGCTTGTCATACATCACTTTCTGAGTGCTTTGTGCCAATTTAAAAATAAATCATGAAAATGTAATGCAAGTAGGCTCCCTAGAAATTATATACAATGGAATCAAAAATCTTTTATTTCACAGTGAACAGCCCCAGATGCTAATTATAATCATCACTCAGGAGTCTTCATTCTGGAACAAAGGAATATTATGAAACAAACTGAAAGGTATTTAATAATGGTCATCTGAGAAGGAAATGCATTCTCCATGCCTTGCTCTTGCTGCACAAAGGCCAAAATCATCACCCCTTGTCAGTAATTTGAGGCAAGAGGTAGCACAAATAACCTTTCAGGTATGGGTGAAGAGAAAAAGGCCCTGAAGTCACTGTCTGTGTCCTGAGGAGTTCCTGATCGAGTGTCTTCCACATGGCTTAGGATCCCCTGCCAGATAAGCCACACTCCTACTCCATCAAGACCGAGAGCGGCACCTCACTGGGATAGATCACGGATCCCAGTGGCACAGGATTAACATGTAAGGCCGTTAAAGCTTACCCATTAAAGCTATTTGAACTCCTGAAAGAGCAGACATGCACTCTAACAAGCTGCTCCTAATCAGATGATAGGATAGCGTGTAGTAGGAGAAGATCACTGTAGAGCCAGGAATGGCCTGTTTGCTTTTGCCATGGGCAGATTGCATGATGCCCCACACATATTCCATATTTGTGTCAGATGTCATGCATAGTTCAGAAAATAGTGGTCTACCTACTGTGCGAGCAAAGGCAGAGTCATCCTGGGCACTGGAGCTAGAGCACTGGCATGTGGTGCTGTGCGGGGGTCCAGAGCCAAGTTGGACCTGGTCCTCATTCATAGAGCTGCTCAACATTTTTGTGCACTGTCCTCTGACAGCAGGTGAATCACACAGTCTCCCATAAGCATGCTCAGAGCATACCACATGAGCAGGTGCAGTGGGCACATCCCAACCTGCCATGTGATGACACAGAAATGGCTGGATAAAAGTTGTTCCTGGACATCCACTTCCCTGAGCCAGAATGAACGGCAAGATGATTAGCCTCTTGCTTGAGACAGGTGTCCAGGGTGACCATTTCAGCACTCCTCTCATGAACAGATCAAGGATAGGTTTTCTGCTCGTAAATCTGTTTGGTGGTGTTGAGCGCTCTGAGAGTCCTCCAGGACACTCCTTGCCCACAAAGAGGTAAGAAACCCTGAAGTTTACCCCGGAGCCATGTATATGTCTGCGTATTTTTTCCTGGATGCAAGACAACATTGAAGGCAGTTAACGCTTAGACTTCCAATTGCCTTTGTGCTGCTTGCCTTTCTCCTCATACGCCGCCCCTCTCCCAGTAGCCTATAGAGGGTCATCTCCTGTGATGACACCATAGCCATCCCCAGCCTGCCAAGCTGTCTTTCCTGGAGTGCTGATTCTCAGCAAAGCTGCATTTGCAGTGCCAGGACCTTTCAACATCCACTTGGAAAAATCTCTCCAGTCTTATTATGATGAAGAGATGATGTCCCATGTGCTATATTTGCAGGACAGGAAATGGCTATCCATTGGGAGAAAGATGGCATGGCCAAATCTTTGTCAGTCTGTGCCATGGAGTGACATAACATGATTGCAATCGCAGTTACAACCCAGCACAAGACGGAGCTGTAATTGCCAGTGGCACAACTCCATTGAGCAGACTGCATTTGCACACCACAAAGAGGTGTAGAGGTTGCAAGATCATGGACTGCTGCTCTATCATATCACAGGCAATCTCACCATGCCACCTTGTTCATAAATTTATCATGCTATAGCATAAAACTACCTAGTTCTTTTCCACCTGTAATTTCAGCAGGGAAGTGCTAACACAACTTAATTCCTCTAGGGGCTAGAAAACAGCCTGATTTCCAGCCAAAATTTAGATGCTGGATTTGGAAGCTGTTGCAATATTGGGAAAGGTCGTGACTTTCCAACTGGATACTACTTCTGAAGGCTTGGCCAAATGTTTGCTTAACTTTTGGGCATTTAAGAGAGTAAGCAATGCCACCTACTGGCACCGAAAAGGAAAACTTAATTACTCCAGTGGGTTGGTGAGATGGAAAGATCATAAAGAAGAAGGCTGTCAGTGTTCTTCAGATGGTCTTTTGCAGCTGAAAGCGAGGCGGAGGCAAACAGGAGCTTTTCTCCTCACAAGTGTTACTCGGTTAAGCTCAGTAGGAAACATTCAGCAGTTGAGTCACTTGCTTTCACCATTTGAGAATGAATAATGAGTAAAGTAGCAACGAGACCTGGTGTTGATGGGGAGCCTGCATGCCAAGGCAGCCCCTGAACTTTCCCCAGAAGGTGAACATGCAATGATTAGCTGAAATTACACACTTGCCTAGCAATATTTGTGGATGAATGTAAACTCGGTGTAGGAGAAGCCTCTGAGGAAGGCAAGAATTTCATACAGCTTCAGGGACTGAAGGATCAGGACTTCATTTCTGAAGGAGAAGTCATAAATAAAAATTTAAGGCTATGTCTCAAACACTGAATGGCTTGGTGGATGGGCAGCTGAGTAATTCTGCTCTTGTAATAACACAGATGAAGAGAGATTTGCAAATAATAGGCTTAGAACACATGAAGAGAAGTAACAAAGCCTGTAACTAACCTACAGGATATTCTTGAGGCAACCACCACTGTTTGTGTGGGTTCTCCCATCCTGTGTCCGGCTGTCAGGTGCACTGAGGTAAGCACTTACCCAAGAGTTAATGCATCAGTGGAGAACATTACCAAGGTGTTGATTATTTCCCAGTCCTGCTCATTCTGAAGTCCAAGGAGCGAAGGATGCAAAAACCCAAGAGACCACTGCCAGGAGCCAAGCCAGAGAAGGTCAGCTGTGTCCTCTGGCAGGGCAAAGGAGGATGCCAGTACTGAAGAAGCCCTGGGAGGGCCGACTCCCTACTTTTCCTGTATCAGAGGCCATCCTGTTTTTCCATGACCTTGACCATTGGGATCTGACCCTGTTTCCATCTCTGACCATTTTGTCAGCCCCTGTTCTTGCAAGCACAAGTGGTGCCACAGACACCCACTCCAGATCTAGTCCTACGCCCCTGGCTGCACTGAAGAAGGGCTTTCCCCCTGGTTTGCCAACGTTTCCTTTCCCCATCCTCCTTCATGCCCACGGCATGGATAGTCAAATTGTAGCAGGGATATACACAAAGTCAGTATGTGAGCATAGGACAAGGATGGGTCCTGCATTCCTGCCTCTGACTCACTGGCTGGGTGAAAGCACACAAATATTTGTCCAGTTTCTGATGCAAGAAAATGAGCATCAGATCTAGAAAAGGGTGTTCTCCTTTACCTATTTCCCACCTTCCAGGAGATGCTTCTCTCTGTCTCCTTAGTACATTGTCATAAAACAGGGCTTTCAGTGGGTGTATTGAAACAGGGATGAAGTGGCTGCACAGCCATCGCCTCTGTCTATGCTCCATGCTCAAACAGAGACAGGTAGCACCATGCAGTTTGCAAAGATCTGAGACAACTGGGGACACTGGGAAAGGGGCTGAAGTGACCCCAGGGCTGTGACCAGACTGCTGCAGAGGTGACACACAGAGCACAGCGGTGCCTGGACTCAGTGATTTAGAGGTCTTTTCCAACCCTAATGATCCTATGACTCTATGCCAGCTTCCATGTAGATGTGCCTGCATTTGTCCCTCTCAGTCAGAGGCTCACCAGCATTGGCCACAGCATGCTGGAATTCCTTACTCTCCAGAAGTCCTTTTGGGTGGCCACCATTCTTCCTGTGCCTTCAGGTCCCATGGCCTTCTGTTGCTGTCACCAGTGGGGTGACATTGTCAGAGCTGCTCAGAACATCTGGACTAAGGCAGCAGCCAATGATGATGTACTGCCACCACCAGGGTCTTTTTTCCAGAAGGTTTCCATATGGTGAGCACTGAGATTTCACAGCCTGAACGGCACTGCTTATGAAACTTACGATCATAAACCTTTAAGGACTGCTCCATCTTTTGTGTTGGCTCCCCTGCCCAATACTCTCCTTGCCCCACTTCTGTGGCTTGGCCAATTATACACAGCTAGAATAATCAGTAGAAGTGCTAGGTCCATGGAAAAACCTTTTGGACAGCCATACAGAAGATCAAGCCTTATGGCATCTTGCTAATGGTTGCTGGCATCCACATGTAACAGGAAAAAACCTGAGGTGCTGCAAGTAGCAAATTCAGAAACAAATACAGCAAAGTAAAGCACTGAGCCGTGACAATGAGGTGGTACCATGGAAGCAAAGCAGAGCAGCATGTGGTACATGAGACCCTACCAGATGCTGTCAGTCCTTGCAGCCAGTGTTTCTTTGGCTACTGTTGTACATTCTGATCTCTTTCCTGAAAAATTAATGAGAGAATTAAAATATCAATAGTTCACAGATACCAGTTTTCTTCTTCCAGTACCCTGGTTGGATCCTTCCCTGTGTTTTTTCATAATTTTTCTGCCTGTCCCTAATAGGAGAAATCAATACTTGAGCGGTGAACTAAAAATGGCCCCAAGGAAAAACAGAGAAATACTGAGAGACCTCAGTGACTAAAAAGAGCAAAATATGTGAGGTCACATCAGTTTACACAGTGGAGTGTCTTCAAATTGTACTATAGCTACAATTTAATAAATTGAACACTCAATCAAGTGCATATAGATAGTTCGTTGTTGCTGAATTCCCTGTTCAGCTCTTGTTAATATTTTGTGATACTAGACCCTGCACAAGTTAATAAATTAGAAGAGATTACAATTAATTGCTGTTTAAATGGCTGAGATTGAAGATGTCTCTGTAGAAGCATTCACCTTCTCCTGTTACCTGTTCCTGAAATAATTAGTTGCAAAGGAAAAAAAAATTAACAAGCAAAGCAAAAAATATAAAATCTGAAAGAGTACAAATCACATCTTTGCTAAGACTGTTTTATTTTCACACCAGCTTCACTTCAAATTCATTTAGGCATGGGCTAAAATTACATTGAAGCCAAAGGAGTTGAAGTCATCCAGAATCAGCAGCCAGAATCATTGTAATAAAATAATTTATCCATGACAGAAAGTGGATTTAGGCAGTGGTTTAGAAGAGATGGATTCATTTTCCCTCTCTGCCATATTATTTCCTGATTGGGCTAACACTCCTGGACATAATAGGATGTGTACCTCATAGCCTAGTTGTTCTAATGCTACTTCAAGTCATTGGTGGTGCAAGATGAACCATGCCTAAATGTACTGCTTCATTTCAGGTCCAGTTACACCTTTCCAGGAGATGGACTGGGCATCTGACTACAGTAATGTCTTAAGTCACGTAAACTTAAACTAAATCCGTATCATACAGAGAGTGTAGGTTAGCAGTGTTTGCATACTGCCAGGATAATAAAGTAGTATGGTACTAGAGAAAACACAGTCTAATACCCTCATGAGCAATGGAGAAAGTACAAAAAACCCTCCCTGGATGCAGAGGGAAGAGGAGCAGAAAAATCCCCCTTTTCCTTGCCCTCATGGCAGCCTGGCAGAGCCGTGGCTCACCAGAGCTGCAGCAGAGCCCTCCACTCAGCATCACCATCCAGGCCCTGGGTGATGTACCTTACACACACCCGTCTCCAGCAAAGGCACTGACTCTCAAGAGCATTTAGGCACAAGCTCCTCACGTTTAAACAACTCTCTGCTTCATGATAGCATGTCGTGGGTAACCCAAAATGTTATTGTACTCCCTACACCTACTTGTGCCCAAAAATTTTTAGTCTCTCTAAGATCCTGCAGCCAGGAAATGGAACTGGTGGAACTGGGTGGGGGCAGGGGGCCAGTACTGTGGGTGCTTTTAAAGTCTGCTCAGGCAAGCAGCTCGGCTTCTTGTGCCACGTGATTTTTGCTTTTTCACTTATATTTACTCATATTCATTCCTTATTGGTGAAAAGGGATTGGCTGAACCTGTAAATGGAGGCAGCTCATTTGAGACTGTTCTCCTTTAAATTGTCTAAAACTAAGACATAACATTATGGGCATGAAAACTCAGGCTATTCCCCCAATACTACCTCTGCCCAGTTGTTCTGCCCAACAATCTACCAATCTTGTTCACCTGTGACGCTTGCCAATGTACTGCCTTGTGCTGACATTTACAGATGTGCTGAACTGCTGACAGACTGAGCACAGCACCTACTGCAGTTCAGGAACTCACTTATGATCTGGCACCACCTAATTAATTCCAGGAGGGAGATGACATCAGCTGCAAGCTATCAAGTATGCATCTCCCCCTGACAGACCAAAAATCATGCATGTAGAGATCAAAAATCATGCATGTAGAGACTTCTCCAGACAAAACTGATTGCTTCTCATCCAGCCTTTACGAACAGCCAAGCACGGGCTCACACTGATTGCTTCGCCGCCACATATTTTTCCTGAATTTGGGAAAAGATTTCAGTTATGATGCAAGAACAAGATCTGCATACCTCAGTTCTTTGGAAAAAAACAGGAATAATTAGTTCAGCACAGTGCCAGCAGAAATAATATCACCCACATATTTTCATTGCTGAGGGCAAGAAGAAGCTCAGGGTCATCCATCTGGAGCAAATTCACTCAGAGACCACCATGGAACCCAGAAAAATTGCAATGTTCTGCTCTGGCTATCAGCACCAACTATTAAGAGCAGTTTTTTTGCCTCTGCAAAGTCTCTGCAGAGAGGCAAGGGGCAGGACAAGAATTGTATCTCTGCACCCCATGTGAAGGACACCAAAGGTGTAATAACTGTGTCTGAGAACACTGTCCTTTAATGCCCATGAGTAGGAACATCGAGAAAACTTGAATGGGCATTTCAGGCTAAAATCAAAGCAGATGCCTGGTACAGAGAAACGGGGAGAGCTCAATCTGTTTAGCTCTTCAAGAAATAACTAAATAGGCCATGACGGCAGTGCAAAAGCACCTCTGCAGGACAGAAAATTCTTGATCCTGACAGGCTGTTTAATCAAGCAGAGAAAGGTACAATGGGAACCAATGGCTGGAGATGGAAGTCAGATATTTACCATGGGTTTAGAAATATTTATAAAATGAAGGAGAAATTAACCATTTGTGGGAGGTAACAAGTACAGCACATTTAGACCCCTTCTGGGAGAGCAAAGCTTGCTTGGATTATCCATGCAAATAGATACTGACATGCACACTATTGAGGCAATGCAGGCAATGCAGTGCAAGCCTAAATAGTATCACAGCACCTCCATTGCACCTTCCTCACCTTTGATTTCCTTCACATTATGCACCACGGGAAGTGAGTGAGGCCGGACTGGTTCAGTAGCACCATTACCAGCAAGTTTCTGTTTAGCCATTACAGCCCACTGGAGCACTTTTCAGTTACAGCATGCCATCTTCTTAAGCAAATTTTTTCATTTCTCTTCTCTCCTCCTTTTTTAAAAGGCTAGGACACCTCCTGGAGCCCTGGAATCTTATTCATGGTTTTTTTGCTCATGGCTCTTGCTATGCTTTCCAAACTTCTGCTCTTAGGAGAGCAAAGCTTCATTCCCAGTTCAGCCCTAACAAGTGAGAGAAGGACACCTTCAGCTAATTTACATCTAAGTGAGCATTTGTCAGAGTAAAGAATAAAGGTCTTACTGTGCATAATGGTTCCTGTGGCAGCACTAATCAATAGTTGCTTGATGGATTGCCTGCCAGGAGTCTTTCAGGCACATCATTTCAGCTGCTAGACTTTCTGCTTGCTCACTGCTTAACAAAATAAATAGACATGAATCATGGTATTTAACATAAAGCTCCAACTCAGAATCAAAGCTGCTTAAAATGCACAGTGGTTTGCCCCACTCCATCCTTCCTTTCCCTTTGCTCACAAACAATGTTAAGTCACAGCTTTTCTGGAATAGGCATAAAGCTTGAATGATAACCTCTTCACCAAGGACTGCCTTTTCTTCTGCAATCAGTGATTGCATTCCCAATACAGCATTCCATTCCTCATTGCCTTCTGAAACAGGAGCCATTTGGAGAGAAAAGAATGGAGATGTATGTCTGTGTGGCTGATGGGAGGCTGATATTTCACATATGGCTTTCTTAGCTGCTGTGATGCAACAGCACAAACTGTTCCCTCTGCTCCTGCACTCCCTGTGCTACAAATCTGTGTGAAAGCTCCCACCACTGAACTGTCCCCACGTGCAACTGCATCATATTTGAAAATATAAGAAGCAACAAGGAGCCGGGTTTTTCAGAAGCAATTGGCTTCTCAATAATGAATAAATGTTTGGCTCCCCAGAAATTCCCATTTCTATTCAGATATATAGTTTGTTGCAGATTTTTCTTAATCTGACTTTTAAATGGATAACGCTTTTTTTGAAACCCTATATGCCTACAGCCCACTAATAGCCGCAGAAAGGGTGAATAATCATAGCATCAAATTTTTTTTGGCCAAAGAGCAACATCCAGCTCCATCTAGCAAGTTCTACCCCCTCTTTTATCTTGCCAACCCCATCAACACCCTGTGGCACAACTTGATCAGGTGGGAAGCTTGAAGTGAGGCAGGATGCATATTCAGGCTCTGAGTAATGACTCATGCCTTGCTGGCACCATCACCAGCAAAAGACTTCCAGGCCAAGGCTTGGAGGAAAGGATGGAGGTGCCTGTGTTTCTCTCATCCACCTCCTGCTTGACCTTGTCCCTGCACTCTTTGTAAGTCTCCCCTCCTGCTTCCTCATCCTCTGACAGCCAGGAAAACTTGTCATGCTCCTCTGATACAGATTTCTTCATAGCACTGAGTTTTGATTCTTGCCCACTTCTCAGTGCTTCAGCCCATTCTGCCTTTCAAGCCCTTTCATGGCAGATTTCCCTTGCCACTCTCCCAGAGCACCACCATCCCTTGGACTGTGACCAGGGTTTTTGTATTCTGGCAGGACATTTTGAGCTCTGCTCTGGCACATTTAAGAGGCCTTTTCCTCTCCCTCCCCACAGGCATCCATGGCCGGAGTCACCAATCCCTCATCCCTGCCATGCCAAATAGGCCCATGCAGCCACACAGAAGGTGAGGTGAACTGCTGCTGGGGAGCATCGGCCACTACTGCTCTGATCCTTCTGACTCCTCCAGCAGCACCGGCAGAGCAGCACAGGCCAGTGCCAGGTACTCATTCTGTGAATGCTGCAGATCACACAGTCTCCTCCCTGCCTGGCAGCTGAGCATGGGGAAAATTTCCCAGCCCTATGCAGCTCACGGCAGGTAAGAGGGTACCACTAGTGGGGGAGTTAACAGGAAGAAATTTGGGGGCTGAATACTGGAGCATCAAAAAGGATGTATCCCAGTAATCTGGGCTCAGATGAGAGCAGACATCTGAGCAAGAGAGCATTGCAGCTGTGCACCCACAGAGAGAGTCCAGGTAGCTGGGAAATCCACAGAAGAGTGATGAAGAGTCCGGTAGGAAAGAGGGGCTGCACCCTGTTGCAGCTCAGGGTTTTGAAGCAGAGCACTACATGCTGGCGTGCTGTGGGGCAGCAGACGCACAACCTGGATGTTCCTGGGGACATGTTTAGTGCTGGGGGCAATGTTATTTTGGAAAGTCATGGGGGAAATCTGACTTGGAAAAGTTGATGGGTTACAGACATAGCTCAAGTCCACAAAGGGGCAAGAGGGACTTTCAGCTTGAAAGCTCTTCCTCTGCAACCACACTTCACCATCCTCCACTTACATGGGAGGCAGTCCGGGGATACACAGGGATAGCCCATAAGAGCATAGCACTGGGAGATGTCAGAACTATGCATTTTCATCCTGCTGGATGGAGTTCTTGTCTTGTTTTTGAAAGTGCTACAAATACCTTATGGCTACATGGTGTATGAAGAGCACAGCAAGCATGGCACCTCTTTTTCAAGTGAAAAGCACTTTAACTATGCACAAGATAGGTCCCTTGAGATATTTCCAAGCTTTCCAAGCTCAAGTGTGTGGGAACTACAGGGTGATGTTTTCTGGAGCAGCCTTTGCGAAAGCTGGGACTGCACTAAAGCACAGAGTGCAGTCAGTCAGCTAATCTGTTATCATCATGCAATGACAGATAAGGACCAGTAATAATAACCCCATCCAGCACTTTGCAGGCTGAGCAGTGCTGGATCTATCACATTATCAACAAGGTCATTCTTAACCATAGTATCAGGGATATTTTTTTATTTGCATCTCCCAAGGAAAAAATCTTGCATTCAAAACACTTTGTTATAGTTTTGGGAAATCCTTCAGTTTCCAGTATCCTTGTCCCTCTTCCTCAGCTTAGTTGTCATCTGACATATCCACATTTAATAATTTCTGCATTAGCGCATTCTTTAAATTATACATAAAGAATTCAAAAACAAACAGAGAATAATTTGAATATTTCATGTTAAAACTAAATGCTTTATGACTGCTTATAGAGTGAAATTAATACGGAGACTGTGCCATTGCTGTATAATTTACGCCATGCTTAAGTAGAAAACCAGAAAGGCTCTAGGGCTTAGCTTTGTTTGAAGTTGTGCTTTCCTTTTTTTATGTGGCAGGATGGAAATGCTAGGGCAGAACAGCTAGGGCAGAGCTAACCTCCACCCTCAATCAAAACAGCTCCTATTTTTGTTTATTGTGAGTAAAACCAGCTTTAAGAACAGTTATCAGAAACAATCATCTGATCAGGGGCAAATAGCCACAGTGTGCCTGTTTCTTTATCTTTGTTTTTCCCTCTTTCCTAACTATTTTGTCTGCTAATATTCAAGCTCAGCAGCCAGTCAGTGCACCCTGACCCTACTAAAATTTAACAGCAAAAGTCCAATAAACCTCTCACCCTTGAATTTCAGCTTGGGCATAAATCTTTGGAACAAATCCACAGTCTGGAGGCATAGGAGGCCTACACATTGCTTAGCATAGCAGAACTCTGAACTCCGATGATGACTGCAGCACAGGTGACCACAAATATATCTGTTCATTCTACTGCTTGGTCTGAAAATGGGGTTTTGCACTGAACTAAGACAGCTGCACATATGCTAGAGGTGTTTGTCAGAATTGCAGAGATTCAGCCAGTTGCTGAAGCCTTGCCTGATGACAATTCATAATTAAACAAGCTGAGAGCAATAACGAAGGGTAAGACTAGGAAGGTATGATCTTCATAATGGAGGTGAAGTTGTCAGAGTACTGGAGGCAGCTAAAAAAGGAGTGTGACACAAAGTGATTCACTGCTTTTTCTGGAAGAGGGGAAATCACCTTCCAGATGTGCTCAGAAATCCCTGTGTGACCCAGTTACTTAGGCTTTATGTGCTTTATTTTCCCTGCAGAGGACATAAGGACAATAGCTCGCAGAGAAGATACAACATGATGTGGTCAGAACAACAGGAAAAGCACTAAGGGGCACAGACAAGCAAAGAATTACATCCTCCAATGACACCAGTAATACCAGCAGGCAGAACAGTAACAGTAAAACCCACAGCAGCATTACAACATTCAAGGTGAGACAGTGCAAGGACTGCAGAAACTCACCAGGCCTCAAGGTGTACATGCTGAGGAAAAATGGAATGAAAGTTGTCCTTCAACAGAAGGTACCTGAAGGGAAAAGGAGGGGCATGGACTTTTTTTCTCCCTTCTCATTTTAGCAAAATCAGGGTTCCATGGAGTGGAATGAGAAACCTGAAAATCCCACTACATGGGGCTGGATTTGGTTTTCTTCATCTTTTAAAAGCCATTTACATGAGAGACAGATCGGAGCAAATGAACAGGGGAAGTTTTTGGGGCTTGGCACCCCACCGAATCTACAGTTTTTTCCCCAAAATGCTCAATTTTCAGCTGATGAAAGCTAGTAGATATTCTCTGCCTTTAGCACATTAGTGATTATTCCTTGAACTTGTGGGAGCTGGGGTGAGTTGCTCCCACTGTGATTTAAGCAGCCAGAATTTTTAAGTCAAAATCCTTAATACTTGAATCAAGTGGATATTTAAACCCCTGAAATTCAAGGAATCAGCCTTGGTGAGTCAGAGGGAAAAGACTGCTCCTTTGATTGATCACATTAGTGACTCAAAGCCAAGTACACGTTTGAACAAGCTAAACTGTCCCCAGGGCTCATAAAACACCGTGCCAGGTGTTTTGCATTAAAGTTGTACCAGTCTCTGAAAGCCAAGCAGCTTGCAAATCATAAGAATTAATACTTATTGGTATTGAATGTACACAGCCAAAACCCGTTCCCTGAAGTATAGGCAGAACTGTCAGGCACACATGCAGCTCTGGCCCTGGTCTGCTCCTGGGGCAGCTGAGTATGAAACCTCTCGGGCTCTTGGGCACGGAGGCAGATCACAGTGCAGCTGTGCTGGAGCAGATAGCTCCTACCAGGAGCACCAGCCCGTTCTCTGTAATCATGAGAGGCTGAGCCCCCGACTGCACCGTCAGCACATACGAGACCCTGCAGGACTTTTGCACCTCCTAACGCTTGGCAAAGAGGCCCTGTCAGTCAGGCTGCACACTGAACTAAACATCAAGACACGTTTGATGAATCACAGGTGCAGCAAGAACCCAGAGGGTTGCAAAATACCTCCAGAGACTTGTTTGTGCCAGATTTCTTAAGAAGTTTGAATTAGCTAAAGATGTGAATCAAATTTCCGTGGAATTTAAAAAAGAGATTGAGCTTTTACGGCCATATTTTGAGAAGAGCATCATTTTGCCTTGCTCTGGAAGCCACATGGAAGCCACCCTGCCTCTGAACTGGGAGGTCCACACCAGTGTTCAGTGCAGTGGAGCTCACCCATTTTAAAAGCAGAATTACCTCTCTTGAGGTGTAGCTATCCAGTCAAACCCTTTATGGTGACATCAGACACAGGAGTGGGGCAACATTGACTCAGAGCAGAGCCCAGCCATTATGTTCATGAAAATTGCCTCCACTGAATGCCTGCTGTGGCTCCAAAGGTTGAACAACTCACCTTCCTGTGTATTGTTGAGCCCTAAGAGAAACGATGAAAAACCAAATGAAAAGTGAGCAAGTCAGTGTAAACCAAGAGTGCCCACCATGACAGGCAGACACATATCAGGCAGAACAATGCAACAGCCCCCAGTCTTCACACACATGGCAGTGTAAATGCTACAGCTGTGAGATCTAAGCACCAGATTGATTAGAAATGTGATGTCTCAAAACCCCCAGCTCCAGTGCTTGTCAGCTGGATGGAGCCCAGTGCCCCAGGATGGAAAAGGGCAGAGCAGCTCACTGAAATAAAGCCATACCCCAAGTCATAGATGGAGCTCCCAAGAAGGCTGAAGCTGGACCAGAAGAATGTGTTTTACTGGCTGACTGGGTCCTTCACAGAAGAGGTTTCCCATATAAATGCAAAAATTTCCTTTATGTTGCTGCAGCCTAGCATTTTGGTCTCTTGAGCACCTCCACTGCACTCAGACGGTAATGTGCTCACCCGCAGGGGAACAATCAGCTGGGATTATGTACCTTGAGCAGCTACCTCTGTGGCTTCAAGCGTCTTCTCAGTTCCCAAAGTTGGATGTTCAGACCCCAAAATGGATCTAGTGAAGGATGGCCAGAAAACTAGCATGAAAGGAACTTGGAGAGAAAAAGAAAGCAGCAGCGAAGGAGAACACAGCTCTCCAAGGTTTCAATGTACCAGGTCCCCATCATCTGCCTACATTTTGCCCACACACCGTTTAATCAGTGTGCCAGGGAGCCTGGCTCCCTGCCAGTGGGAATGCAGATTCTGACAATTTGTCCAAAGTGCAGTCAAAAACCGCAGCTAAAAGGAAAGAGCACTGCATTTTTTAATTCCGAGTGTGTATGTATATGGGCTTTTTTCCCCCATGAAACAATTACAACCTCTAACTGCCGCCCACACTTCAGTTGCCTAAGAAACGCAGCGTGGGTATGGCTGTGGTAACAGGACTCGGGTTTTACACCATTCTTGCTATCATTGGCTGGCTGCAAGGCCCCCACAAAACTGTCCCAGCAGCCAGACATGGAAAGTATTCCTGTCCTAGGCACAGACCACAGCAAATTCCTGTCAAGATGAGCATCTCTAGTGTCTTTATTACTCAGATAATTATGCTGCTAATGGCATTGGCTCCATCCATCCCTGTCTCAGTACTTGTACTTACAGGGTGCTCAGCACAGTTCAGCCCAGGATGGGATGGGATGGAACAGGAAGCAGAGCACACCAAAAGCTGGGTATCACACATGCACTTCTGACTGGAGAGGAGCATTTTCCACACCCACCCTCATAGCAGCATCCCTGCCATGACCTTGATCAAAATAACTTCTATTCAAAGGACAAGGCACATGTCTGTGCTGAAGACTGCACTTGTGACAAGGGTTCAGTGACACATGTCTTGGTTTACAAGTCCTGACTGGAATTACCCTGAAAAGAGGGAGCGTACTTTTTTGGACGGTGAGGAGACATTTGGGCATTGAGGAGAAGGTTGCGCAAGCTGACTAAAAATATTCACCTTCCAAAGAGTTGATGGAGCCTATCTACACTGCGCTTCTGAGCGAGATACAGCAGAAAGACGATTTCTGGCTGAACAAAAAACATTTTCTTGGAGAGGAAGAAAGCAAACCATACCCACCCACCTAAACCACTTATTTTGAACAATCTTAGTATAGCGATGATGGAAAATGGGCTTCAGCTTGCTTTTCTTTCTGTCCTTTCTGCAAAGACACACCCCATCCAACAGAGAGTGCACAACCCCAGGGATGCTGCTGTCTTCCAAGCTACCAGGTGCAGGAAGGAGTATCTACCTTGGCTAACTCTGAGCAGTTTCCCCTGAAGGCCAGTGCACAGCATGCTGTTCTGACCCTATGGCAAGCCCTGGCAGTGTTCAAAATGCCTCTGCAAACAATGGGGGAATAAGAACATTTCACCAAAAGAGCACTCTGATAAAGGGAAGGGTTAGGCAACATTCACAAGAGGCTGCTCCCTTCCTATTAATGGATTGTCGTTTCCAAGTGATAACTGAATCTGTGTACTGTTCAGTTGCCTCCCATGCTTTTTCTTTACAGCCTTGTTCAGTTTTTGTCTTGTCTCTGGCTTTCAAACAAATACTCTCCCCTTGGGCAAGGCCTCCTTGCAATCTTCTTTCCCACAGAGTTTTCAGTTTTTGATGCTATATTCTGCTTCCTTCCGCAGACTTCTACCCATCTGTACATTTCCCCAACATTTTAAAACTGCACATCATAAAGATAAAGGCCCTTCAGTACCTTTGCACATACAGACAGTGTTAGCTGAGAAAACAATGCTCGTGCACTATGAAAGTCCTTCCCTGAGATTTTAATTCACAGACCTTGCTTTCCCAGTATGTAATTTTTATGGCGTTTGCATTCTCAAGATTCATCCTATTTAGCTTGTGGCCTTTGGTCACTGGCATAATTCAAATATTTACAAACATTCCTGCAAACGTCCTTACAATGGTCAATGTGCTGTGGCTGAAGCAAGTTAAAACTAGGTAGGAAATGTTCTTTCCCTCAGTATAACTGTTACTTCAGGAAGCAACTCCCTGCATTTAGATTGCAAGATCAAGATGTAAGTGCTACAACAAAATTACAGGCTTTAGTGATTAAGCAACACAGTCCTAAGGAACTGGTCAATCTATTAAGTAATCAATATACTGATTATCAAACAAACACACCACTGCTGCTTATCTGAAATTATGCTATTTTCCACCTTATTATACACAATTATAAAAGTGCTTATTTCACACTCTTAAATCTTATGAATCACATACATCAACTGTTCACTTACAAATCCATCACTTTTCCTCTTTACATGACGTATCACCACAGTGGAAATCTATCCCTCTGAAGCCCACCCTCTCACAGCAAGTTTTTCAGACACCGTTGTGAAGGGAATTCCTGGTGGATCAGGTTGCAAATCAGTGACGCACCTGCAGGCACCTGCACTCCTCCTTTCAGAAGGCTCCCTCTTCCTTTGTTTATTTAATCTGATTTTTTTGCCTTATTCATCACTGTTTCTATTTCCTGGAACGATCTTTTTGCCACTCCTGTGCCTCCCCTTCTCTGCCCAGGTTCCTCCCTAAGACATACCCTTCTTAGTTTATCCTCACTGGCCAAATTCAGCAAAATCTGTACCAAAGTCTGGACTTCCCAAGGTTGTTATTGGAGCAAACTCAGCCTATTACTGATACACCCGGCATGGGAAGAGGGGACCAAAACATCCCCACGAACTTCCAGTTCATAATAGCAACACATTACCTTCCACATTTTCCAAGGCAAATAACTTAATCTTGATTCCTTCACCTGATCCCAGTTTAGGTCCTTGTCTTTGCATCTTCTTGTGAAGAGCAGACCAGCGAAATGAAAACCTGCATCATTTATGCACTGATCTATCAAAAAACTAGCTGTAGAATGGGACCAGAAGAGATGTCCTAAGATGAACGTGCTATGACACAGCAAACCCGGCAAGATGGCTAGCTGTTGTGCAGCAACTCATATTTTCTAGGATGGCCCTTTTTCTGGGACAAACAGTTAGCATAGTGGCTGACATAATTTCTTCTGAGAAACATCAATTTAGTAGCAAACACAGAAAGAAACAGATGGAATGTGGAATGACCTGACAAATGAGAACCGGGGTTATCATCACATGATTCCTCTTCCAGCTCTACCTTAAAAGCGACTGGGTATTTTTGCCCTTACCTTACACATTAGGAGGCCACTGCAGTAGATTAGTGCTCTGACAGGTAAGAACTTTATTCTCATTTCCAATCTAGAGATAACCATGACAATTTCAGACCAAACTGTGCATCACTTTGGGCTAAGTCTCTTTCTCGTGATACATTATTTATAAATACCCAAAGAGATGTGTAGTTGCTGTAGACTGGAGGTTTCTCCTGCATACACAAACTAGCCCTTTCAGTCTTCCTAGATAATTATATTCTGTACTTGAACTGAAAACGGACAACGAAGAGAATATAAATGCATCTGTCTTTCACTTTGCACCTGTTCTGTCATTTTGTTCTAGCTTATTTCATTGTGAGTAACGTGACGTGACTAATGATTCCAGGTAGAAAAATCACCAGAAAATGTTCAGCGTTGACTCTGTCAGCTAGGAAGAAAAAATAAGAAAAGATGTGGTGAGCAGTACTGACATTAACATTCAGACACAATTCAAACATTCATTTGGGCTTAGAGGAGGCATTTAATACATCTTTTTAAAATACTCCCATCCATCCTTACCAGCACTTTGTTTAGTCTTTTCATTAAAGACATATTAATCCAGAAGCATGCATTGGAATCAAAAATCCCAAGTGATTTGAAGCAACCAGGCTGGAACAACAATGAAAAAATCTGATAGCCCAAGGCATAGTGTGAAAAAACAAACAAACACAGAACTACCTCAGGTGTGAAAGTCTTTACCATTCATCT
This sequence comes from Corvus moneduloides, assembly GCF_009650955.1. NCBI lineage: Eukaryota > Metazoa > Chordata > Aves > Passeriformes > Corvidae > Corvus > Corvus moneduloides. The sequence goes on from NC_045511.1 coordinate 32,446,963, forward strand.
AAAGGCAGCACACTGAAGAAAAATACAAAGAAACAATCACCTCAAGATAGTCAAACATTCACAGAAATCTTAGTAAGAAACATGTCTTCTTTACTACTGTCTCCAAGCACAAGCTCCTAGCCCTGTTGTGAAGTTTGGGCATGCCCTACATGTATTGGACACATTCTCTCCATTTGCCTTGTGACTCACTCTCCACACAGTGTACTAACTTCCCATGTTGAACTTTGTACAACCAAAGAACTGCAAGCACAAGGCTGTTTGTTGTACCAACTATTTCTCGGTATTTTGGATAGCTGTAGTTTCTTAACCACTCCCACCTTTGCCTTTTTGCACTCCATCATTTTCTTTAGTGTCTGACTCTTCTGCCTTTCGTGGGTCCTTCTTCCCATCCACCATGTCAGCAGCAATTCCCAGCCTCAACAATTTTGAGATCAATTCCCAATCATTTCTGAACGGCTGTTTGCTGCAGCCTCTTCTGGCCCATGTGCTGGTAAACCCATTTTAAATCAGTTAATTCTCTTCTTGCTGTCTCTTCACAGCAAGCAGTGGTAGCTCTGCAGGCTACACACCCTGAAACAGCTGGAATGGATACCACCTCTTTTATAGGTGCAGAAGGAAGAGAGCTCCAGCTGCCCTCACACAGGACTAATGTGCACACAATGCCACTGGTTCCATGGGTTAGCCCAACCACAGGTCAGATCCAGACTGTAAGGCAGACAGTACATGTATGTACACAGCTAAGGAAAACCTTGAAACTACTTAGACTGCCAGGAGTCAGAAGCAGGACTGTCAGCCACTGTAAAGCCACCTTCATGTTCCTACTTGTAGAACAACTGTCAGGGCTCAAATAAAAAACATTCAGCTGCAGAACGTGAAATACATTTGGTTTATTTCTTTCTAAAGTTTGTACATATACATATATCATTATACATATGTGAGATCCTTCAATAGGGTTGCTTGAGTTCAATGACATAAAAATTATTGGAAAGCTTGCAGGCTCACTGTTGCCCGTAAGCAACATTTATTCCAACTTATAAAAACACAGAGGAACAGAGTTATAGTCAGGAACATGGACACAAGAGAAGTCTACTTTATATCTCACAGTTTCAATACATCAAAGGCAAATTATTTGTCTGTATACTGTAGGCTTACTTTATCAGCAATGATAAAATAGAGGAAAATATTTATGTACAGTCACCTCAAGTGAAAAATAAAGCAATGTAAACTTAAATTCCAAAATATTATTTTAAATGATATAACAATATCCCCAAAAGTCCTTCTTCCAAGGGGAAGAGGACTGATTAAGTGCCTTCATTTATCAGGAAATGATCATTCTAGTACCAGATACATGAAGCAGAATAAGGGAGGGCATCCTGTGATACCTGTAGAAAAGAGTGACAACTCTGCTTCAGGAAAGCATCTCTGTGTAAGCAAGTGTATGTTTGAGTCCTTATGGACAACAGCAGTGCATGGAAAAATCTCCCATGAACCAGGGCTTGACTTAAGTCAGCACAGCTCTGACTCCAACCACCCAGTATGCTTTTCTGGCCATGCCTACTCCCAGGGACAGAACAGGGTGTCCTGGTGGTAGGACAGCATCAAACCTGAGATGATGACCTCCTCAAGAGTCAGAACAGCAAGTTCCATGCTGCTGGAAAAGATTTAATGGCTACCTCAACGTTGTTGCTTCACAGCAGACCAAGAAGTTACCGCAAAGCAGCGAGACTGGGACTGTGTCTCTATTATGTTACATGAAAAACACTCCAGCAATTCAGTGATGAGAGTAAACTGAATTCAAGGTTACCAGAAAGAAGGTTCCTACACATCACAAAAGCGATAGGAGACCACCCAGAGGAAAGGTCTTGCAAGGACTGCTGTCAAGCCCCGTAAGGTTAGTTCTGCACACAAGAGATGTATAAGGTGTATGTACACGCATGTGCAAAATGTTTTACTGCACTACCACTGCTGAGAATTATGCTTCCCATATGGCTACCAAGCAACATTGTCTGAAAATTCAGTCCTCTGTCTCAGCCTAAGGGAAAACAACATAGCAACAGTTCAGGTGGAAGGTAAATGACACTTCTTAACTGTGACTCTACAACTGACCGTACTCAGCCACATCTTCCCATCACCATGGGGGGGCAGGAAAGCCAAGGGGCGAAGCCCAATACCTGAGAAAGGATTACAGGACTACAGCTTGCCCAAAGCAAGGTGATGGGGTGTTCCCCTTCATTTCATTCTGAGCAGTTCACTTGCGTCTCGGTTCTGTACGACACAATCACTCTGGCTGTGGTCCAGTGAAGCGCAAAGGCGTAGTTTCACTGAAGTTGCTCAAGTGCTTCAAGCTAACTGCATGATAAACAGTTTTATGACTCCAGCTAAGAATCACACCCTCAGGCTTTGCTCTCTCTTTCCAAGAATAATGCAGATCACACTACTGTTGCCCTGACTAGAGCGCAATAGGAAAACCCACTGGGTTTCCCTATGTCATTTTACTCAGACCAGCAACTTGTTAAAAGGTTGTTTAATGCTCCCAAGGGAAACCTTGGGATGCCCAAGAGAGATATTTCAGCCCTGCTGCTCTTTTCCCTGCTGATGAGCCACTCTTCAGGAAATCTGTACGTTGCAGAAAAAAAAACCCCTCACTACTGCTGTACGGCTGTATCTGCAGGAGACATCACAGGCACCTGTCCTTCTTGGACACTTTGGACATGATGTCCCTTTGCTGAATTTTCACAGAGCAAGGTCAACATTTTCAGAAGTAAAGCTGTGTATTAGATCCCCAGAGCATGATTTTCAGAAGAAGTCAGCGTGGATGCTCCTGGTACAGGCACCAGCTGACATAAACAGGGAGAAAGTCAGCCCAGTGTTAAGCTAGCAGAAAATCCCACCCACTAACTCTTGCTTAGACTCTCAAGTATATGTCTTGCTTTCAACATGCAGAACAACAGGCAGCCCCTGGTGGACAACACATGAAGATCAAGGCAGCTCAAAGGATACCTTAAATCTGCAAAGCTCTGATAGCTGTTTAACCTCATTTGAGAACAATCAGAACAACAAGCAACCTAACAATGTTTGCAGCTGCTGAAGTGCTTTGACCAAAATAAGCCTCAGAAAAGAACAGCAGGCTTTGCAATGCTGAGCCATAGAAGCCATACTATACTTAGGAAATACATACAGACATCTATAGGCATCACTTAAACATGTTCACCAGGTAATCTAAGCCTCAGAGTGTACCTCACACAGAGAGTAGTGACTTAAAGGTTTTTAAACAGCCAAAAAACTCTGTCCTTTTAGCCAAATTATAATTCTAGACTCGAATAAGAGGACACAGTTGTCATGAATATGTACAAATTTTAAAAAAAACCCAACCACAACCCACCCCTGCTCTCATCCTACAGTCTTTCAGAATTTGACAGCTCTGAGCATGAGGTTTTTGTCAGAGTGTGAGTTAAGACTTATATTACCAATAGAGTTTGCCCTGTGCAGTGACACAGACTCGATAGCATTGGTCTCCCTTTTCCCAGCAAGAGGCTAAGGTGAGTTGGAGGATTTCATGTGATACAAGTCTCCATGGCAGCTTAGCTAGCTGCTCTGTCACTACACCATAATACTCACTTGGCCCAAGCTGAAACCTGGCCTGTCTAGACAAAATGTATCTTCTTGTCCTGGTCTCATTTAGATGAAATTACAGACAGGACCACTGCTATAGAGTGGCAACATAAACAGTGGCTTATGTCGGAGAAAAATCCTGCCCTTGCGGCTTGTAGCACTTTCAGTGCTTGCATTGCTAGGTGTGTGCCTTTACTGGTCCAAATAAACCTCTGGCCTGTACCCCAGCTGGTTCCTGGCCCAGATTTAAAAGCACAGGCCATGGGAAGTCCCTCACTGTTTAAACATTTATAATTTTTATGGAATAATTAAGTGTTCAAAGGCAGGGAAGAGATAATGCTTTGGGGATTAGCCTAAATTTGCTCCTTCTGACTACAAGGGCAAAGTCAGGCCATTGGTGCAGGCTTTGGGAAAGTTCTTGCTTGCATTTGGTAAACGAAGGGCTCTAATAAATAACTAAAACCCAACCTTAATGCAGCTAACAAAATGCATGAGCAAGGGACATTCTCTCAGGCAAGGCTGGGCCTGCCTCCTTTCAGTGTTCAACTGGATGCTGCTATCAGCAGAGCAGATACTCCCAGGTGGCATTCAGACTTTTTCCAAGGACCTGTCCTCCTTGCTCCCATGCAAACCAGTCTCCTCACAAAAAGACTGTCGTACCCCTGGATAAGGGTGCTGCTGTCACAAGGGGGAAAAGCAGCAGGTGGTAGGGACAGTTCCTCAAGCAGCACAGACTAGAGGGAAACCTATGAGGAGAGGAGAGGAGAGGAGAGGAGAGGAGAGGAGAGGAGAGGAGAGGAGAGGAGAGGAGAGGAGAGGAGAGGAGAGGAGAGGAGAGGAGAGGAGAGGAGAGGAGAGGAGAGGAGAGGAGAGGAGAGGAGAGGAGAGGAGAGGAGAGGAGAGGAGAGGAGAGGAGAGGAGAGGAGAGGAGAGGAGAGGAGAGGAGAGGAGAGGAGAGGAGAGGAGAGGAGAGGAGAGGAGAGGAGAGGAGAGGAGAGGAGAGGAGAGGAGAGGAGAGGAGAGGAGAGGAGAGGAGAGGAGAGGAGAGGAGAGGAGAGGAGAGGAGAGGAGAGGAGAGGAGAGGAGAGGAGAGGAGAGGAGCATTCTGCTTCTATATGCACTAAAAATATCCTTTAAAAGGCACAAGCTGCAGACTAGCTCTTTCTGAGACAGCTTCTACGGTTCATCCCTCTAGGCAGCCTCGATACCAGATGTTGAGAACACATGCTGGGGAGCAATGATTGTGCTCTGGTGAAAAATGTGGACTTCTTAACTGCCCCCTCAGAGCAGATGTGACATCCCAGAGCCTGGGGAGAGCAATACTGGAGAAAATTTAAACAAATAGCAAGATGAAAGATTGCTTGACATAAGATGTGTATACTGCCTTTGCCCCTGCAGAAGCAGCCAGCATTTCCAACAACCTGGATACTAGAAGAGTAGGAATGTTTCAAGTGTCTGGTCTGAGTGTGGGAGGGGGAGCTTTGCATCCCTGCAGCATATGACTAGAGGATCACGGCAGTCTAAAACTTGGTCTCGCACCTCCCAGCTATAACTGTGGCTGGAAACACAGGCTACCGACAAGCAGAGTGAAAAAGCTGTTCACAGGGTTATCCATTCAATGCAGCACTGCTTCAGAGCAGGTTTTCTCAATGCAAGATGGGAGAGTCAAATTTTCTGGATTTCTGCAAGCATGGAAGGAAACAGACCTGTTATACAGAAGCAGCTGAGGTGCTAAGATGACAGACAAGAGCAGCTTGACAGAAAAGGAGGAGGAGCTGTCAGACTAACTGCAATAAGACCAAAATTCATTTAGAAATGGAGAATGCAAACACAGTAAGCAGTATGCCATCTGCAGAGAAAAGCCTTTCCCACTTTCAAGGAGAACATTGTCATGCAATGCCTCCAAAAAGCCTGATGATAACCCTGTCATCTCTGACCTTCTCCGCTGCCATAATCACCTCCTCACCGAATGGCCTGCTCTAGTCAAGCAAGAACCTCATTTCCCCACTGGAGAAAAGCAAGAATTTTGGCTTTTTCAAGCCAGAAGAGCAACCAGCGTTGTTACCCAAAGGCACTGGAGCTGTGAAAAGTCACTGAACAATTCCAGTCTCTGGAGGTCTGCTAGGCCAAACTCCTCCCCAAAGCAGGGCTGTGCTGAGCACTGCTCCCTAGGAAAGCCCCTTAACATAGACAGACTGCAACCTGGGAGCAGGCAGGATCAGAGGGCAAGTATTTTAGTGATGAGCTGTTACTAACCATGAGAAAGTTTCTGGTAACCATTTACAAGTGACTGGCTACAGATGAAAAACTCTCTGGGTCGGCAACACAGCTGAACAGCATTCCCACACAACTATGCTGCATTAATCACTCTGCTGGCTGACTTATCTCTCTACATCAATTGAAGACACAACATAAATACTGGATTTAAAAGCTGTAGGCATGTTCACTGGTTCATGTGTAATTTATCTGCAAGATGCACACAAACACACAGTCAGTCCAGGGAGTCTCTTTCACAGACGCTAATCAACAAAAACCATCTCAACCAGTCCCCTGCATCCTGCTGACTCATAGAGGATAGTGTGGTTTTGGCTTCAGGAGAGTATCTCACCTGCTTTGCTTGCTGAGTGGGGAGAGGGGAAGGCAATTTTCCCCTTCTCCATCAGCTCTCTGCTGTCAGGTGCAGATCAGTGAGGCCCTTTCCTGTCTCTTCTTCCTTAGCTGGGGATAGTAGATGGCTCAGGCCCTGCAGGGTGTGCAAACCAGCAATACTTCAGAGCAGGGTGGGTCCCTCTAGAACCACTGTCTGCGCATTAAGAAAGGGGAAGCAAGGAGGTGTTGGCCCCAATCCTGCTCCCCTCTTTGCATACCCACTCTCTACATGCAGGCAGAGGCTTTGCCTAAGCGATGATAGCACACTGGAGCAGGGAGGGTGACAGGGAAGGATGACACCTCCCTGCATCACCAATGCAAAGGCTCTCTTGCACACATGCTCATGGCAGCCAGCCAGTAACTCCTGCTTGCACTGAGCACACCAAGCAAGCTGCAGGCTGCTCCAGCAATTTGCAGCTCAAGTCCCAGGCTGCAAACAGAGCTCCTGAGTCTCTGGGGTCAAGCACTGATTCCTCCTAAAGGCAAACATTTCAGCAAAGAAGGGAAGAGTGCAGGGTACCATACAAAGCTACCTGGTCAGACTCTCAATGGTGCTACTCAAGGAGATGCACCACTTAGACCTCCTGAGAACCTGCCCCACCCTTTATAGTATCATTAGGAGGAAAAGTCAAATTACAGTACTGATTGGTAGATGATCCTCTTCCCAAGGGAGGGAAGGAGTCTAAGATTTTCACAAGATCACAAATTTTTTTTCATCTCCAAAGTGTGCATTTCTACATGGGTGCCTGGGATGCTTATAAATTGTAAAGTAACAGAGGAAAATGGCATTAATTAAAACTGGAGCAGAAACTATAAATTCTGGGTAAACTAATCAGCATGCCTCAGCAGTCTCAGCAAGAGTGCTCTAAGCTCAACAAATGTTTAATGACAAAAAAAGGCAGTGAGAAACTGCATCTGATACACCCAGATGAGACCTAAAAAAAATACCCTAATCTGTTTACAAGTATATATGGAAATAGGTAATAAATAATGAAAAAAATTATCTTTTTTGCAGTTCACTTTTTGATTTTTCCTATTGCTTCAAATCATCTTTTTTGCAATGACTTTGAAGAGGAATTATCCAGTTTCTGTGTCAAAGCTGGAAAATGCATTTAACAGGAGTAATTTCTTTTTGAGCTCAGCAATTTAACTGGAATTTTCAGCAACAAAAATATTTTAAAAGCCAGGGAAGACGGAAGTTAAATGTTACCTCTTTGCCTTTTGAAGCACTGCACTCCATAACCACAAGAGGTTTGCCAAGCATGTTCTAGCCTGCCTTCAAAAAGATCTAGTCAACCCAAACCTGACAGCCAAGCAGGGTCATTTACAGATCTGCACCTTTTTTGGGTTTTGTTTCTGCTGCATGTATCCTATTGTCATAAAAGACTGTACTGGTTCTGGCCAGGACAGGGTTACATTTTGCAGTAGCCAGGCAGGGGCATGGCTTGGACCTGAAAGTTATTCTACACCACCTCATGTCATTTTCCAGGAACAGGGGAAGATGTCCCTTCTGGGTCAGGGTATTGGAAAGTGAGAGGTTGGGTATTGTTGGGCTCTGTGTGGTGAGTGTTCTCGTACACTCTGTTATTAATACTGTTGCTGTCACCGTTCATTTTCTTATCTCATTACCGTTTCCAGTAAATTGTTCCTATCTCAGCCTGTGATCTTTGCCTTTTATGCCTCCAATTCTCCTCTCCAGCCCACTGCAAGGATGGGGAGGGGGAGGAGGGAGCTTGCAGGCAAGGACCATGTGGTTTGGACAGTCTCAGGGGGAACACTAAATTGGGGAATACCACCACTTAATCGTAAGAGACAGGTCAAGTTTTCTTCCCAAATGTGCATTCAGCATTCTCCAGTCGAATTTCTTCTCTCTGTTCTGCTTGTTCATCTTCAACCTCCAAAGCATGGCAAACAGCTGCAGGGATCTATCTTTGTTTCTGCTCCATGAGCTGTTGATCTGCCACTCTAAATTACTCCAAACAATCCCTCTCAATGAGAACTAGCATGCATCCCTACACTGAGTCTCCCCACACAACAAGCTGCACCACATCACTTTGGCTCCAGCAGCAGAAGGCATCTCTCTTCTTCAGGAAGAGGACTAAATGTTAACTCCACCTTAGTAGGAATGCACAACTTCTAAAGCCCCACCACTTGGAAGCGCTGCCAATTTCTATTCAGGACTCTGCAGCTTTTAGCAACGTTGCCAAGGTTAGGAGCCAACCTTCTGACTTCTAGCACAGAGCGGCCACTCTCAGTGGCAGATGCCAGATGGATGCGCATTCCAACACCACTCGTGAAAACAGTCTCATCGATTTTGCCGCCAGGCTGCAGCTGCAAGGATCAATTTGCTCCAAAACCTCACATCTGAGAGTGCAACATCTTTGTTAACAGCCAACAGACAGCACAACATCAGGAAAGCTGTTGCATGGTGGTACTCAGTGGGGGAGGCAAGTCATGTGGTGCCTGTTAAGGGTCTTTTTTCTTTGATCACTCTCAGTTCTAACCACTGGACTGGCAACCCAATAAGCTAGATGAATTGACTTGGACCCTTGGGAAGCCTGACAGAGCACACATCCACTCAGGTGGCAATTTTTTTGATGTGTGGCCCTTTGACTACTTGGGCTAAAAACACCAGTGCATTTCTAAACAGTCCTTGCATTGATCTTGACATTTCTATATGCATTAAGAATTGTATTCATCAAGAAGGCTATCCTGTGCCAGGCACAATAGAAAGAACAGCAAGAAACCATTTTCAACTGGCCCTCAACATTATCTCCCCCAAGGTGCTCTATGGGAAAGGCCAGTTTGGTTGTACAACTCCATATATGGGAAGGGCAACACAAAGTGGGAGAGACCTGTCCAAGCTCACCCTGTGGGCCAGTATCAAAGCCGAGACTAAAACTCAGGTAACAGGTTAGGTAACAGGAGAGCCAGCACTCTCTGCAGACCCATGACACTGAGCCATGACAAGAGGGGCTGGGAAATTTATTTCTATGTCATCTTTCTGCTCTCTGTGCCTGAAGACTGCTGGCCACCCCAAGGGTCTATGGCACAAACAGCGGGCTTTCAGGTGGGAAAAGATCTACCCGTAGCGGTCTCTCCCCGTCCTGTGCTCCCTTGGAAAGCCTGGCAGAGGGTATGCAGGAACTGTGAGGAGGCACCAGCCTCTTCCACCTATATGTGAGCTAAAGAAGGAAAATGGAGAACTGAGGAGAATCCCTTTCTGAAGAAAAAAGGCAAAGTGCTTTGTCACTATGAGAGGAATTGAAAGCGGCTCTCTGTGCACACCAACAAGGAAACCCCTGGAAGGGGAAGCAACAGGACACAATATATCATAAGGCTCTATATAGCAGCTAAGTGAGAGCGTATAGTTAAAAACTACACAGAGGCCCCTTGTCTTTAATATATATAATTAATATATAATGCTAATGGCTGACATCTACAGCAGCCTTCTCTGCAAATAAATGTGAAGCCCAGATAGCCATTCCAACTGGGTAATCCCTAATCTTCCTAACTGCAGAGACAGCATGGGTTTGGATGCCTTCCAGCCTGCAAACTCAGGAGAAGGCTCTCTGCTTGGAAGGAAGCAAACAAATTATTCCAATGCCGTCATCCCAGCATTGCCAGAGGTTTCCAGGTTTCTATCCTTCGCACTCGTGTGTCCAGGGTCAATGCAGTAACAATAAGCAACAGTGACTATTTACTGTACCACCTGCTGCTAAGTACCAGTACAAACATGCCCCACATTGTCAGGAAACTAGTGTTCCCAGCACCTTAGCCTCTATCAGCCTTCTGCAGCTGCATGTTTGCACAGCTTTTCTCACAGCTACAGCTCACATTCACAGCACTGCAGCACTTGTCCAGTTATTTTTCCCACCCACCACGTAAATAAAGTGACAAGTGACTTGAGAGATGAAAGCCACATGCCGATGGGAGGAGATAAATGGGGAAGGGACAGAATAAACGTCACAGCGCTCTACCCCTTCCCCAGCTCCTTTAGAAACAGAACAACACAAAGAAGTCCCGATGCTTCAACTGCTAAATGATAAATTAACAAAGCAAAGCAAAGCAGGAGCAAAGACATCTCCCACAATCTGCACAGAAACAGCAAAATATACAATAGAAAATGTCACTAACACCCCATTCAGGCAGATGCACTTATTTTTTGTGAATGACAGGTTATTAAATGAAAAAATTTTGACCACCGGTACTTTGCTGCATGGCTGTTCCCCTAGTTGTCATTTCCACCTTAAGTGACCTTCTGCTTAATGCTGGGTGTTTCTGGTCTGTAGTCCTTCCTCTCCGACACATTGCGTTTCACCTTGGCACTAACTGGAGACTCCTGATTCAAAGAAGGACTTGAGTGGGATTTCTTCAGTCCTGGCGCATCGTTCTCTCCTCCGCTCAGCAGCTCCTTCACCCCTTCTTTCAGGAGGCCAACATAAATCTCATAGCGGTTTTTCTGGGAAATGAAAAGAAAGGCCCAAATCAGTCTGGAAGAAATTCTGCAGGAGCACTTGAGAGATCACCTGAGTAACTTAATGCTTTCTGCTGGCCTTGAAAGCCAGGAGCCCAATATGTATGCGAACAATGGTGCCTAATGTGGATATGAACAACAGTGGCTAATGTAAATTAAACAAAGAAGATTTCAGGCAGACTGAGTCCTGGGATGCTGTGTAATTAGAGGCACTCAGTTCTGCAGCACACAAATTCCAATGCTCTGCTGAGTGGTGGCTCCCGTTCCAAATAACACCACCGAATGAAAGCTTGCTACCTTAGTCATGCTGAGACCTAAGCTGTGCTCATACATACTGACATCTTATGTGCTCAGGCAGGCATGGAGATAAAGTTCACTAAATTAAGGGACAACAAAAATCCTGCTCTGGTTGTCTACAGCTCTCCTGTGCAACCCGCCACTCCCACCAGCAGGTCCTGCTTTTCCAGCTTTTCTTATCCACAGTGGAGAAACCAAAGCAGGGTCTAACTTCAGACTGTACCAGCATGGCCACCACTAGGCCCCTGAGAGAATCTTCTGAAAGGCCAGACCTTGACAAAAAGGAGCAGATGAGAGGGCTATGACAGCAGCATGGCATGTTGCCCTGCTAGGTCACTCACAGGGAATGATGAAGGTTGCTGTCTGTATTTTTCAAACGGAAAAAGTTCCCTTTACTGTGGCCCATGCCCACTTGTTCTATTCCTTGTCTGCACTTTTCCCTCTCCAACAGGAAGATTTTGCTCTGTTTGCCACAATTGCATCATTCACCAAGAAACAACTTGGCAAGGAAGAAAATGAGGGTACGGTAACAGAAGAATCCTGCAGGGTCTCAAAAACAGATGTTGGGGCAGGAGGTCCTGAGAACAGAGCAATCCACTTCACAGGATTTATTTAATAACCTGCCCCTGATATATCCACTAAAGATATGGTGCAGGCATTGTAATTAGAGATGTCAGTGTGCTGGGGGTGAGGGAAGGTGGATGTAAACATCTGTACTGATTGTTAATTTATATTTCAAAGTGGCAAAACAGCAGCCAAACTATCACGCTCCTGAAAGAGGAAAAAGTATTTAAATTTTTTTTTCTGTTTTCTAATAATATAATAAAGTTCTAAGAAAAACATTTATTTTAGGGCAGGAAGTCAAAAAGCTTGGTAATCACTTTGAAGTGTGGAATATAAAGGGGGGAAAAACAAGAAGAGAACGTGACTGGCTTTTGAGAGTCCTTTGAATAAACAAACCCTCATAGAGGAGAATCATAACAGAATCCACCTACAAATTAAATAAGTAAGCATTCCTATGACTTCCATATCTGGAGCTGCAGCTCCACAATGTGAGAGACAAACACATGAAGCAGGTAAGATGTGTCATTTAATAAAAATGGAAATGGAGAAACAGCAAGAAGAACCCTGATGATGATGCACTGAGCTGATGGATGATTCATCACAAAATGAACCAGACACTTCTGCAAAAGGCCAGCCAGTGCTCTTAGCTTGGCAACAGCATCATAGCATAAAATTGAGAGGGGGACTTTACTGCCGTATGGATTTCTGCTTTATACTGGTTCAGTAAACACCACCAGAGTCTCAAGACTCAGCAATCAGAATGGAAATCTAGGACCTACATGTGTACAATTGGCCATGTTTCCCTGGCCTTTGTGAGCCCTTGGTTTCTATTACAATTAATCAGTGCATTTCTACTTAGATTTCAAGCACAACAAATTTGGTCGTTCAGTGACTTGACATTTGAAGTTAGGTAAAAGCTGGTAGGAATTTTGCCTTCAAAGAAATTAATTTGGAAATTTCTGTCAAGAAATAAAACCACAGAAGTTGAAACCATTCAAAAGCTTCTGCAACATTATCTCTGAAGAATGAATGCACATACTAAAGAAGGATGAGGTAGCCATACACCAGTGTTCTGGCTTCACCTCTCATCTGACAGCACTCAGAAGATCTTTCTCTAACTATAAATTTTCTGCAACTAGCAACAATTTTTTTTACAGTCTGATGCAGTACCTCCTCAGAGAGCAGGCAATGAGAACTGTTTCTTCTCTGGTGTGTATAAGCAAAGACACCATCAAAAAGAAATGCTACTGGCTGCATACCTGAACAAGGACCTCCTGGTTCACCTCCCCTCCATCTCATTTGTCTTTCATCAGGAACAAGAATGAAGGGATCACCGGTGTACGAACAGAAAGGAATTGTAAGGACCTACAGAAAAGGAAAATGGCTTCTTCCTTCCTAATGATATTATGCTGCTACCTTAGGGACTCACAGGCTCTTTTGGTTTGTTTCTCAAGATGTATCAACATGGCCTTTTGCACACAGACACCAGGTTTGGCCTGAAGTCTCAGTCTGAAAGAGACAGCTACAAAATCCTACCTCACCTCTCACCATCTCCATCCAACCCTGACAGGACATTATTCTAAAGGCAAGGTTTCCATTCAGAAAGTTTCCATTCACAATTTTCATACAGCTCAACATTTCGGTTTGGTTTGGGTTTTTTTACTGCCTCGCAGAATAATACAATAAACTGAGTTGGAAGGGGCCCACAGGGATCATCCAGTCCAATTCCTGGCCCTGCACAGCATCATCCCCAAGAGTCACACCATGTGGCTGAGAGCATTGTCCAAATGCCTCTTGAACTCTGTCAGGCTGGTGCTGTGACCACTTCCCTGGGGAGCCTGTTCCAGTGCCCAGCCACCCTCTGGGTGAAGAACCTTTTCCTAATACCCAGCCTAAACCTTCCCCGACACAGCTTCAGGCCATTCCCATGGGTCATCACAGACAGATCAGTGCCTGCCCCTCCTCTTCTCCTCACAAGAAAGTTGTAGACTGCAATGAGGTCTCCTTCAGTCTCCTCCAGGCTGAACAAACCAAGGGACTTCAGATGCTCCTCATATGGGCCTGCCCTTAAGGCCCTTCACAATCTTCACTGCCCTCCTTCAGGAGCTTTTGGGCTTTATATCTTTCTTATACTTAGGGGTCCAGAACTGCCCCCAGCCCTTGAAGTGAGGTCACTCCAGTGCAGAGCACAGCAGGACAATCCCCTCCCTTGCCTGGCTGGCAATGCTGTGCTTGATGCCCCCCAGTTCACAGTTGGCCCTCCTGGCTGCCAGGGCACTGCTGACTCATGTTCAACTTGCCCTTGACCAGGACTCCTTGACCAGGTCCCTTTCCACAGCACTGCTATCCACTGTCTCATTCCCAGGCTGTCCATACAAGCCACGTTGCCCCAACCTAGATGCAGTATCCAGCACTTGCCCTTGTTAAACTTCATACAGGTGGTGACTTCCCAGTCCTGTAACTTGTAAAGGTCTCTCTGCAGGGCCTCCTTGCCTTCAAGGGAGTAAACAGCTTCCTCCAGTTCTGTATTATCTGCAAACTTGCCTAGTATCCCTTCCATTCCCGTGTCCAAGTCATTTATGAAGATCTTGAACAGCACAGGGCCTCAGGTGGAGCCCTGTGGAATCCCACCAGTGACAGGTCACCAGTCTCATGTCACCCCATTCACTGTAACCCTTTGTGCTCGACCCCTGAGCCAGCTGCTCACCCACCACAGGATGTCTTTATCCAGCTGTGTGCTGGACATTTTCTCCAGAAGAGTCCTGGGAGAACAGCACTGAAAGCTTTATGAAATCAAAAACAATTGCATTAACTGGCTTCCCCTGATCAGCTAGGTGGGTTACCCTCTCATAAAAGTAAATTTGGTTGGACAAGCAGGACTTTCCTCTCATGAAGCTGTGCTGGCTGTGACGATGGCTGCAATGTCTTCCAGATGTTTTTCAATACCTCCCAGAATAATTTTCTCCGTAACTTTACCAGGCACTGAAGTGAGATTGACAGACATGTAGTTTCTAGTGTCATCCTTTTTGCCCTTCTCGAAAATTGGGAAAACACTAGGCAGTTTCCAGACAACTGGGATCTCTTCAGACTGTTCAAACATCATTGAGAGAAGTTTTGCAATGACATCAGACAGCTCTTTGAGGTTTCTTGGATGAATCTCAATAGGTCCCATATATTTGTAGGGATCCAGCTGGCGCAGCTGATCCCACACAACTTCAAGGTTAACCAGGACCTGAACATTCTCACAGTCTTGGTCCTCCACCTCAGGGCACTGACACCCCCCTGGTCTGTCATCCATGAGGATGAAGACAGAGGCAAAGACTGCATTAAACACCTCTGCCTTGTCCATGCCCCTGTTTGCGAGATGACCATCCTCATACTGTAACAAGCTGATGTTATTCCTACACTGCCTTTTGCTATTAATATATTTTAAAAAACTCTTCTTACTGTCCCCCACAGTTCCGGCCAGCTGCAACTCCAATTAAAATTTGGCCACGTGAATTTTCTTGCTACAGTGGTGAGCAGCATCTCTGTATTCCTCCCATGTCACCTGACCTTGCTTTCACTCAGCATACACCTTCCTTTTTTTGCCTTAGCTCCGGAAGAAGATCCCAATTAGCCTTCTGCCTCATCTGTTTGACTTCTAGCATTTTGGAATTGCCTCATCTCATGGCCCTTGGAAGGGTGTCTTGATAGCTCAACATGGCCTGTGAAATCTGTGCTAAATGTGAAGGTAACACAGCATTGCACACCAGCACTTTGAATTACCATTTCTAACACATAAGTGAAGCTGTTGCCACAATGTGCCTGCTTAGATAAGCATTCCTGCAGAGCTGATCACTTATCTGAACTGCACAGCTCAAATGCTCTTTGAGACTCTCACTAGTGAAGATGACACCTTTTGCTTCCTGGGCTACACTGGTTCTGATTTGTACTGAGGTACCTGAGGAATATCTCAAAAGATCACCATGTTAACACTGACAGGAAACAGAAAAAAAACCCACAACAATCTACTCCCCCATCAATCTTCCTGAAAACATCCAGCCTGCATTTCATCCTAACTCACCAAGCTTCTAAAAGTGATAGAAAATAAACTTTATGTCAAGAACCCAAAGCTAAGAAACTCGTTGATCTTCCAAGTTTTACAAGATCCCCTCCAGAGAGAAAGTGTGTGGCTTACTCTGCACATCTGAGTGCTCTGTTTCAAAACTGACACTGTGCCATTGATGACAACCCTTTGATATCAATTGTTCAGCCAAACCACCTCACTGTCAACCTCCTAATCCACTTCATCAGCAATGTCAGCATTCTTGCCAAAGTGAAAAACCAACAACATCCACTGCTATCCCCTCAGCCATCACACCAAACATCTTATCCTAAAAGACTATCATGTTGGTCAGGTAATGATTCCTCCTTCACGGAGCCATGTTGATTGACTGCTATGGAAAAGTGAAACTCAACACAGTGGTTACAACCTTCTGCAAAAGCAAAAGTATGCAATGAGTTAAGTCCAGGAATAAAAAGAGTCCCTCTAACAGAAACTGATAGCATGGGGCAGAAGGCTTACTTCAGTTCTGGAGGTTTGTGCTCTGTTGCCTCCAGCATCAGCTCTGGAGGTCTCATCTGTCTTATCTGCTCTTCCTCTTTTTCAGACTATATATTTTCCTTGCCAGGCAGTGCCTATTTAGAGTAGGATCCTTTCAGACCCAAGGCAACACTGACTCGCAGTCCTGGGGGAAAAAGCTCAAAGGTGTAGTCATAACAAGTACCAGACATCTGCTGGGTCGCCGATTCATTCCCACATAGTCCTACAATGTGGCAGACACCATTATGGATAAAAGCTGATGTCAGATACTCAAAACAATCTCCTAATGCATCTGCCTAAGCTGCACCACTCAATCCTGTGATTTTTAATTCTACTCTTTTCCTTCTCATCCTGACATCCATCTCAGTGGTATACAACACAAATGGCTCTGATGAGGCAGCCATGCCTATGACAATAATTTTAGCCTATCAGTTCTTTCAGAACTTACCAGTGGAAGACAATTACCATGATCTGCGTTACTGCAGAATGTAATCATTCTCTAGAGACTTGAGGTTTCAGTACACTAGGCAACAGTTTTACAACACGAGACAACTTCATGCATGAAGATCTTATAATCTCTTCAAATAGATGCATCAGGAAGGACAGGGGTCTCATTTCTATCCTCCATGTTACAGACTAGGAGCTAAATTCAGAGCTAAGGAAGTTCTCATCAGAAAGAAACAGCCACATTCCAGCTTCTGCAATTGCTGTGACTTTTCTGTCTAGTAAGAACACACTCCTTAGGGAAGTAAAGTGAAAAATGGAGAACTTCAGGACTGTAACCCAAATATAAGACCACCCACACTCAAGAAGTAAAGTAATAATGTGTCCCATACATACCTCAAACTCCAGATAGTGATCCTTCAGTTTGTAATCATCTACCTCCTTGCCTTTGAGCTTCTTGTCAGGAGGATAGGAGCGATGTTCAGCAAGCTCAGTGGAAATCTGCTTCAGCTTAGCTTCATGGGACTTCAGCTGTTCATCCTTCAGAAACATATTATGTACTTAAGTAACAGAATCTAAAATATCCATTAAGCAAAGAAAAATACAGAGGTTCCTGTACAATAATACCTCATAGCTTCTGTTTCTTATACTGGTAAGATCTGTTATCCCAGAGCTCTGACACCAACAGCTCTCTCAAAGGCACTCAAAGTGGCCAAGCTTGCAGAAAAAACTCAGCAGCCAGCAGATGCCACTGGGAAGGAGAGCAAACCTGTCATCCCTCGCCTTGCTGTGAGCAACAGAAGCAGCTTGCTGCCGAGCATTACTGACAACATGACACTTTTGCTCTAATAAAATTTTTGGTAAATTAATTAAGACTGTTGTGTATGCAGACAAGCCAAAGGCAGAATGAGACAGGCAAACATCCTGCCTCAGGTCTTTGCAATGTAAAAATAGTTCCTTCCAGGATAGAAGAGACATGGAGTCAGTGCCTCTCCTTCTATTTCTGCATTGCCAAAAGATCTCTGGTGTGTGGTTTCTACTTGTTTAGAACAATACAGTACATTCAGAAGAGGAAGGGCTGTCCAGACCCCAAAAGGTATCTCATTTTGCTAAGCTGCTACCAGCTTTTATCCCACTGTGCAATTGGAGAAAGTGAGGCACTGCTACTCCCACTTTCTAGGCTATTTCCTTTATCATAATCCCAGGCCCACTCACTTCCTCCAGTCCATCTGTCAGCTAACCTTCCCTCATCTCAGGTTTCCATCTCCTGCAGGATGGCCTGTCCATTTTTAGGCTTGGATCTGAAATTACATTTGAATTAGGTAAGTCCAAAATAGATACATAATCATGCAGATATTGGTGAATTAGCCAAGAGGTAGCACCCAGGTCAGCTCCTGTGTAGTCACCTCGCCTCAGAGGAGGGAACAGCTGCCAGCGTTGTCCCTCAGTGATGTGCCCCTGAGTGCAGCCCACAGCTTCAAACGTAGCTCAGACAAGCCTGCTCTGCACTGAGTCACACTGGGGACTGAGCCTCTTGGCTCACTGAGCTGGAGCTGTGGAAAACAGCAGAAAGGGGGAAAACTTCTACAGATGATGATAGCTAAGCCCCAGCTAATCTTGTGTTTCAACTCTTTTGCAGGAGAACTGAAGAAAGAAACATGTGGGATAATTTGCCTCCGCTTAAACATGGTAGAGCTGAAACCACTTGCTACTGATTGCCAAAAATTCTTGTTGCTCTTAGTTACTACCCTAGATGTGCATGCTCTCTCATTAGTGCCCAATCATCCTTTACATTGTGCTGATTCCCTGGTCCCAGGGACATCCTGTGGTAGTGGTTCTACAGTCTGATGACAGGAGGTCTTTGAGCAGCTATTAATACAGCACTTGTCATTTCCAGGGCACCGGCTTTGGAGCTTTTGTATGTGCTGCGCATTCTCAGAAAAAAAGAAAAAAACCAACACCCTAGTAGATCTTTTCTAGACTGGTTGTTCCTTTATATATAGCTTTGTCACATCCCTCTTTGGTTGGACTAACCAAGATCAGATACTGCTCTGCTTTTGAAAGAAAACCTGGTACAACGATCTTGCACAACCTGTCATCATGTCCAACCTCTCTTCCTCACCCATATTAGGTCCTCACTGCACCCTGACTTCTGGCTGACCAGGAACAGACCTTCTGAAGTAGTGTCCATCATGATTCATCCCATAAAATCCTAAACAGCAACCACAGGGATTTGACAATTTGTATTTTTTTTGTCTGCCAAATGAGAAACAGCCTGCTGGCAGCTTTTCCACACTGACAGATGAAAGCAAACATGTTTCTGCTTGCCTTTGAATTTATCTACTTTGAACGCTTAACATTCTTCTGCCTGTCTAAAACAGCTTATCTTATTCCACTTTTTGTGTCACTCCTTCTTCAAGATACAAACCACAGGGCTGTGATCTATCCTCTTCCTTCCCAGATTAAATGGAAACAATGATACTAGGAAACAATGTGCTAAATGGAACAATCGCACAGAACTACAGTGAGTAAAAAAGCTTCCTTTGCTGACTGGGGGTAAATTATGGAAGCCCCATACTGTATTTTAAAAAAGGTATGCATAAGCAAAAGGTAAAACCACAAGGATGAGACAAGTTACTGTTATTCTTTACATAACATGCTTTAAACTTTAACCCAGAACAGAAGACGGTAAGTCGGTCACCACATTGTAAGAAGAAAGGCTACTGTCATGGAGAGAGAAAAAGCAGGGGCAACCTAAAAAAAACCCACACCCTTAGAGAAACACAGATTTTGAGACAGTGGTTTCTAAGGATAGTTAGCTATCAATAGTAAGCTATGAAGATGGTAAAAAAAGAACCCCAACAAATGCATTTAAGAAGAAATCCAGCATGGGCAGATCACTTTAAAAGCTACAGGAGGATGTCACTGTGTTAAAACCTGATCAATGCCATCAGTATCATGTTCCTGCCAGTGAAGGAGGAATTCCAGGCAGGCATTGCATCTCCCAAAGTACAAAAAGCTACGGGCACAAGCATCTGACACAGCCAGTCTGGGACAAGCAGAAATATGTGAGTTTGTGCAAGAAGTAGTAGAGCTGTGCAACTCCCTCCCACAGGATGCTAAAAGCTTGTGTGATCACAAGAAAGACCAAAGACATTCATATAAGACACATTTTTTAAATATGTATTACAAAGGAAACCCCATAGCTGGTAAATGGAGTCTGGAAAACTAATGGGAGAAATATAATTGATGCTTGTCTGCTGCATCAGCTTTCACCTTTTATCAACTTGGTAAGCCAAAGACCAGGAGTATGTCTACTTCTTCTGAAATGAGTGGCTTTCGTGAACACTCAAATTCAAAAATCCCCATCAATCAGTATTTGAAATGTCCTCTGCAGGGCCATAAGCACAAGAAGAAAATTCTTTATCTGGTACTATTTTCTTAAAAAATATGAACCAATTGTATTTGAGTCCGTTCCTTCTCTCCCCGCACTTCCAATCTTCCATGAGGAAATGAGCAGAGATTTATTATGCAAGTCTTCTCCTCCTAGGACTGCTAGTGGCAACAGCTATAAAACAGTGACAAGGACCACCACCCAGTCTCCAGCCACAAAGAGAAATCATCATCACCTACCCTCTATATAAAAATGTCTCACCTGAGATAGCTTTGTTGTGGTGGCTGGCAGGAGTGGGCGACTGAACTTCTTCTGAGAGCCAATTGCTGCTGGAAATGGTGGTGCAGAGAAGACAGCAGCCACACAGTTAATCTTGTTGATCCAGGTCTGCATTTCTTCTTGGCTCCTGGGGAAGAAACACGTATTAAGTACTTGTTGGCTCAGCCTCTTCTACTTCTTTCCGCCCCTTCTACAGCATTTTAGAAGTGAGAATAACCAAAACTGGACAAGTCTTAAAGTCTGCTCCATATTCCTGCCTATGTTTGTGAGCAGTTAATGCTAAGTAACTCAGTCACAGGCTGGCTTGTGGTTAGACCCACACCTCACCCTAGCAGACATCTTCTCCTAATCCAATACCAATAACACAGGTGGCAGAGCCAACCAATGCCCTGATTCAGACATATGTCCTAAGGTCTCAGTTGTGCTGGATATCACAGATCTCTAGGAGGTTTCATATGGATCTCAGTAGAGAAGAGCTCAGAAGCAAAAGGCAGGTCATCTGTTTTGTCTGGATATCACAGCATGAAAAACTTAATCAAATCATTCTTGTATTAAGTAGTAACTTTGTTTCTAACCACAGCATATCTTCTAAAAGACATCCGGCTAGGACCTGATGACATCAGGAGACAGGCAATCCAAGACTGTCTTTGGTCATTTGCTTCACTGATTAATCACTCTGACTGTTGTAAGTTTGTGCCCTGTTTCCAAATTGAATTTTCTGGAGCTTCAGCTTCTAGCTGATGCATCTTGTTATGCCTCTCTCAGCTAGATTAAAAAACCTCTTAAAAACTGATGTTTCTTTCTCATGCACTACTTGTGCACTCTAATCACATCACTACTTAATCTTATTTCTGATCAAATAAACAGATTGAACCTTTTAAGCCTCTGCTTTAACTTGTCCAGGCAGGAATTCACCCCTCCTCCAGCACTGCTTTCTTTCCTCAATGAGTGGCATGAGGAGAGCACTTACTGGGCTTGGAAAAGCAGGACTCTCCAATCTGCTGTTTTAAGCTTGAGGACATTGGGTTTCTTCTCATAGTCTGTTGCCTTGGATGCCAGTGCATGGTGCACACTAACCGCATTCTTCAGATCTTCCTCTGACAAAGCCTTTTCTGGCTTGTATTCATCCTGCAGAAGATAGCAGGGGGAAAACGGCATTTTATTTCTGCATGTGATACTCCGTTTTCCTTAGCCTAGGGAAAAACCTTGTTCCACAGTTCAGAAATAGTAATAAAGTATATGAACTGAGTGCAGCCTAACTTGTGCACCTGCAGTTTCCACTACCTTTAACACGTTTCCCTTTCTCTTTCTTTCTCTGTTTTGATGTCTTTCCAGGGCAGAGAAGTAGTTCCACTACCTGCTTGACAGGAAGAGATGTAAGAAGGAAGTATTTGACTATGACAACAGCTGTGGATTATTTGTCTTCATTTCAAGAATCTGTCATAATCAGCCTCCACTGCTCAGCTACTTGGGTTCTCAGCCTCTGCTGCCTGATTTTAACTTTTCTCAACCAGCTACCTTTGTATGTTTTCCTAGGCAAGCCCTCAGACACTGTAGAAGCCTCCTTACCAGTGTCCACAAAGCAAATTACAGCAAACTCCCTTAAATCTCACTGATGAGGGTCTACAAATGGCAAGCACAGCTCTGTCTGGGTTTCTACCACAATAACAGTACCACTCCCAACACCAGATGACAAAAACAGGGAGTCAAACTTCCCTTGTGTTGCAAGCATCAGCCTGGAAGCAGTCTTTAATCTCATGAGTGACAGAAGCTGGACAAGGGCATAATGTAGCCATAAGTTCCATTCAGAGCCCGCATGACTATAAATGGCTTGGAAAAGCCAGGAGCTTTTTGAAGGAAAAGTGATTTGCCAGCAAGGCTGCATCCTTTTGTTTCTGAAGGGCAGGCCAAAGCAGTCTGTAATTGACTCCATCTCCCCCTTAGTGTATCACAGAAATCAGTCTCACCTGGAACATGTACCCACTGTGATGGCTGCAAAGCAGTGAAGTAACTCCCTGCAGGCATGATAACTATTGATCCTGCGCTTGAACACAATTTACGAGATGAGGTTTAGCAGGAAACACAGTGCAGCATGCAGAGCGTGTGTGGGATAGCACTAGCTTCAACATCCGGGAGGCACCCGCCCGAGAGAAGAGCTGGTTAATGTGCATGAATACTTTTACAGAACTTCTCTGGCAGCACACCAAACAGCACTGCAGCCAGAGGAATCTACACCACTGCCAAAGGTATCTGAGTTCTCAGCCAGGCTGGGCTGGGGCTCTCCAGGTTGAGTTTCAGTGGATGGGGGAGTCACCAGCAGCTACCCAGCAGTCCCGCCACACCACCACCTCCACCTGGAGCCAGGCAAGGGCACAACCCACCACAGGTCTGGCAGGCCCAGCAGAAAGAGCATAACTGCACAGGTGACCAAAGGGCAGCCTTCAACCTAAAGATCTGCAGCATAAGGGTTTTTCAAGGGCTGACAGTGAGCGAAGCCAAATGTCCTTCCTCTCTCATAATTCGAGACTCAGGAAGATTTGGAGGCATCTGTCTATCTTGAACGATTTTGCCTATGCCCACTTAGGGCATCCTTTAAACCTTTTTCAAGGAAGTCTGGCACACCCCATCTTGAAGATGGAGGAGGCAAGGCCTCAGGTCAAGCGCCTTCCTTTAAGGGTTCACAAGCTGATCAATTTGGTGATAGTTTTGGGGGACATGACAGGCTCCATTGTCCATGAAGACTGGGAAAAACTCACAGCCAGAAGCGAACAAAAACCTCAGGCCTCAGAAACATGATATTCTATCTTTCCTTGTATTAGCGCCTAGAGACAGTGTCAGCTATCACCCAGCTTGTTGCTTCCTAGCTTCCTCTGTCAGTTGCATCCAATGTCCACAACC
Organism: Corvus moneduloides; assembly: GCF_009650955.1. Classification (NCBI taxonomy): domain Eukaryota; kingdom Metazoa; phylum Chordata; class Aves; order Passeriformes; family Corvidae; genus Corvus; species Corvus moneduloides. The sequence goes on from NC_045511.1 coordinate 32,470,162, forward strand.
TGCTCTGGTGTCTAAACCCGTTTCAGAAAAAGTCCACATTTGGGCAGTCCCAGAAGCAGTCCTGGCTGAGAACCCCTTCCTTCCAACAGAAAGCATTCATGGTAATCCTTGCTAATCCCACCAGATCAGTTGGCTGCAATCTACCTTGACAGCTGGGGCTCTGCCAGCTTCTCCAAAGGCACTGATCAGCATACCGGAAATGTCTCCACGTAGTTTGCCAGCCTCAGAGAAAGCTGTAAGGATGTGAATGTGCTGCCAAAATTCCTTCTCCAAGGCCTTCAACTCTTTTTGACTGGTAGGGAATGCTAGGGGAGTAGGAACATCCATTTTCGCCTAAGCCATCAAGGACAGCATGTGCTATGATGTGCTGGTGTCAGCGTGCAGGCTGAGCTGAAACGGAAGGCAGTTCTCTAAAGTTAGACCTAGACAGTGGCAAGAAATATATATGGAGCCAGAAAGGAACTGTGACCTGTCTGTCAACTAAACGCTGATAGGAGTACTGCACACAATGCAATGGCATGCTGAGTTCATCTTTCTCAAACTCCTGGAGAATGACCTTCCCACATCCTGCTGACCCAGAGTCAGCACATTTCCAAATACGTTTTTGGTAAACCAGAGAATGATATTTGTCTTTTCTTATCAGTCAATGTACCATGGATGGATATCTCCACTCAGATGCATGTGATGGCTGCAAAACTCTCAGAAAGTCTCATCACCAAACACTTTACATCAGTCTTGCCTTTCTCTATTTTTTTTTTTTTTTTTTTAATTTTTAGTAGGGGAAATTTGAGAAAATTTATACAAAAATACCCAAAGCCTGCAGGATTATAAAGTGCCACATCAAAGAGCAAAGATGTTGCGAACCTCACAGAAGAGTCTAAACAAAACATGAAGGCTCATGTCCTGCACCGCTTGCCCAGAAGCAATTTCTAGCAAGGAAGCGAGGTCAGCCTTATGTCCTCTCCTTATAAGCTTGTCTTGTGTATGCACATCACATCCCATTGTCAGTCTAGTGAACAGACATTCTGTCAAGCTCCTACTTCGCAATTTCCTCTTGCTATGAACAGAGGGCAGGAAATTAACCTTGGCCTGAGGATGCCCAGAGACACAGCCAACATCCCAAATATGTCAAACTTCTTATTTTATATAATACTGTGCAGGCATGTTTAGTTGGATAATTGTGAAAGTTTCCACTGAGCCCCTCTGGTGCTCTCTGTGCTCACTAATTCAGAAACCATCTCTCTTAAATTGCTCATTTAAGAACAAAACAATATGCAGTACAGGAATTAGCACTGGAATAATTCCAATGGAAAAAAAAAATGTGGGCAGGGAGACAAGACTACCCAGAAAAAGTCCTCAGTAAATCTCAAGTGACCACCATTTACAAAACACTCTCATACATGGACTTTGAAAGCAAAACAAGGAGAACAGGAATGCAGAGTGACAGCAGAATTGGGATGACACTGCCCACCAGGGGAATCACAGCTGCTACGAACAATTAATATTTATATTACAGCAGTGTCTTGAGGGAATAGCTGAGTTACAGATGAACACAGAAAGCAATATTGCAGAGGTTTTTACATGTGTTTGTGTGTAGACAGTACCTGTACAGTGAGATTTTGCTCTATCCTGCTTGAATAGCACTCAGTGCAATGAAACCACCATCACAGATGTCATCTCCACAGATACATAGAAAATGAGAGAAAGAGGAAAAATGTGTGTGCATGTGAATGCACCCTGCCCTACAGCACTCTATAATCAGGAGAGAAGGTGAGCTGAGACAAGGCAATCCTTTGACCAAGACTACTGCCAGAACCACGCATTTCTGTAAAGAAATCTAGCTGTTCTAAAATGCTTCAGTACTTCCTGAAATTAGGATAATTTCAGTCCCTAGTATATGACAGAAGGAAACAGCAGCTCAGCAACAGTTACAATAACTACTTGGCCCAACTACGTACTTTTTAACTCTGGCACCTTCACCTGCTATGATACTACATCCCTAACAGAGTAAAGTTTATTTGAGTGCTGAAGGAAAGCCCTGGTGGATCTTCTGAACCTGAAGAGAAATCACAGGCTTTTTCACAGCTGCAGCATGTGGCTGAGCAGGGGCCAGAGACACCCTGGGAAGGCTCACAGCTGTCCCGTCGCTCTTGGAATGAGTTGCTTCCCATCACACCCTTTTGTCAACCTCTCGTAGCACTAAAGCAAAAGCCTTGCTTGTCAGTGTGCTACAGTAAGGTGGCTTCAAAGCAAATGGGAGAATGCAGTTTTGCAGAGTACCGCCCTGTAATCACTGAACTCAAGTGCTCCAACAAGTGCAAAATACAGAAATGACAAACAAGTAAGAACAAGAACTCCAACAATGCATTTCATTCTGCTAAGATTCAGTCATACGTGAAATTACTCCCGGCTCCTGAAAGCATGGAGGGTAGGAAGGGGGCGGGCGGCATTCTGTGGAAAATTTGCATGCTACATCAGCATCTCTACATTTTATTAAACAGAAAGCTTTTTAAACTAATATGCCAGCAATACTCATAAAAATATTTAATTTAAGTGCTAAAATAGACAGTATCCTCAGTTCTTTCCCTTTAATATCAAGTAAGAAATTAATTATTGTAGTACAAACAAGCCTTTGTATTTCTCAGAGAACCATGCAGTCTTTTCAGATGAACATTAAAGATGACTTACTTCAGAAACTGAAGCAGATGAATCCACTTCAGTCAGAAAAGGACAAGAACAAGCCTGCTATGAAGGCATTTTAGTAAAACTTGAACTTCCTCCCAGCAAAAGGACTTGGAATTCAGCAGACTTGGTTCTAGGCTCTTGCAATGGCTCTGAGCATATCACATCCAACTTTCAGCCCAAATCTTCTATCCTGACTGCAGATTGTTTTGTCTGTTTCAGGATTTCAGCCCCCTCAAAAAGGTACTGCACCCTGAGCATTCACCTTGTAAACCTCATGCTGTTAACAATTTGATCCAAATCACTCTTTCTTCTCAAGAGACCATTCAGGTTGGCTCCAATGAAACCAACAACTTCAGAAATCCACAGCAGGGGAGGAGGAAACAGCAGTATGTACTTTCACTCCTGACAGTTACAAAACAGAGTGGAAATGTAAAAGAGCTTTCAAAGAAGCATACTTCTGCAATACAGGGCAGTCTGGACAAGCAGCATCTATTCCATGAATATTTCAACTATACTGGAGGGCAAAAAGCCTTAACAACCTACTTAGCTGCTGCCATTTAGTTGATTTTGACAGTTCTCACTCATATGTTGCATTTTATGTTCTAACAGTATAGTTAAAAATGTACTAGAATATATTTAAGCTTGCAACAAAAGGCTTGAAGGGTTTCATGTGACATTTTTTTTTTAGACATCTTGCTGTCAGGAAGCACATTTTGTTAGAAACCAGTCTTTTCCGGCTTTTTGGAAGGAAAGTATTCTTTTATCCTTCAGTTTTGCAAAGGAACAGAAGCTGCAGATTCCTACCTAGGCCAAGCTGTTGTTCAACTGTTTTGCAGCTGGTCTTGCAGGCACTGCAGAAAAGTATACTATGAAAAGGTGGGAAAAGAGGACAACCTTACAGAAGGGGAAGTCATACGTACGAAATGCAAAGTTAAAAGCAGCCTAGAGGAATGTGAGCACGACACAGAGAGGTGACACTGTCTTTGCTGGTGAAGCTGGCTATCTTTTTCAGCCGTGTGAGACAGCAATGGTACACACTGGAACTTACAGGGTGCACATAGATGGGGACAGTGGAACTGAACTTGAAAATTTGAAAAGGGAGAGGCTGTCAATGAAAGGATTCATGCCTGAATGTGTGTGTTAATAGGGTGGGGGGTAGGGAGATCAGTCATGCTGTGCATCAGAAGGAAAGGAGCCTGGAGGTGGGCTGAGAGAGTGGAGAGGATGCATGCTGCTTTATCCCTCTTTAATTAGTTTTCAAAAGATAGTGATTTCCCCTACCTTCTGTAAGTACAGGACTGTTCCCTTCAGCACGGCATAAAAGGTTTTCCAGCCTCGTTTTCCCCGGGGAGCTGGAAAGAAAACAAATGAAAACCCATTTAACTCAGATCCATTTTTATACTTTGTCTAGGCTACAGGAGAGCTACATTAGTCCTGTGTTAAACCTCCTTCGTACTATCTTTTTCAAAGGACAATGCAACTTAGCACAGTGCCTGCACACACCTGCTGTGAGAGAGAGTAATACAACAACCCTAATGACAGCCCTGAACTGGATCAGAACTGAGCAGCAGCAATGCAGAAAGCAGGCCACAGAGATCCAGCCTTTGTGCTTTTGCAGATAGGGAGACACTGCCCCTACACAACTACGTCTGAGCTCTGCACCATGGCAGTTTTCAGAAAGAAACAGTCTTTTTACATGCCAAAGCAGGCTGGCAGGCACTGCTCAGGACCAGTGGGATACTACTCAGAAAGCAGTGTCTCTCCAAAGCATCCTTCCCCTTTACTGCTAGTGCACACCCAAGCTAGCACTGAGAAAGGAGAAGGGTGCCAAACAAAATCATGTGAAAAATACCCAATCCCACAAGAAAGCTAAAGTCAGTTAGAGATTGAAGAACGTAACAGAGACAACATATGACAACATATCTAGCCCATAAATTCCTAGAGACAAGCAGTGGGGGGGAAAAAAAGTAAATTCAGCATGAAGGCTGAAGGATTCAGTCTGAAATTCAGGTGCGACAGAGGGAGAGAACTAGGCACAGGCTGTATGGTGACAGTGCCAGAGACTGGAAGCCTGCATCTGAACTCACTCCCCACCAAGCATACACGGCTGACCAGCACCCATATACGTGTATCACTGACTCCATACTGGAATTAATAACCCGTGCCCAACTAAAGCGTGACACTCAGGCATCCCACTCTGATCTGAACACAGAAAGTGAAGACGAAGGGATTACAAGTCCCTTGTCCCAGAGGTTAATCATCTTGCATAACACGCCTTATTTCTAATTGGCATTTGTTCAGTTCAGCTTCCAGGCATTACACCCTTCTCCTCTAAGTGCCTAAGGACTTCAACCCTCAGAACTAGGTTCCAGAGAAAGTAACAGATGAGCATTCTAGCACATCACTTCATTAGAAATCCTGCACAAGCTAATCTTTGCCCTGCAAAAACTCCATTAAGAAATGAAATATGAAAAGAGACCGTCTAACTAGCTTAAAAAAAGAAAAAAAAAGTTTTGTTTTATTTGCGCCTAGAAAGCCAGAATGCAACTTTTTTGAGAACTGCATGACAGTAAGGCAGACCTTTAAATTGTACAGGAACTTCTGAAAACATGGCCCAAATTATATTACTCATAAAAGAGTTATCTCCAAAATTCCAGTGTCCAGTGTGCTGAACAATGAGCAATTCTGGTATTTATAATTAAAGAAATAATTTAATAAAGGCAGCTAGATACAATTACTTATAAAGGCTAAATAAGAAGATGTTTAATAAAGACGAATCTATTTAGAGTACTCAGACATCACAAAGAATTAGGTCAGCTTGATTTTGACACCTCTGTCTGGATCCAGTTGCCCAGCTGTCAGCTTCCATCTTGAAAATACTGACCTCCAATTGTACCTTCTAAAATAGACTAGCAAAACATGTGAACAGCAGAGAGCTTAGCCCAGCTAGGAGAGACTGGCTGTCACTGGAAACCCATCATGAAGCCAGACTTTTGTCTTTGAGATTTAGCCCAACAATGAGAACCATGAGTAGGCAATCATCAACATTGACTGGGAAAAAAGCAGATGCTCTGACTAACCTCAGCTTTTTCCAAGATCTGTAGACAACAAATGAAGGTATCCGAACAACAAAACACACACACAGGTGCATCAGAGGCCCTTGATAATTAGTGCATTACAAACAGAAGTAAGAAAATAAAGGAAGGAGATAATTGAAGTAAGTAAAAGACACAGCAGCATTATTACAAGAAAGGGGCAGGGTGAAACTGCATAGTAAAAAGCAGGCTGGTGCCAAAAGCTGCTGCCCTTCATTGGATATGTGACCCAAGGCTGGGAAAGCAGGGAAGGGAACAGTTACAGCATCTTCCAAACAGAGGTAGAGAACAGCCTTTCTTTAAAGACAGACCCAGAGGGGAGGGGAGATTTGGAACAATCTGGTGTTGGAAAGGAAAGGAGAATTATCAAATTACTGCAGAACAGCTACTGTAATTCACTTGAAATTGTTTTCTATTCTGCAAACCACTATATTAATTTTCTTTTAGCACAAAAAAATTCACATTGCTTTGCTGTATCACATTATTTCTTATACATTAGAGCTGCTGCAAATGGGACTGCGCATTGTAAATTCTGGGCTAACAGTGAGAGTGTGATAATCCAGTTGCTGTGTTGCCTGTTATTGCTGCTATTTCCCCTAATGAAGCAGCACTATTCGCCTTGAGAAACACATGGGCTCATTGGTAAGTGGCATTGTGAAGACATAACAAGAAAATAACACATTAGGATTTAAATATTACTCACTTTTCTTTCCATCCATATCTGCATGGATTTTCCGAGCCAGAAATCCAGTTTTATATACAGCAGCATTGGGGTCATGAGGGATGTCCAGGAACGGGTTATTTGAGTTGCCAATTCGACTGACAGCCTTTGTCTGGCTCCCATTATCCTTTTCATCTGTACCATCCGAGTGAGATTTTTTTTTCTCTTCTTCATCCCTTAAAAAGCAGTAAAAATCATGCATGAATGCTGGACTGACCAGCTAAGTTACATTTCAGCAATTTTTGAACACTCCTTGTCAAAACATACCTCTCTCATTACAGGGGGCCATAATTAGGGAGAAACCTAGAAATATACCAAAATATAGACATATGATAGCAAAGCTTCAGTTCACCTACTTCATCAGACAGGACACAGATTTTCAATAAAGCCCAAGTTTCGATGACTGTCTCAAAAGAGAAGACTTCAAGAGTGTTCTGTGTCTTCCAACCTCACCTGTTTTTAACTCCATGTATTTGAGTGCTAAAACAGGAAACATTTGCCTGCTGGGTTCTCCTGAAAAATGCCCAATACCTTCATGAGGTCATATGTTGATGAAAATAATTAGAATACTACAGATCACTCTGGCTCACCCCTTAGCTTAGCATATGAAACACAGACTCTACCTCTTTTTTTTTTTTCCCCTCTGCAGATTAACATAATAGTAGTAATTTAAAAATAAAAATAAAAACTACACTAGGTGAATTATGTTATCTTTACTTTGGAAACAAAATGCTGCTCAAAATGTTACTACTAGGGCAATGTATTCAACACAGCTCTTGGGGATAACAATGCAAGTTACAAGCACTGTCTGACTAATAAACACCTTTTTGCTTTTCACAGGCAAAGGCTAAAAAGGACGAGGCAACCTAGAAAATAAAGGGTGTCCATCACAAGAGTAGGACAATGGTTTTCAGAGAACAGGCCAGATTACAGAGCAGCCCTTCATCCTTTGAAGTCTACATATACTCCTGTCCAGGTGACTAGGAAAGGTGTGTCAGGGAAGATGAAGGCTGCCATTGGAAAGTCGTGGTAGCAATACCTCCTGAGACCAGCATCTGATTTAAGAAAAAAAATTATCATTTAAGCATAATGATGGCTAATATTGCCAACCCACTGTGGGTGGACCTCAAGTTGCTGCACCTCACTGGACCCAGATGATTAGCAGAGAGAGCAAGCTCAGGCAGACATTCCAAACGCATGTATATGTTCAAAGGCATGTATTATGTGAGGATTAGCAAGGCATACATCAATCCAGAAGCTCCTTTAGGGATATACTCCTACCATGGCTACTTATGGGAATGACCATTCAAAAAAATGTCCTCCAAGAACTGCAGGCTAGAGCAACAAACCTATGTTATCCTCAGCTCTGCCGAAAAGGAGGCTCATTATCACTCTCTACAACTACCTGAAAGGAGGTTGTAGCCAGGTGGGGGTTGCCCTTTTTTCCCAAGCAACCAGTGACAGGATGAGAGGACACAGCCTCAAGCTGTGCCAGGGGAGGTTCAGGTTGGACATCAGGAGAAACTTCTTCACTGAAGGATGGTCAAGCATTGGAACAAACTTCCCAAGGAGACGGTGGAGTTACCATTCCTGTAAGTGTTCAAGAAACAAATGGATGTGGCACGTAGTGCTATGGTCTAGTCAACAAGGTGATGTGCAGTCAAAGGTTCACTTGACGATCTTGGAGGTCTTTTCCAAACTAGATGATTCCAAACAAAATGGTTCTATGATTCTACGAAATGGTCTTCTGGGGAATAACTTAATCTAAGAAAGTAAAAGGACAAGAGACGGGTTTGACAACAAGGAAACCAAATCAGAAACGTAGGGGCTGTATTAGAAAACTCTGTAGTACCAGGCAATGTTCCCAAGCATTTGACTTTCATCACCTCATATTAATTATAGAGATATAGTGAAAGAGATGCATCACATCTTCATGATGTTGTCTTGAAAGATCTCCTAATTAAGAGGAGCAAAACTTTTACTTTAAGACCTGATTCCTGCAAGGAAGAGCTGTTCTTTGCATCTTTCAGTCTATTGGTGTGTGCTTTCCCACTCCAGCACAGAAAGTTCTACAAAAATTTTTTATTAGTCAAAGCAGTAGGGACTTCTTCAAGTATGCTTTGGTTGAAGCTCTCTCCCAACTGAAAAAGTGTAGGTATTTCTGACAATTTTGTTTGTCCCTGCCATTCATGTGTCTACGACACCCACTAGTTGCTGGTAAGCCTGAACCATTGTGTGTTATGTGCTTCTTAGATGTATGTCCATTCCAGAAGCAAATTCTCTCAACATGAGTCTGAGGCACTTAATCCAGACTAATATCTCTCAAAGGGCATAAGCACTCAGGCTGATTTGTCACACAGAAGTGCCTTCTGAGTTCTGGGATTTCAGCCAAGGACACTGCAGGTTTCTCCTTGTCAGCAGAGACCAACTCCAGTAGAAGGCTTAACATTTTTTTGGAATAAACTATCTCCTTTGGAGCTATGGGAGTAAGCTATTGTATACTGATCAACTGTCCTGTGGGAACATACCAGCGCCCTTAACCAAGCACCCAGAGTGGTGTGATAAGCAGTCCTGGGGAATCCTGGACACCTCTAAGTGCTAGGGGCAGTGCTCTTAACTCAGCACCTCTAGGGCAGCGATTAAAACAGGAATTCCTCAAAAGACATGGTGGACAAGGACAAAATAGCATCTGTTGTTACGACTACTGGTAGCACTGAACAAACCTGTAACTGGTCTTTTGTTCTATGATGAAATTGGGACATCTTTGAGACGCAGAAGTTTCAGGCATTTCTGAGAGCTGAGTGCTCTGACAATATGCACGAGGGCAAGATGAACGAGTCACTCCGCAAGAGGCAATGAAGGGAGCCAGAGAGGCAAGAAAGACTCATTACAAACAAGAAGTGGATGAAAACCAGGAGATCTGGGACTCATTTACTCAAATAGTCCATGTTGCTTCAGTGGTCAAACACAAGAAGAAAGCAAGACAATTTGGAGGAGTGTCAAAGTAGCAAGAAAGTTCAGGTATTAGCCTTTCTTGAGGTATCTTCCAAGGGTGGCCAAATAGATAGGTCCCGAATACTGTTTATCAGGAATTTAACAATCTGAGCTTACTTCTAACAAGCCTTTAGGGTACTTTTGCAAGAAAGAACTGCATAAAATTCAGTGGGCCTCTGGGTACATAAACCTGAAAACTGATCTTTGTTTGAAACCCTAAACAGTGGGGAATGTGACTTTTTTCCACATCCTCAGATGGCTGTCACAGATCATCCATGTGCTGTAACATCCCCAGTGCAAAGGCCTCCAGTGATGTGGGGTGAGAGTCAGTGGATGAGGTTCCCTGTGCAGGTATGTTCAGTCATGGATGTAGTGTCACACAGGCATAGCTCATGTCCTTTTAAAGGGCAGGACTGCTACCTCTCCTTCCCATTTGATACAGGAAGTAGCAAAATCCTTGGGCCTTTGGGGGAAAAAATCCACAATGGTTCCAAAACACCTTTCAGTAGTCAAAACACCATCACAAGGGTTCAGTTAGGCTTGCAGAAGTCTTAAGAGATTTTCTGTCCCTGATCAGTAGAGGAAGATCATTCCTGGCTCTGGGTCTGGAACCAATTCCTCTGGTGACCCCTCCGTGATGACCGAAAAGCACTGATAGCTGCAAAACATCTTTTATGTCCCACCTTTCCATCCAAAGGAAATAGGAGTTACGGTGTCTCTGCTCTGCAGGGTCCTGGTGACAGGAAAAGGTTACCATCTGCAGAGTTTCTCCAAGACTCTGGTTATGGCACATGATGTTTGCAAGGCTTTCCAAAACAAGGAGGTTCAGTTCCACCTCCCTAAGCCTGTCTCTTTGGAAAAGGATCTGCAGAGATAGCAGTAATCAGCCCTCTGGCTGACCATGAGAACCAGCACACCAAAGCCAGGATCTGCTTGTGCTATTACTTACAGCCACAGCATTGAAACAACAATGTTTTCCTTCCCAAGTAAATGGTCACTGACAACTAGAAAGAGCTTGCTTCATATTCTTAGACACATAGATGTAAAAAACATAAAAATCCCCATGTTGCCATTTTGGTGAAGAAAAGCATTTTTTGCCTCTTCCAAAAACACCCTATACAACAAGTCCCATTTTTGTCTTCTGGGAGAAAAGCACCATCCGATTCTCTCAGTAACTAAATTATTTCTGTACACTCTACGGTCTGATTTGAGGCTCTGCCTTGGAAAATTCTGAAGTCACTAATCTGGAATGATGTGGTCAAGCCCTTCCATTTTTAAAAGTCTGCTTCATCTCTACATTTGTTCAAATAGCAAACTTATCTGACATAGCAGAAGGTTGGGTTCATCCATTTAAATATTGCAATTGAAAAAAAAATCAGGTTTCTAACATGCATCTGTGGAGCTGACAACATCTGTATTAGGAAATTGACTTGAGAGAAGTTTTGGCATCTTTCCCAGTGGGAGGAGGGAAGAATAGAGAACCAGGTTGAATACCACTTGAGCCCACTCTAAAACCAATCAAGAAGTTGCAAACAGGAAACATCCTAGAACCTGGGAGACAAAAAGTTAATTATAATAGGGAGAGATTTCTCACTTTGACCTAGAAAAAGGTGAACTTCAGCACAGATGTCTTTATAACTACCCTGATCTCAGCATCACAGTTTGATTTGGCAGCATCTCTTTCCCACCATCACTGTCTCAATGACCTGTTTTCTTTTGGCTGAAAGGAGATAACTTTTCAGTGTAGCCCAGAAAAACAAAAAAATAATGTATCATGTCCATGTAAACTTCTCTGGAAAGAAAAGTCTATCACTGACTAGCTAAAATCCAAATGATTCTCCTGAAAACTACACTGTTCTGCTGAAAGGAGGCTTTTGGGACACAACTGGCTCAAATGCAGCCATTTGGCCTTAGCCATTTTGTAAGCAGTGCTTTGGGAGTTCATATATTAATTCTAGATCACCTATTTCTATTTTAAGATGATGATTTTTTTTATTCATCTTACCTTCAGCAGGAAACAGACATAGTATTACAAACAATGGAAAACAATAATGGTCACCACCACATTTCCATGTAGACATCATGCAAACAAAACATATTTAGCTCTGGCACCTTTGTAATCAAATGGATTTTTCTTTTTCAGCTTAAAGCTGACAATGGTCAGTGTGAAAGCCAAAGAATGACAAACACCTAAAAAACTTGAGATACAGTATTATAGACAATGGAACTGAAGGGATGTTAGGAGGCCAGCCAATCTATTTCTTTGCCTCTATGGCTGGATCTACTCTTCCTAACCCATTCCAGATAGAATAACCAGTTCACAAAAACCGCCAATGAAAGCACTTCTCTAGTTTATCCAGGCAAACTTGTGTCCGGGTTTAAAAGGCTTATTGCTAGAAAACTTTTTTAAAGGTTGATTTCAAAATTTTCCCTTGTTTCAGATTTAAGCACATCCACAACGGATGTGAAGAATAATTCACACCTTTGGGGTGTGCAGCGTGGAGTAGAAGTGTGCTTTCAGGATCCCACAGCTACCAGTTCACGGTAAATTCCATGTTAGATCTCTTTATTTTACAGATTATGGTATGTGATTCACTTTTAACTTTGTGATGAACTTGAAACAGGCACTACTGCAGAAGAAGAGCTGTAATGCAATTCTCTCTTCAGGGCTGTACTCATGCTTTCCCATTCAAAAAGGATAAATGAATACTCCTACTGAAAGTCTCTGGAGAACATCTGCTGATTAAGGTGTCACTTCTTGTGATTACAAAATTGAAGTCAATGGTAGCCTTTTCTTTGTGTGGGCTTTGGATCAGACTATAGTTCTACTGGAAATGTACTGCAAACTGTTTAAGATGATAACACACCTAGCTCACAACTAGTAAGATAAAGACTGCATAGCAGTCTTTCCCTAGCTTATGTTTCACCATTACCCTCTCCTGCCTATGGTCTTACTGAGAGCAATTAATTCACTAAATAATGTACTTCCAAAGCAGCTCTTAAACCTTTGCTTAGCTCATGAGCATCTTAGATCCTCAAAGGATTCCTGGCTGGAGGAAAGGCATTCCTTCAACATGCCAGCATTGCAGGAGAGCTTATACTGGGATTTGCAGTCCTATCTTCACCTTTGCCTTAAGTCCCACTTCTTACCCTGCCAAGTACATCAGGGAAGCAAAGGAATAATCTTTAGAAGGGAGAGGGGATCTTCCTTGGTCCCATCAGAACAAAACTGACCATGTCTCCTTCCCATTCAGCTTTCTCTGCACATCACAGCAGTAGAGCAAGAGAGCTACGTGCCTCCTCCCTCAAGCTCAGCCAGCCCCAGGGCTTCTTGGGATTATTTCTTTACACCAACCACACATCTCTATAAAAATGAACAGAAACATCTTCACAATCCCTCTTCCAGCCAGTACTCTCAGCTCTAAAGGTACTGACTATGCCCAGAATGAGCTTTGTTTCTCATCATGGAAAGTAATTGTAACATCAGTTGTAGCTACATGTCAGTCTCAGATTGGAAGAGACAACTGCCACCTTTGAGCATTCTCCTGTAAGGAGGCAGCTTTATATACCCACCCAAAGTTTTATCTACAAAAGAGTCTGAATTATCCCTCTTCCAGCCTGCTTGGAATTTTCCCCCAAACAAAGGACATGGACTAGACTGTGTAAATGCCAAAGCAGTTACCACCTATACACAAACAAGCTATCTCATAAATCACCTTGACTGAGGTTCATGGGAGCAGAGCCAGTCATGAGCCAGTTCCCACTTGGAGGCTACCCAAGTGTATTAGATACGATATGGTGTTTTGGCAAGAGCTGGAGGAAAATTCTGACATCGAGAAAGTCACATAATGGATTCTGCTGGTTCTAAAGTACCTGTTACAGTGTCTGGCAAACAGCTTTGGTGGGACACATAAGATTCACACAGTGTGTTCCAGGTCCAAGACAGAGTCTGCGAAAATGTCTCCCACCACAACTTTTAATGCTCATCAGAGATAGCACTTCTTGCTGACTCCCCTTAATAGCACACCTTCTTTACTACTCTGACATCACCTAACACATTTCTGAACTGGGACAGCAATTCCACTTGGAACCAGCAGCCCTTGTGAGGCTGCACACACTGACAAGAAATTTGTTTGCAGATCATGATCTTAAAACAATGAAGATCAGAAGCCACTGGGCCTGCAAGACCTGTGGCAGTTGCTAGGACTTCTAGCACAAGCGGTGCATGAGCATGCATTCCAGATAAGGTGTTCCCAAGAAGGTGAGGTTTCAGATATGTAAATACGTGCAGGGAAACACCTTTTTGTAGTCAAAATACATAAAAGACATCATTCTTCTATTCTATACCAAAATCCACTGTTCTGCAAGTGGCAAAATCAAAAGGAGACAATTCTACCCTTTCCTGACATAACTAGACCACATGAAACCTAAGCGCAGAGAAATGTCAGTTTAACACAATCAGAAATTGAAGCTCTTTCTTGTCTGCAGCATTTCCATAGTTAACAACTGTTAGCCTGTCAAAATCAACTAAGGATTCGAAGGGGGGGATATCAGACTTTGTCCAATTTATGACGTTTCACGTCAGGTTGTTGTTGTTATCCATAGTTAATCAGGAGACAAACCAAGACAATAAACCAACAGCAGGAAACTCAATCCAAGATGTGTGTTTCTATTCAGCAGTTCTGACACAATGAACAGAAAGATAAAGGGAAAAGTCAACTTCTGTTTTATTTATACAGTCATAGAACAACAGAGGATTTAATTTCTCTGTTTTCAGGCTGAAGTTTCCAACTAAATGAAATGTCCTCTTTCCTTACAAATGTAGCTGGCTCGTATCAATAACAACTCCCCTTGCTGGAGAAACAGATGAGTCTGTATTGCCAGGTCATTCATTAGCAAAAAAGCAAACTCATTATGTACGCTGGCTATCTTCTACAGGCTTTGGAGCTCACACAGATGGTGACATAGGAGGTATAAACAGATTACTACACAGGTACTATTTTTAAACTCCTAATTTCTACACAGTAGAAGTATACTTACACTGCCCATTCCAGCTTCTCATTCTTGATTGAATTGTAGAGGGCCTGCAAAGGGAGAGAAATGAGACGGAATTATTGTCTGACGCCTCCTCCACATACACTATTATGTTGAGGAAAGATACCCAACTAAGATCAGCATGCAAGCTGTCTCAAGAAAGTACCACATCTGCTAATACTAATGTGAGAATCTTCAGCAGAAATTTCACCTAAGGAAAAAATACTGAATGCATGTTTTGAGATTACAGTCATTTCCTCAAGCAAGTTTTAGGGGTTTGTGGTTTGTGTCTTTTTAAGAACAGAATCATGGAACAGCCATGGAAAGGACTTTAAAGACTATCTAGTTCCAACACTCCTGCCATGGGCAGAAACACCTTTCACTAGGCCCGGTTGCTCAGAGCCCCATCCAACCTGGCCATAAACACTACCAGAGATGGGCATCTACAACTTCTCTGGGCAACCTGTACTAGTGCCTCACCACACTCACAGCAAAGAATTTCTTCCTAACATATAGTCTAAACCTATTCTCTTGTAGTTTGAAGCCATTGCCCCATGTCCTTTCATTACATGCACTTATAAAAACTACTTGTAGGCTGCCTTCAGGGACTGGAAGGCTACAACCTGGTCACCCCAAAGTCTTCTCTTTTTCAGGCTGAACAATTCAAATTCTCTCAGCCTGTCTTCATAGGAAATGTGGTCCATTCCCATATCATCTTGGCGTTCCTCCTCTGGACTCACTCCAGCAGGTCCCTGTCCTTCCTGTGCTGGGACCCCAGAGCTGGATGCAGTGTTCCAGGTGGGGTCTCACCAGGGCAGAGCAGAGGGGCAGAATCCCCTCCCTCCCCTGCTGCCCACGCTGCTTTGGATGCAGCCCAGGACACGTTTGGCTCTCTGGGCTGTGAGTGCCCATGGCTGGGTCATGTTCAGCCTCTCACCCACCAGCACCCCCAAGTCCTTCTCCCCAGGGCTGCTCTCCATCTGTTCATCCCCAGCCTGTGCTGATACCAGAGGTTGCTCTGACCCAGGTGCAGCACCTTGCACTTGGTCTTGTTAAACCTCTCGAGATTCCTGATTTTTATGTTGTCCAGATCCCTCTGGATGCCATCTCATCCTTCTGCTGGGTGCCATCTGCATATTTGCTGAGGGTGCATTTGATCCCTTCATCCATGTCATTAATGAAGACATTAAGTAACACTGATCCCCATATGAACCCCTGAGGGACACCGCTTGTCACTGATGCCCATCAGGACACTGAGCGATTGACCACTAGTCTCTGGATGTGATCATCCAACCACTTTCTTATCCATCCAGTGGTCCACACACAAAATTCATCTCTCTGCAATTTAGAGACAGGCATGTTGTGGGGAACTCTGTCAAAGGCTTTACAGAAATCCAGATAAATGACATGTGTAAGCCCTTCCCTTGTCCACTATTACTGTATTCCACAGCCATAGGGAGGAGGAGAGAAGATCCAGCAGGCAGGAACTGTGCAGCAAGATTGATTTATTTAATTATTTTACAAACTCTTTTATAGACTTTTTTCTTCATAGTCTAATTGGACAAAGAATCAGCCACCCCCTGGGGTGGTTGGCTAGAATCCTAAAACATCCATTGTCAAAATATTTTTCTACTGTACCATAAACATAGTTCTACAAGATCGCAGGTGTTCATAGTTTAAGAACTCTGCAAATATCTTCATGAGAGAGAGAAGTATCTCACAGACTTAGAAAGAAGCAAGAAAATTTCTTGCTAGCAGCAATAATGTATCCACAGTCCACGGAATGTGGTCACTCCATCATTCAAGACCACTGGGTTGATCAGGCAGGATTTGCCCTTGGTGAAGCCATGCTGGCTGTCTTGGATCACCTCCCTGCTCTCCACATTCCTTAGCACAGCTTCTAGAAGACTCTGTTCCATGATACTCCTAGTCACAGAGGTGAGGTTGCCAGGGTTCTCCTTTCTACCCTTTTAATAGATGGGTACAATGTTTGCCCTCTTCCAGTCACCTGAGACTTCACCAATAGAATGGTGAATTCATGACTACCATGACTTTACAAATACCATGGAGAGTGGTTTGATAACTACATCAGCCAATTCCCTCAGGACTCTGGGATGCATCTCATTGGTTCTCACAGACTTAGGTACATTCTAGTTCCTCAGGTGGTCATGAACCTGAACTTTACCTACAGTTTGCAAAAGACTATGGCCTTGAAATTCAAAGCTCAGTTTAACTCCTGACTCTCAGTGAGACATTTTTGTCAATGATTTTAATGGGGACGTTAAAATTTCACCATATGGGCTTACCTGTGAAAATTTGCCAGAATAGCTATCCAAAGTCCCTGAGCCTCACAGACACCTGAATGTTTTCCCAGTCATACACCTAAACATAAACACGTTCAGTTTCTAAGTGCAAAACAGAAAACGAATGTTAAGCAACTTTTGTGCTTGAAGATCACCATCTTGGACTGCTGCCCACTAACACCATTTCTCTTTCAATTCGTAGGAAAGGTGCCAGTAGGTTTGACACCAAAGGTAACAGTTCTGTTGTTGAAACAAGCCTGCGAAGAAAAGGGTAAGTCAGTCTGAAGGCTGACTTAAGCCTGGGTGAGTATCAAGACAGCTGGGATGGATTTTTTTTGAGAGAAAGTACATACATCAGTTGGATAAGTATGTCTTATTTCAGCCCTCCAGTAGCTGATGTATACAATGGTTAAACCCCTGGTATTACTACCAGCTAATGGAGTTCTTCAAATAGGTCACTTAACTGAAGTATTTTGGTATGGAATGTCCCTGATTCTCACATGTATAATCCACATTTGTAATTCACCTTATATACATAGCTAGATTTACTCTCTCTGGCACATAACTCCTACACAGCCTCAAAATATGTTAACGTGTAGAAGAACTGTTGATGCACATGATTAGCAAAAAGTAGCACATCAAGTATGAACAAGCCTGAAAATCACATACTATAATAGCTATGACATGATGCTCAACAGAAACAGTAACATTTAGATAGCCTTAATGTTGACCCAAACTAAAAATAATTTGGAAACTGAAGCGTTGAAATTAGCCTTGTGCATATGCCACAGCTGAATTTGCATGAGCAACACCATAAGCATATCCCACTCTTCATCCTGTCATCCACTGGCTCCTTTCTGAATCTGGAAATCTTATTTGAAGATCCTTAATATTCAGCTCTGTGGACATCTGGCTTAACTGAACCATACACAAGCAGGTCAAACATACTGGTGTAACTCACCTCATGCTGATGCTACACAGGCAGCAACTCTCGGTCACAGTGTTCCAAAAAACGTAGGTTTCTCAGAGCAATACAGCAGATATGCACACCAGGAATAATCATGCCTCATTCTACTTACACTGAGCTAGCAAAGAGAGGTCCTCACCACTAACTGGGCTTCACTGTACCATTCAGAGAAATATGATGAAATATTTCCAAGTCTGGAGCTTTCACTATTTCTAAATAACCTATCTTCTGTGAAGTTGTGTAAGGAGCTCTGAACCAAAGGCAAACAGCCAAAGGTGAAGGGATGGGCATTTATGGCAACTTGTAAGCAGTTGCTTAATTTTCAGTGAAAAGCTATCACGAGATTTTAAGACCACTCTGCAGAAAGAAAGCAAAAGAAAGAGCTAGTATTTTCCTCCTGCCAGTTCAGCAGAATTAGACACAACTCCATTTTCCTACACAAACCAATGCTGATACTGGTTCCTGGGGTCATTGAACATTTCTTATATGATTTGGCCAAAGCTCCTGTCTTATTCTTTGACTTGTTTTTTTCTTCCTGCTATGACTAAAATATTCTCTTACATTTTCAGCCAGAAAATTACTTCCAAATACAAAGCAAAGAGGCTGCATATTTTCCCCAGTTGCCTCCCATTTTTTCAGAACTAGTATTTTTTTTCCTCATCTAGCTGAATGAGTTTTTGAAGCAGCAAAAACCTGGCTTGGGGAAACACATTTGTTGCTCTCTGGCCCAAATGACTACAACACTGGGTCAAAACCTCTGAAATTAACACCTGCCTTGTACAGGTTTTTATGAGATATCACTGCTAAGCACATCTCTAGGGATCACTGCAGCCAAAGAGCAGAACACATAAAAGCAGCAGTCCAGATTGGTGCAAGGACAACAAACACCCCGGGCTTTTGCCTTGTGAAAAGAGAGGTACGTTTGTCCCAAACTTTACTAATGAGCCAGACACTGTCTTCCTACTTTAGGGAGTAAAAGACAGCCAGTCATATGGCACACATCTGACCAAGGACATGGTGTCCCCCACAGAGCATCAAATAGAGCCTGTCAAAAAGTTTATGGTATTTAAGAAACAGAAAAACTGTAGAGAGCATTCACAACAGCTGTATATGCAGCATGTTCCGTGTGTCTACCACGCATGTTCACTGAGACCTCAGCAAGCAGAGGACCTCTCCAGGGATGCAAATACATGAGTTCTCATCCAACCCATCCAGTCCCCCAACCCACCTCTCTGGCAGAGCCTGCTGCAAGGCTGTGCACTTGCTGCTGGACTCACTGGCCTTTCAGAGCTGCTTTTTGTCCCTTCTCCAAAATTCTCCAGTTATTCTCCAAAATAACGGACACTTGAACATTTTCCTGATGTCTACCTGGGCTCTCAGATGTTCCAGAGAAGTAAAATTTCCTCCTGCCATGTTTTGCAACTAGTAGCATATGTGTACAGCACCGCACCTGCCCCCTGATTTATTTCATGGCGGTTCCCCAAGGCCCTGATGCAGACAGCAGCTCTTTTCAGCAGACATTTCTCCAGAGTATGACTAAATCAAACAAACTTGGAGACAAGCACTTAAATGCTTCACTAAATTGCAACAAAACTCATCAGAGACTATGGCATGGCCATGACTTCCACTGTATTCAGCTACCTGCAAGAACAGGTTTTTATTTACTCCTGTTTTCTCCTGGGAAATGAAAAAAAAAGAAAAAAGAAAAAAATTAAAAAAGGAAAAAAGGAAAAAAAGCTCCCATTTAAAGCACTCTTACAGACTGACAACAGTCACCATTTCCTACCTGCTAGCCTGGGAAGTGTTTGGCAAATTCACTATGTAAGCTAGAGAACAGGAGGCTGGACCACAGCAGTGAACGACAGAATGAATATTGCATGGGTCTCATCTTCCAAGCTGGACCGATACCAATCAGAAAAGGGAAAGACTTTCTATCTCTTTTGTCACCCAGGGCTACTGTAGGCAAGATGCAAACCCCCAGATATCAACCACTCACCTGTGTCTGACTTCAATGCTTTGACTTTTTATCCCTATTACCCAGAACACAAAGACCTAACTCCTTAGAGTTTACAGCTTTCCCCTTTCTGACAAGTGTTAATCTCTAGGTGCACTGCACCTCAGGCCGAGCACTGCTGTAAGCTTCTCGGAGAAACAAGTGCAATTTTGGAGGCAAAATAAAAGGAATTGACTGCTACATAAAGCAGAACAGTAGGCAAAATCCTAGCCACCTTTCTTGTTTTAACTCCAATGCTGTTTCCTACAGCTCCAGTTTGACCCTTAGAAGACTGCAGTGTAAAAAAAAAGAGATTTGTTATGTGTTTGTGGGATTTGTTTGTATTTGTTCATAAAAGAGGCAAGAAACACTTTCCTATTTAAGTGGAAGGCTGTAACTCTAAAAAACTGCTGAATTCCACCCCCATTCTCCCTTTGGTAAGCAAGTAGGTCCACAAAAACTCCAGATTTTCACAAGCTCTTACTGGCTGGTACTTTCAGTCCAACTGGAAAGAAAAGCAAAACTATGGAGAGAATGCTTCTGAAAACTCCTGTTTATTTTACAGAGCTACCAAGGAAAAAAAAAAGTCATTCACTACCCTCACCTTCCTCAAAATCTTGTCACATGCACAAACCACTGGACCCATTTAAACAGGCTGCTCTTGTCACCTGCTGACTGCCAGTGATGCTGTGAGTCAGCCTCTGCATGCAGAAGCAATGGTACAAAAGAAAGGCACAACCAGGTGTGTACATAGGGACAAAGACCTAGCAAATTACCCAGATACTGATCTTGGTAAATCATCTAAGTAACAAGTAGTTGCAGGGCCCCCAAAGCCCACCCAGCAGATGCAAGATGCTTGAAGAGATCCCAAAGCACTGTACAACTCCTCCCCTCAAAAGGCAACATAGGGCTGGCTCTTGAAGCAAGCTACTGACTTTCTGTTTGCACTAGCCCATACAGAAAAGCCTGCCAAGAGGGAAAGGAATACACCACACATTTCTTACACCTGCTCCACGCATAAAAGAGGAGCCAGAAATACCTGCTGTGAGACGGTAAATTGGCAAAGCCAAAACTAAGTTCATAGAGACAGCAGGGATGACCCAGACTGTCTTCAGTTCTTGTCTGTCATGATCTTTCCTTGCACCCAGTTTCTCCCTGATTTTTGGAGTCATTGTTGGAGGAATGATCTGATCATTGCAGAGGATAGCCTGGGTGGCTTTTGATGCCCCCAGGACAGGGCTGCACTTAGGCTCTGAGCCAGGCCCTTGCCACACTTCCCTGCCATTGCCAGAAGCACCCCTGCCTGGATACATTTCTTCTTCACCTCCAGCTGCTAATGGCATGGTTGATTCCAAGCAGCAAGGAAGCCCCAAATACACCTCTGGGCAAAGATGTGCTCAGTCTTTGCAGTCACAGCATCTCCCCCAGTCACTCAGCACCTGTCCATCAGCTTTGTCCTTTGGAGCAGAGCAGCCAGCCAGGCATCAGCTCCAGCTCCTGCCATATGTACTTTACTGGATGGAGAAAAAACAACTGAAGTAGCAGAACTCTACAAAAATAGAACAGGTTACAGAGGCAAAAGATACTAGACATTCCAGGTGTCTGCACAGACTCCTAATAGGTGTTAACGTGCTCATCCTTTGGACCAGGGCGTAGCTCTGAATCATTGCCTTCTGACAGGTTTGGATGGGGAGCAACACAGTGCTATATATCACTCATGGCTTGCTGCTTGAGTGACTACCTGAAGGCTGGCCCTCCCCCAGAATACAGATCTATACTACTTCACCACCTGCTATTTGCCACCTTCCCTCAAAACCCAGATCTTGACATTTTCTTCTGTCCTCACGCACAGATCTGTAACACCTGGCAAGGCAAGGATAAGGGTTCTGATCACTGAGTGTCTGTAACTCCTTGCCAGATTCAAAGCCCACACGCCCACGATTTCTCATGAATTTTCCCCCCTTCTGATGGGGATGCAGCAAGGATGCCAGAATAGTACCCCAAGAAGCCTGTGCATTAGTGCATGGCATGGCATGTCTGCTGATACTGTTCTCCATTTTAAATTCCACTGGTTTGTACAACAAACGTTCTTCTAACAAGCCGGCATACATTATTCATAAAACAGCACAGAGCTGTTCAGCAGCATATGGAACCGATGAATGTTGTTTTGGTGTAGGAGGAGATAGGGTTGATAGGAATGTTTTAGGGGGAAGGAAAGGAGATTATTTCACCCAGGGAATTTCAAGTGCGTCACCAACTGGAGGAGAACATTTCGAAGAGAAACTCCTCTGTTAAAAATCTGGTTTGTATGGAGAAGGAGGAGGAGGGGGAGAAAGAAAAAAAAGGAAAGAAAGATTGTACCAAATATATCATCATAAAACAGAAAAGGATGGTTGGCTGTGGCTCCTGAGAGCCAAGAAATTAATGCCACACAAGAAATGCATCCTTTGTACTGATACACAAGGCTTGCTTGAAAAGATTTTTTCTGTACTTGCTGAAGTGTTTCATCAGTGTTATTGTAAAGGCAGCATACTGAATTATTACAGATAAATAGAGAAAAGGCTAGAGGAGTGCTTCTTGATAGTGGAGCACCTACACAGCCTATTTCAACAGTTTTAATAGCTCTGTGCATTTGCAGGCAGGACAGGCACAAGTACTTGGCAATTCAGCCCCTGGCTGCAGAAAAGAAGTCTGTCACAAGAAGAGACTAGCAACCATGCTGGGTCACACGGATGATCCTAAGTTTCTTTGACTCACCTTGCATGTCATCTGGACTTGAGCCTGCTCTCCAGAGAGCAATGGTACATAATTCACAGTATCCTTTTCACAGGTTCTCCTGCTGCCCTAAGGCTGTGGTACTTGCCTGTAATACACACTCAGGATGCAGCCCCCTAGTGAAGCCTCTATACACACGGAGGCACTACCTGATGTGCGTCAAAGAGATGATAGGTACTTGGGCTACCTAGCTTCTCTGACACTGGCAGCAGGCAGACCTCATCTGCGGGCACCATGTTGGTGCTTTGTTCATATTAACTAAAGCATGACGATACATAATACTCTCTAGCTTAGCAAAAAAGGCTGAGTCACATCAAGTGAAAAGTAGAAGAGGAGTATGTTTCTGAGGCACAAATGGTTTAAATCTGTCTCCTGTCCAAAGTCAGCTGAAGCAGTCACAGAAACGCATCTTGAGCACCGTAATCACTTTATATGGGGAGCAGATAAAATACAAGGCAGTCTAGACACAAAGAGGGAAACACACCCACAGAAATATGAAGAGGACAAGTCTACAAACCAAGCCTTACTTAAGACTGAGGAGATCTACAAGGCATCAATGATCAGAAAAGCCCAGCCTAGAACTGAAGACATTTCCTGAGAAGTGATGCACGAACACATATGCACAGAGTTACACTGATAAAAAGACCTCCTTTGCCACACTACAGATTAACAACCTCCAGGTTCTTCCACCAACACAGCAGTATCAAAGAGCCAAAACTCAGTTATAAATCAGTCCTCCAGATCAGTGACGTCTTAGCAAAATAAATGGGCAGACAAAGATCAGAATGGGGAACAGAGAGATGGAAAGAACAGGGCTGTCCAAAATCATGAGACCAATCACTTGCAGAGCTGCTTGTCATCTTATCAGCCAGGCAGTCATCACTGAAGGGAATGCAGGGATCTTCTCAGCCCTCCATAACACAGCTTTTACACATCTTAGATGCCCTACAGATACAAAAACCTTTGTGTGAAATAAGAAAACAGCACAACTGAAACAAAGCTGCAGTGTTCTTCCCACCTTATTGAGATAAACAGGAAAAGAAGTGGATACCTCTCAAACAACAACCTACAGCACTTAGCAGGCAGAAATGTGAATTCCACAGAGGAATGAACACAGAGTTTTCATTACTGCAGTAGTTAACAAACTGTGTCAGACACCATCCCTGGGAAAAAGTCCCTGCCCTGAGGACACTTCACCATGCATACACACTGGACACAAAGCCTGTGAGAGGGAAGACATATAGATTAAGTAATTCACCCAATGTCAAAAGACTTGAGTTTTTACCATAAGCAGGAGAGCTTTCAGGCATAAATCCTCCCACTGAATACTGTGCAATTATTCCCATGCTTAGGGTAAAAGTGATCACAAAAGCAGGGTCCCAGAGCACCTGCACAATGCAGCCTTTACTTTAGTATTTGTTGGAGAAGCACATACTGCATCAGCAACAGCCTGAAAATGATGGCCATGCTATTTCTCTGCCCCAACTCAGCAATACACTATTTCTTAGATATGGTTAATAAGGTCCTGAAAACAGAGGCTCATTAAATTGAACTGAAAAAAATACTTAGATTTAGTTTTGTTTGCAGTACTCTGTGATTTAAGTTACGCAGCTCAGGCTCTGAAATGCCATACAACCTGTAAGCCAGCAGAGAGTGATCTGCTAGGAACTACTGTGCAGCACTGGGATCTTTTCACCATAGCAGAGGAGACTTCTCACAGAACAGACAAGAGATTCAGGGAAGGGACAGTACAAGAAGATCCATGCCTGTGCCTATTTTGCATGCACATGGAACCAAGACATAGTTAAATGCTTGGCTGATGCACTGAAATATTTCACCCTGATTCAACACACCTTTGCAAGTGGTTGTATCTTCTAATCCCAAGGGCAGAATCAACTGGCAATAAGAATGAAATTAGAGGCACATTTTGGTCACTGCATAAAGTTCATCCAACCCTTGGAGACATGGAGCACCTTTGAGAGGGAGACGGCTACTAAAGCGCTTGCCAAGAGTTCCTGGGTGCCTCTCAGTTATTGTGTGGGAGTGCGGGATGAGGGAAAAAAAGAGATGCTGCATGGAGTGGGGGTTGTTTGCTTAGGAACTGAATAACTGGGCTGGGCTGGGTGAGGAGATGCTGCACACAGTCACTGTAGCAGCTGGGCACAGCCTGTGCTACCAACCATTACCACACACTAACATATTCCTGCAAATGCACAAGCAATGCCTTCCTAATAAATACTTAACAGCAGTACTTAATCATGCATGCAAGTGGGACAATATTTTCATCTAGCACCCATGCCTACTAAACCACAGAGCTGTAGATAAGGAGCAAAAATTATTTTTCTACAGAAAACAATTCCTATTAAAAAGATAATCCCAAGGACATCACCTGCCAACTCTGGCACCTTTCCCAAGTGCAGAGCTCCAACTAGCATTGTCACTAGCAAGTTTTCTCTGTTTACTATTGCACCAAGCTCAGTGACAGGGCATTCAACTAAGACCCGATCATTATAACACCAGAGCTCTTCCACCTTCAGGTCTCTCCTCAAATGCAGAGATTTTTTTTTTCCTGACCTGACAGCAATTCTGTGATCACTGCAGATCATCCGGAGCTCTTAACTCCTGCAAAGCATAACCTTTTCACAACACCAACCCCATGCCTAACCAAGCAAACCACTATTGATATTTAGTTATTTACCTTGCTTTCTTTAGTAGAAAACTCAGAGGAGTTGGAGATTTTCATAGATTTTGACCGATGGGACTGCCGCCAGAGAGATTCTTCTCGGGAGTATTTCACCGAACCTGTGGCTCTCACCCGGACTTTGCTGGTGCTCTGAACACTGTTAACTCCAATCATTTCCAAAAGTGAGCGTATGGGATGGGAAGGAAGAAAGCTAATGGAACTTCCCAATCCCCTGCAGAGGAACTGGAAAAGATTACGTCTGGAGAGCCCAGGCTCAAGCAATCAGTGTTTGCTTAAAGCACACTAGGCTGTTTTCTCCAGCATCTTCAGGCACACTGTTTGGAGCCAGCCTGATTGTTCCAGGCATTGCTCACGTCACTGGACGGGAGAAAAAAAAAGAAAAAGAAAAAGAAGAGGCTGATAGAAACTCCTCCCCTGCTCTGCTCCGCTCCCCTCTCCAGCATCAACTCCCCCTTCATACACACACCAACAGTGAGAGGGAGAGAGGTGGAGAGAAAGATGCTGGAACAAATGCCAACAGATCAAGCAAGGTATTCATTTTCAGTTCACGCGGCCACACTTCCCTGCCTGCAACAGCCTGCCATGCTCATTACTGCCTGCAATGACAAAGAACACTGTAAAAGAGTCTTCAATCACCTGCCAGCTACAGGCTTCTGGATGTGAGAAACACTGATGGATTCCGAAAGCACCAGAAAAACGAGTGAAAATCCACAGCACCATAACGAAGTACTGGCAAGCCCCAGAGAGACGAATCAGCAAATTTCCACAACTCTAAGTGTTTGCACTCATTAGCCAGAGTCCTCACAGGGTGCCTTCACAGGGTGCCTTCCCAGGGTGCAAGAGAGAGCAAGGCCACTTTCACACTCTAAAAGCAGCTTAGGGGAAAAGAGATGACTTTCCCAAGGTGATCAGTGCAAACCAGCAGCAGAGCTGTGAACAAGCAGCTAGGGACTCATCTCCCCACTCAGCAGCCAGGAGAGCTGCAGCCATACCCCTCCACAAGCAACCTGCATGTTCCAGTGGCTGCCCCACAAGTGATGCAGCTCTGGAGTGGCACCCTGTTTCTCCCTTGTGGCAAACCCATACAGCCTAGTGATGAGAGAGCCACTACCACTGCCAGAGGCACCACTCCAAACTACAGGAACCTGGTTCCAGAGGTCAGGCACTCTCTCAGTGCCCAGAGCCCCATTCCTCCATGCAGGGGGCACGGGGAGGCTGACGCTAATAGGAACTGGTACTCTTACTGAGGGCTGGATGCACTGTATATGGGAAAAGAGAGATGTTTACCTCAATGTTGCAAAAGCACCATCATTTCTGGCTCCTGGAGACCCAGAATGCAGCAGACTGTGCATTGCCATGGCAACATGCTCCTATGTGAGAGAGAGAGACTGCTCTGCTCTACTCAGCACAGGATCGTGGCAGCTGCCGACAGACACTGGGCAGGTAGAGCAGCTTGTGTGAGAAGCAAGGCAAAAGTGGACAATGGGGACATTGTCCCAAACCCAGAAAAGGCAAACAGTTTGTGCAGAGTGAGCACAAGGAGCTGGAAGACTGCAGCAATGCTCCCGTGCTGCAGGCTAAGACCAGGTACAGCAACCTGCCCCACGCCACCATATCACCAGGCAGGGCAAGGACAGCAGCAGTGGTGTTGGGGTCTGGGAGGACACAAGAGCTCTCATCCCACTCACACCACGACACACAGGGAGCAAGTCTGTGCACACACAGAGCAATGAGGCAGGGCTGCCCTGGCATGCTGATGTTAATGTCCTGTGCTGAGATACATCAGCCAGTCAAAAGCTGGCTGAAGAGGCTCCAGTCTCCATTCACATCTCAGTCCCATTCTATTCTGCCAAGCCATGCGAAGGCAAAGTGAGAGTTTGCTCACCCTATGTCGTCTGCCCAACAGCACCTAAGGCTAAATAAGATGCACATTAACTGAGTGGACTTTTCCCCTGGTTACATCTTCCCAGTCTCTTGCAATCAGGAATTTACATCCTTACAGGGCAAATGGCTAGACAGCCACATGATGGTCCTAGGTGCATTTTTGCTCATAAAAGATGCTGCTGTCTTCCCAGCGTGCAGCAGCCTCTGACAGCATTAACCCTTTGCTCATGTTGCCCCCAAGGATGCTACAAGGTGCATAGCCTTCCCACAGACTGCAACAGGTGTGGGCCATGCTGAAGGACAATGGTCAGTGGAACAGGGAACAACTAACCTAAATATCAACACAGAAACTGTCCCCGGGGTGAGAAACTTCTGATTCCTCACAGATTCTGCCTCCATCCTGCTTGAGGCACAGATTTCTTCCCTTCTGGCCAACAAGAAAAATACATTTTCATTTCCACAATAGTCAGATCTAGCAAGCCCATCCATACCTCACACATTAAGATCAAATCCCAAATGTGCCCCTTTTTGACACAAACCTGTCATTGCTAGAGGATAACTGAAAGGAACCCTTTTTTCTAGCAACAAGCATGCTCTAAGTTACTTCTGCCACTTCCCAAAAAAGGTTTTATGTTACTTAACCCGTGTGAAATTATCCACTGCTTGCGGAAAAGCTTTTCAAAGAAAATCTCTTCTTAGAGGAAATTTGCACTGCAGTCAAACCACTCCAGATGAGCTAAGCAGCAGGTCCTGACAGGTGCTACGTAAATGGCCACAAATCGCTTTCTATCCTAGCAGTCCCCTGCCTACCAGATTATTCTTGCTCTCAGAATAAGGCCAACTCCCCAGGCACCCTCAACACATCTAAAATAATTATACTCCCTAAATATCACACACAGACCTAGGCCAGTGTCAATTGCACAGAGCAATTTTATTATTAAACACAAGCTAGACTGAATCAAAGCAGTATTTCTCTTCTGTCACCCACAGTACCATCACTGCTGCCTAATTGTAGCAGTTCATCTAAGCATTCCCTGAGCTGAAGTTAGCAGATCCTCAGGTAGGACTTGTTCCTTACTTCAGAAAGGAACAAGTCTGTTTCTTGGAGTCCAAAGCTCCAAGGGCAAGAGAATGTTCTTTCTTCTTTTTTTCAACTGAATACGGAAAAAACTTCTCGGCTCACACTCTCCCAAAGAGAGCCTCCTGAGGTTATGCATTTGAAGCCTTAAATGTCTTCAGATGTGTGATTCAGTTTAGATTTCATCAGTGTCCCTAATTTTCATCTGCAAGTGATAATACAATCTTGTACTCCTGACTGAGCCAGTATTCTGTGTACACACTGACTGTGTCCTGGGGAAAGACCATTCTTCAACATTTGAGAAGACCCACCATTTTAGAAATTAGTATGTACACAGGATTGATTTATGTCTGTAACTGAGCAACAGGGATTTCTGAGCCAGAAGTGGTCTGTTAACATAAATAGAGGGATAGAAGGGATGTTTTTAAAGAGGGGCTGAATTAGCTGTGCAGTATCAGAAGAATCAAAGCTGACCACACCCAGGGGACCCTCCAAGTGTGTCAAGAATTCATGATCTTCCTCTTGTTCAGAAGTTAGCAAAGAGGTGGTAGGAAAGGGGCAGAATGTAAATATTCATTTAGTCAGTGACACCATTGGGGTGATCAAAAGGATTGTGACCCTATCCAGGGACCTTCCCTATCAGTTCCTCTGAGGAACAAACCATAAACCAGCAGGAATATTTTGAACTGAGGGTCAAAACAGATGCAGGAGCAGAAAACCAGAGTCTCTATTATTCCTTCCATCTCATCCTTTTAAAGCCACACAAAAGCTCTTCTCTTGTCACAAGGCACTAGGTCAGACCCCACTACCCATAGAGGAAATGCGCAGCTGTTCCAGCTTACCCTGAAATAAGCTCCTTTCCATCTGCTCCTCCCACCAGTCAAGTTTTCCGGGGAGGCAAAACATACTCAGTCCTTGCTTGGTCCTCCTAATGTGATTCGGTAAATCAACAACACAAGAAGAAAAACTAGAATTCAATATTGGCTTTTGGGGTACAAACCTAAGGACCACCTTACTCTATCTAAAGAACTCCAATGTCATCAAAGTCACAGGAATCCATTAGCATCATTTAAGCCTGTCAATGACAAATACAAACACAAACTGACAAAATACATAAACATGGACATATCAATTACTTAAAATATACCCTCAAAAGACAGTAATGTATTTGTGTAGAACAGAAAGGTAGAACTACTTAATGCTGCCACTAAATACTGTTTGTAAAATAAACAACATTAAATCTTTCCTTCATCCTTCACCTTTCCTTCTTTCTTCATCTTTTTTTTTTTCTTCTCCTTCTTGGAAGGGGAGGGGAAAGTTAATTCTGACAGATAAGCTACTCATATACGATGGCGCTACAGAACTAGAGCTTAAAACTGATCAACAGTAACATTCCTGTAATATTAAGATAATGATTTCTTAGGTCTGCTGACTAGGGGGAGATGACAATCAAGATTAAATCTAAATGTCTCCTGTGAGCAGCAGAAATACTAAAGCAACGACTTCATTTCTAAATGCATAAGCAACCAGGTCAACAGGAATCCTAGCAGGGTAAGAGCTGGCATGGTGGGAGAATGATGGATGACTGCATGAAGGGAACTGAACTACCTCTGTTCTAGGTTACAGGAGAGGAAGGCTAAAAGCACATCCACAACCAGCAGGCTCATGGTCACAGCACAAGTCTTTGCAACTGACTTTTTACATCAACAAGCACCTAGAAGTGAGAATGACAAAACCACAATGGCTGGTGGAAAATCAAATCAATCCTGGTATCACTGTATCTCTCTGGGATTCGTGCTCCATCTTGTGCCAAAAGAAACCACTCCTAAGGTAAGTGCCCTGCTGAGAATGATAGGAGACCACAGGTTTAATGAAAACAAGCCATTGGATAACAACAGGGATGCAAAGAAATCCTGCACCCTGTTATCCTGATTAGCACTGCAAGTGAAGAGATGCCTTTAGCCATCCTTATGTTCCTTGCAGCAGATCTGAAAACAGCTGTTTCACAGACTAGCTGTTCTACTTCCTGGCAAAGCACTATAGTATCCAAGGGAAATAGCTCCTCCTCTTGAATTCCTCCTTTTAGGAATTATCATCTGGTGCCAACAGAGCTCACAGAAATTAAGTGAGCCATATAGTAGGCACCAACTAACACAGACCACCAAGTTCCTTAACTTAAAGCTGTCAAATGTAGCTATAGAAAACAACAGCACTTCAAACAAATCCATAAAAGCATCAAACCCCTAAAATTCTGCATAGCTGTGACAGAAACCCACAGGAAAGTGATTCAAGAACTGCTGCAAAGCCTACAAACCATCTCAGATCAGCTGCAAACAACCTCTGCCTCTGTCCCTTCAGCGAGGTGAGCATGCTTAGAGTCAACACCACTGAAATAAACCCCTCACCATTCCCCTAGAGATCCGCATTAAAAACAAAAACATGAACAAACAAACAAAAGAAAACCGACCCAAACCAAACCAAAACCAATCACCCTCCAAGGCTTCTTACAAACATCAAACACAACAAAAAGCAAAAGGGGAAAAGGAAGAGGAGGACAAGGAAATGGCAGGGGAGTGGTGAGGAAGTGGGGGAAGGAAGGAAAAGGGCAAAAGGAAGGGGGAGAAGGGGGAGAAGTGGGAGAAGAGCGGGAGAGGAAGGAAACTGAGGCCACTCTGAGATCCACACAGGTTTCAAGTGGCTGCCACCTGTGGCTGTAGGCATTGCAGTGAAAGGAGGAAAAACAGGCATAGCCTTCGACATCCCTTTTCTCCACAATTCCATCTGCCAATGGAGTCATGTCCAGCTATCTTGCACCAAAAGCAGGTGAAATCCTTTCTACATCTCATGACACATTCCAGAACCCATCTGTCAACAGGACAGAAAACTGGTGCCTTAGATTTGCCCCACTTTTGTACAAGGATCTTGTGAATACTTATTAATCCAAGAAAGCAGCCTCAGAGGAAACTAAATATTCCATTTAACATCACAGGAAAGGAGAAAAAAAAAATCTAAATTTAAGGACTAGCCTAATGCTCTTGTTTGACAGAAAACAGTGTAACTGGGTCAGAGAGAGAAGAGTCCAATGTTATTTGGAAAGTGTAGTGACAAATAGAAGGAAGGAATAACAAAGATTTATACAGCAATATAAATATAAAGGTGGTGGAAGGAATGTTCTCTCTTCTTCTTTTTTTTTTTTTTTTAAATATGGTATAAATTATATTCCTACTTCTCCTTCCCTTGAGATGCAGCACAGAACTTAAATTTCAAGCAGATCAGTGGGTGGAAGATCAAAGAATGTTTTTCAGAATTTGTTGTCTACCTACATGGAGGTGGGAGTAATATGTCATAGGGACCAAAATGTACGTGTGACATTGTATTAGAGATTTCCCAGCCTGAAAAGAGCCCAAAATCCCTATTTTGAAGTGGCAAAGTGCATCATTCCTGGAGACTACCAGTCTGTATCCTCCACACTTGACAGCTGACATTCATCCTTGGGAGCTGCTATGCATTTCAGTTACAGTGGGAGACAAGTGACAGCCTTGGCTATCTGACAGGCTGGAGAAGCCAAACATCAAATAATTCCCTTGTCTGATCAACCTGAACAAGACACTAGAGAGCTTGCCTCCACGGATGAAAATTAACCCCCCAAACATTCATTATGAATCTGGTATTGAGCCACATAATTGCAGACAGTAGTAATGGAAATTCTTAGCTGACTCTGCTTGGGTTTCATTCCTTGCTGACACAAAAGCCCGGTAGGCTAGGTGAGATCTTTTGAGTAACAATTGGAAAGTAAACAGGTGAAAGGTTGAAGGAGCAAAAATAATTCAGAGAAATGCGATTGTGAAAGCAGAAACAGGTCCATCCTGAAATCCAGCCTGCCTCCTAGTAAGATAAGCAATCCCTAGTACCACCCCTGGACTTTTGCAGAGCAATCCTTATTCTTGGATCACCTTTACAAAATTTTATATTTTAAGCCTTGTTTAAAGTTCTGATTTGCCTGCTCAGAGACACAGTTGGTATTAGGCTCTTGCTATTATGAGGCTTTCTTCAACTCAGTATCTGGGTTTATTTGACTTGAGAAAAAAATATATAGATTACAGATTTTTCTTTTTATATGCATTGAATTAAGTTCCTGAAATGCAAAACAAAAATATATTTGCATTTCAGCAGGGCAGGAAGGTGTCAGGAATCTATGTAATTCGAAGGACACAAAGCAAAACACACACCATCATAACCTGGTCCAATTCATAGTTCTGCACATGCATGCTTTAAGTGGGTATTACTCTTGAATAGGACAAATGACAACACTCAAAAACCTCTAAGCTGAAGGAAACAAAGGTTATCATGGCAGGAAGGTTCGCAGCAAGGATGGGGAGGAGTAAAGGCAAGCTGGGTGCTCCCTCCAGTCACTATAGATCTGTGGCTCCTCAGAGATGGAAAGTAAAGTATGCTCTCACAAACAACTATTTAAGACAAGGATTAATGATTTTGTCCTGCATTCCCTGACTTTTATACTGCCAGATTAGACTCTGTTGTCTCCTAGCAGCTGAAAGGGGCCTTCAGTAACAGATCTTCCATTTCATACAGATAAGAAATAGCCCAGAAATACTATTTCCAACGGAAGTATTGTTAAGAGGATAAACTTTATTTTGGGGAAGAAAAAAGGAGGCAGAGCTCTGTGTTATTCAGTTGAGCAAAGACACTTGGTCCTCTCCGTCCTCTGCCCACTGCTGCAGGGTGTTACAGCAGCCAATGCAGTCCTCCTGGGGCCATTTTGGCATGCTGTCACATGCTCTCATCTCTCCAATTCCATTAGGTTTCCCTCGAAGGTGGAAATTTCTTGCCAAAAAACCACAAAACGGATGAAGTACGGAGACTGCTGATGAGAGCAATTAGGGCGTACACAGCAGTCCAATTAGTGTGAGTTCCTCTCTGTAAAGGCGGGGCTGAGGGTGTGCAGGGAAAAGTTATCCACCTGATGCTCATTCTCTTCTCTCCGCTAAATACCTGAAATTATTGGAATGGATGAAATAAGATGCCAGTAATTGTCTTTAAATTGAGTGTTTGCTTTGGAGGGCTTTCAAAGGGAATTAAAAAAAGAGAGGGAGAGAGAGAGAAGGCAGAAAGACAGTGGCAAAAAAACCCCTTAATTAAAGTGCAGGGAACTGATAGCAATATGAGATAAATCCTACTTCACAGCTTCTACAGGAAATTGTATATCCCAGGAATCCTGATCAAGAATTCAGATTGTTTAGGAAATTAAGGAGGACTGGTTCTTCAGAACAGTTCAGCACCAGCAACTCCAAGTTAATTTGGTCACTTCATTACAGTGTTTCTGCAGGAGATAAGGCCTACCCAAAAAACAGCCTTTGAGAAAAAGCAGATCTTTTATGCAGGATTGGCATTTTATCTCCATCAGCAGCCCCTGACAGGATGACTCTAGCCAAGTCCCTAGAGAGCATCAAGTACCTCAGCATGATGGAGGTTCCCAGAGAGTACAATGGGTCAGTGAAGAGCTACCACCTCCTGCCAGAAGACTTCCCCACATCCAGTGTTCATGTCACAGGGCAGCACTACCACCAGTCAGCCCATGTCAGCGGTTGGGTAATGCCCCTGATTCCACGAATGAGGTGTCTTGGACACTGTAATTGCAGAGGACATTTACTTATGCAGAACAGGTGGTACTTTGCACACAGCCTAACAACAGAGTACCCCTTCCAGAACACTGCCTAACAGAAGCAGGGATCCATTTCCTCAGTGATGCCCTCTTGCAGGCTCTCTGTGGACCACAGAAGACATTTTCTCTCCTTACATATGAAAGGCCTTGTTACTGCCACCTTCCTGGAGTGGACTCCCACACACCTTGTCTCAAGATGGCAAGAGGAAAACATAGTGGCCAGCACCATACCAGCACTTTATTTGTGGGGACCACACTGCCTGCAGGAATTGAAGGAAGAATGTATGGCCAAAGTTAGGCTGTTTCCAAGCGAATCTCCTTCTCATTCCAGAAAATCTTGTGAAGTCCAGCTTTGAAGAAGGCTATGGTCACACAATACAATTCTCTAGCATATCACTGTGAAGATGGTATCACTACAGCGTGTTAAAGCTGGTGTGAGCACATGAGAAAGAAACCACTCCTACACTGTAATGAGGTTCTTGACGCTGCCAAAATGTCAGACTGATTTTGTTCTCTTTCCAAGGAAGGCGATTCTAGCCATGGCTTCTCTTTCTACATATACATATATAGATAGATATATATATGATGAATACATGAATACAAGCAGACCCCATGGGGAGAAGTGCACTTTTAATCACAGTTTGGCACACTTGCCTTTACAGGTTCCAACTTTAAAAGCAACCTCAGATCTGACTAAAGGAGTGAGGAAAAAGGAAAGGCAATGAATCCTTGTGCAGATGGGTGTACAAAAGCAAAACTCCTCTCAGGTTTAAATGAACAGACAGCAAGATACAAGGTGAGCAAGATCATATTAGCATTTCTCATTTCTACTTTCACACCACAGTGAAATATCTGTTCTCAAAGCACAACTAGCGACACACAGAGAATCAGGTTGTGAAGACCTTGTGGTTTTTACCAAAAGTGTTCTCATTGTTGGAAAAAAAACTTAATAAAAGTTAGCTCCCCCACAGAGGTGGAAAGAAAGAACTAACTTGATCTGATGTCCCAAGTTTTCTGAGACTGGTCACACGGAAGTGTGTCCCTCCTCACATGTTGATGTATGGCCCTTGGTGTGCTATTTTCCTACCCAGACAAAACACTCAGGGCCACACTCTGCACTCAGGGTGAAGGGATTGACTGAAGACAACGTTTGACTGATGCCTGTGAGTCAGCTGTCCTGGATAAGCCCAAGCATTTGCATTTGCACCCCTGAATCTGGGAACTGGATCCACAGAAAATGCTGCACAGAGCTTCACAAGCCCTGGATAAACACTCAACTCTCCCTGGCCCTCCTTCTCCTCCGCCACTGTTCAGCTTTGCTCAGGCTCAGCAGAGTTGCAGAGCTTCATACAGGGACGCAGCAAGGCCACAAGGAGAACACGGGGAGCCTGCAGAGGCAGAAAAGCCCACTTGCTTCACCACAGGTCTGCATTACTCACCAGTGGGTGCTCAGGACCTCACTCCCAAAGGGACACACTGCCACCCTGTGGAAACCGCTCTTCCTCTCCCAGGCGGCTGAGCAAGGATGCAGGGAGAAGGCTCCGCAGCCTCACTGATGCTCAGTGGCTACACTGCTAATGCAGCAGCAAGCCACACACACTTTGGTGCTGTGGAGCAGCGCGCTGTGGATTTAATTTACTGAGATAAATGCAAAATTAATTTCCACTAAGTCTTTGTAATCGCACATTTAGTGGCAGCATGGCTGCTGTGAACACAGTAGTTCACACACAATCACTCTACCCACTCCACTACCCTCCACTGATAAATGAAAAAACAAGGGTCACTTCATTAAATCTTCAGACAAGCCAGATGAGAAACCAAAGCTAGGCGCCACCTCTGTCCCCAAGACATCAAGGCAGCACACAGAAAAGTGCAGAAAGCCTTAAGCGAAGTGGGACAGCAACACTGAACTTCTTCCGTCTGTCTACATCCAAAAAATCCTGAGCCCTGATATTTGCTTTGGGTGAACAGTCAGACATCCCTAGCATTAGCAGGTGAGCACTGAACACCAAGGTACAGCCCCAACTGCATAATTCTGTAAGCATGAAAACAAACAGCAGGTGAGCACCAGTGGAAGTCTCTTGTCAGTACACTTAGAAGGTTATTTAAACACAATCTGGAGATCTATTTATTCAGTAAGGGCTGTAATTAGCCTGCAAATTAATCTCAACATATCCCTCTATGGCAAACTGAGAAATGAGATTCCTTGGGGGAAAAAAAAAATTAAGTGTGGCTGCTGACAGATGAATACTCTGTATACAGATTCAAAAATTAAAGACATTAAAATAAAGGGGGGATTGAGTTTATATTTCCAACTGCTTAGTAAGAACTGAGGCAGGAGGGCCCAACAAAGAGCTCCCTGAAGAGGCTGAAGAAAATGAAGATATTACCAAGACTAGAAGACAAACTCTGCCCCATTCACCTATGCAGGTACATCTGTATTTCACAATGGGCCTGACACAAAACCCACAGAAGAGATGGCAACTCATTTGGTTTACTTCAATAGGCATTGGGTCAGCACTCAGATGCACCAGCTTCTTATTTTTATTTCCACTACAACAAAATGAATAAATTATGAACTCCAGTGTATGTACATCTGTCTTCATTCAAAGTGCTGTTTCATGCTAGCAATCAGACGAAAAAAAGTGAAACATTCTCATTATTATTGACAATAAAACAAGGTTTGTCCTGCTCAGCCTCTTCCCGCATTTTTCAGATTTAACTCCTGGCACAAACTTAATGAACAAAAGCTGAAGCAATGCAGCCTGTGCCAGACAGCACATTATAATCTGAAATTACATCTCCAGCTCTAATCTGAATACCCCAGAGCACCTTTGATGAAAAAACACACACGCCTTCCAGATAGTACACAGAGATCAGACTTAGCCCTTATGTATTTGCAGGCAGAGCCAACTGGCTGCTTCTGTCCACTGTAATCAGGAGACAGCACTCTGGGTTGGCATAGCCACAGGAGTTTACAAGGCCCACAGCTCTGGGGCCAAACCTGCTGCAGCTCAGTCTCACCCCTCTGTGCTGCAGAGAGTCTCCTTCACTATCAAATCAAG
Source organism: Corvus moneduloides (assembly GCF_009650955.1). Taxonomy (NCBI): domain Eukaryota; kingdom Metazoa; phylum Chordata; class Aves; order Passeriformes; family Corvidae; genus Corvus; species Corvus moneduloides. The sequence goes on from NC_045511.1 coordinate 32,507,140, forward strand.
GCAAGAGGGAAAACAACAAAATACACACTGTATATATTATGTATGCTCTGGGAGAAGAAACGTGCCCATCACTTGTCATGTTTGACAATTAAGATTCAGAAAATGCAAGATGGGTGTCCTGTTTTGAACCATCCTTCAGAAAAAAATGAAATCCACATTCTGCAGTTAATTCCTTACCTTCAAGAGCCCTCTTGGGAAGTCTTTGCCATCATTCATCCCCTGGAGGTTAGCAACGAACTCTTGGCAGGTCATCTTTTTCCCAATGTTCTGAAAGGGATGTCAGAGAAACACAGCATCATATTCCTGCTGCTTTCCAAAATAACAGGAATGAGCAACATCAAATTAAATACATCTTCCTGCTCTCCTTTAAGCCCAAGGTAGGCAGCAATAAGAAAGCATTCATGAAATTACTCATAGATGAGCATCCTTGTATGCATATAGCTAGAAAAGGGAAGGTGTCTTTGCACCCAAAGGCCCACACACACCCCCAAAAAAACCCCAGCTTAATGCCGGGGGTAATGAACAGGACAGTGATGAAACTCTCTGGTATCTGCCTGGTGCCTTATATCCCCATGTCTCCAAACTTTACCCATCTCTGATGGGAAAGCTCTACTTGAATCTGCTGTGGGCACAAGGAAACATGTGACTGAGGCCCCTTCCAAACACTTCTCTTAAAATTTGCAATGCTCCCTTTCAGTGGCAACCGCCCTGAGTTGGAGTGCGATGCCCAGAAGTGGCCATTACCTTTTCTGATTCACAGGCTGAGGCTGCTTGGACATTTCCATAGGCTTGCTCTCTTTTCTCTCTCTTCCTGTCTAAGTCTCAGACTGTAAGTTGCCCAAACAAGCCACAAATGGGAAAGGAACAGTTATGTCCCTGTAGGAGCCAAACTACATCCAGATGCCTGAGGCTGCCCTAAACTACTCTTGAATGCTAGTCTCCATCATCCCTCAGAGGAAGTGTCTGTACTTGGTCCCCCAGGTGCTAGAAGTCCCCTGCTTCACATGTGGGAACCTTGTGAGTGGGCAGCAATTACAACTCTGCACTGATGAAAAAGGACACCAAAGAATCCGAAGAAAGGAAATCAGCCTGAGATGAGCTGTGAAATATGGTAAAGACAGAGGGAAAAATGGGGCTCTGTGATGGTCATGGTATCTTTGAGGATGGCACCACTGTCAGTCAGGAGATGGAGGTGAAGACAACTTCTCCACTATCAGGACATGCTTTGTCTGCAGAAATACAGCAGAAGAGCTCTGTGTGAGCTTTGTCTTGGGCTAGGAGCAGGAGCCCAAATTAACACAGGAGCCGAAGAAAGGCCACCAGTTGGTAATACAGATCATTTGATGTTAAGAGTTACATGATAGCACATCCTATATTTCCCTTCCATAATGTATCATCAGGAAAGATGGAAAACCACCAAATCTTGACCATCAGCCTCACCTAGCCAATAAGGAAGATCTCATAGCCTGCAGCCTGCACAAAGCCACAGAAAGAAGGCAAGCAGTAACCCTGGAACAATGCATGACTTCCCACAACAGGATGGCTCCTGACAACACAGGCTGGCTGTAACCCTGCCTCTCTGCTTGCAAAGCTTATAGAACACAGCTCATAACTTCAGTCTTTAGGTGCAGGCTGAAGCTGGTCTACTAGACTTGCAGGTACTTTCCTTTCTCACTGCAACTTCAGCCTGCTTCCACTTGTTTCTTCCACACAACAGTTTGCAGCTTCCCCATGCTGACCAAAACCAACAGCAATGTGGCAATGGAGACAAATGGCTGTTTTGCCACAGGACCAAAGCTAGTATCTCCATACAGTGCCACAGAGGTTCCAGAAGATGTGCCTGGTGGTCTAGAGCTACCTCAAAACTCTCTAGCACCAGAGTGGGTGATGGCCCCTGTGCAGAGAAGCAAGCATGCATTTCCAAGACACACCTAGCAAAAATTGTTTAGTTACAAATAGAACAAAGTGTGGCAAGACAGGGAAAATAGAGGGGATAAGTAAGAGTTCGTCTACAAGAGTTAAAGGCAAGTGTGAACCGAAGGCAGAGCAGCTGCATTACAGCCCTACAAGCAGTGGAGCTTATTGTGAAATAGAAGTGTCTGTGCTTATGATCAGTATGTCAGTAACAAATAGAGCTCAGTGTACACAAGCCCTGTGACTCATTTGCTTCCTGCTCTAGCAGAATCCTGGTAAGGATGGGGCAAAGCACTATCTTTGTTAGGAAACAGGCAATTAGGCATATCGGCAAGGGCTGCATTCCAAGTCAAACACTGAACTTACCACCTATGTGGAAAAATGCAAAGCAGTAAGAGGAAAACCAAAATTACAGGAAATCAGAGGGGTTGGAGGGAACATGATGACACACCCATGGACATAATATGAACAGTCTGGCAAATACTACAGCTGCATATACATAACAACACACTGTCAACTGCCAGTGGGATGAGCCTCCAAAGTTACACAGTGCAACAACCAGAGTTGGCAGCAGCAGTGACGGGACAGTGCCAGATCATTTACTCCAGTACTTCTGAAGACAGTAGGGCCCACTAAAGCACTGCAGCTGTCAGGCTGATGCGTGACCATTTGGTTTCCCTCCCTGGACTGTGAGGCCAGGCAGACTGGAAAGCAGGAACCCCAGGCTGCTCATCGCTCTGGGGAGTGGGATGCCTGTGCAGAAAGACTCAGGTGTGCTCAAGAGAAGCCATGTGTGCTAAGAGACAAACTGAGGCACATTCTTGCACCCCCAATCACCCTCACAAGTGACTGACACACCATTCAGTAGGGAAGGCTAAGCCTACAGAGAAAAAAATTCTTCACAACTCCCTTTCCTCTCCTGCTTCCACAACCTTTAGACAAAGGCATTCAATTAATGGGAGGTAGGTCTCAAAACTCCTAGTGAACACACAAGTCTTGGTTCTATTACCCACACCCACAGGGGCTGAGCAGCCCTTTTAGACAGACCCAGGGTGCCTCCATGTCCTGCTGCCTGACCCAGCACCCTCAATGTGTAAAAGTTCCCAAGGGATACCCTCCTGGAAGAGCTCTTGCAAGTGCAGTGGATGGCCAGAGAGAAGCCCTGGACCCACCTGACTGAAGCCACCGCTTTTGCACACTATCATGTCATGCTCCCTGTGTTTTTACCCACTCCATCCTAACCCCAGGGCAGAGGAAGCCTCCCATCAGCACGGGAATACCTTGCATAGCAGGTGTATTGCACCATGGGTGCTGAAATATCCATCCTAAGGCTGCTGGCACACTGCAGCAGCGTGACTAAGAGGACTCAAACCAGAATGCTATTTCCCCTGGGCAGGCAGTGGGTAGAGGTGTGCAGTGCAGGAACACATGGCTGCCACTCAGCATGCCCACATGCCCCTTTCCACTCTCTTGGCTCTGAGTACACCCATGACTTATCTGTGCAAAATTCTGGTTCCACCAGGTCTGCCCCCTGCAACTGGATGCCTGCAAACATCACTTTCCCTTTGTGACCTTTCCCAAACTTCTTCACCTCCTGTCTTTATTCTGCCTTCCCACATGTTTATACATACTGTAAAGGGGAAGCTAATTCCAAGCACAGCTTCCTGGTCAGGGTCTGCTGCAGAAAGGATGGTAAGCAAACCAGAAAGATGGGCCTGAGGACAAGGAGTATGCTCAGGCATTATGGCAAAGCCAGGCAGAATGCCAGCTTACACATGACTGATCAAGGCATGCTGGAAAGGTCCATCCAGGACAACAGCCTGGGAGTGCACCCTTCTCACTGCTTGATGTCTGCAGGGGCTTTAGAAGAAGGCCACCAGAACAGGGACTGCCAGAAAACCACCCCATCCCAGCACGGTGTGGATAGAAGTCTACACAAAGCTGTGCATACTCACGTGGCCATGCAGGTCTGTGTTAAGCAGCATCATGGCACACGTGAGACAGTGAACTCCATCTGCAGAAAGAGACATAACCAGAGTCACATGCAAAACCACATATGGACCTTTAAGAAGCTGAAACTGAGCCTCGTAGACTAATTGAGTCTGTTCCTTTTATAAGAATCTATTTTATCAAGAAATACACATAATTAAATAAATGAACAATGAGGTCATCACACAGCTGCCAAACCAGAATTGTCTCTCTTTTATCTTTTAGTAACTGTCAAAACTGTCTTGCAGCACCCACGGATGAAGCAAACAAGACAGGAAATCATGCTGTCACTCTTAGCTTGCTAATACCAATACCACAGTCTGAATGAACACCTTCTTCATTTACTTCAATGCAGAAAGGGAAAAGTAAAATACATTCATTCTTGTGTCAAGAGTGGGTACAGCAGGGTATTCTGTTTTTCTTCCCCCCGTCTCAGTCCTCATTCAGAGCTGAATTAGACTTAATTTTGGAGAAGCACAGTCAGTTATTTATGCTGCCTTGGCTCCATGTTGGGTAGAGAGGACTCCAGGGGTTTCTAAGCCTGTGGCCAAGGCCCACAGCAATAAGTCAGATTCATAGAACCAGAGAATACAGTTAGTTGGAAAGTCTGAGAGACTGAAGGTCTGAGAAAAGAATTATTACTGACTCAAAACAACTGCTATGTGTGTGTAGAGGGAGTAGCTCTGAAAAAAATGGGATGGTGCACTGCTCCACATGCCACCCCCCTCTGGAGCCTCTAGTTCAGAACTTCCACCAATTCCTGGCACACTGAAAGCAATGCCCAACACCCTGCCCTGGAGCCCCAGTCAAGCCCCAGGGTGGCCAGATGA